>NC_141623.1:5082773-5411940 GCF_047967505.1 Dipteris shenzhenensis
AAGGCATGTTTCCTCGAGGGTTAACACCACAACAGAAGCAGAGATTGGTTACTTTTGGCCACGCCTCCATAAGGATGTATATGAATGTCACGAATGGAACCTATCAGCTTGAGGATGTTGATGGCATGGTGATACCCGGATGCACCAATGAGTATCGCCTTAAATTCTTCTATGCTCGACCACCTTGAGGGCCAGCAGACCCTCTCTGTACTAGAGAGGATCTGCTGGAGGGGGAAAGATGTGATGCCAAAAATTGATATTTTTAACTTGGCATTAATATTGTTTTTCTCTATGTTTGATAGGGGTTTGAGTATCAAGTGATAGCCTAGTGGCTCTCACTTATTTCTATTTTCTATGATATTGTATGGGATTGAGAGGATGAGTGGAATGGCTCATTGTAAATACCATAGGTATGAATTATAAATACCTTGGTATGGGGTGAGAGTTATTTGTGTATGGGATATCATGAGTTTTTTAGAAAATAGGAAGAGTGAGTCATATAAAGAGGTGGGCTCATGTCCATGTGTTCCAATAATATAAGGGAGGCCACATGCCAAGCGTGTGGAAGGCATGTGGAGGAGTGTGAAGTCAAGAGGAATCCTTCTAGAACTCCTATGTGGAATAAGGAGGATGTGGACATGTGGAAAAGAGAGGGTCCCTATGGGCTCCATGTGAGGAGACTCTTGACTTTCTCAATATTTTAAGAGTCTTGAGCATCTTTTGATGGGACACATGGCAAGAGTAGCCAAAAAGGACATGGATGGTGACATACGTGCTTATGTGATTGATGGATGGGGAAAGGAATCTACAGGCAGCAATTGTAAATGGGTGAAGGAGGGTAACAAAGTCTCTATAAAAGGAGCCCTCCTCTCCCTTGTTCATCAGAATCTCTTCCACCATTGGGCCTTATGTTGCTGTAGTTCTAGTCTCCCCAAGCCTCTTCCATGAGCCTTCTCTCCCTCTTGTAGATATTCTCTCGTGTAGACTCTTGAGTCCATCTCTCTCTAGTTTATTCTCTCTCTATGAGTAGTCTTGGAGCTTCTGCTTCCTCTTGTATGTATGAAACCTCTCCTTCTCCCTTGTGTTTGTAGTGTTGAGGTGGATTCTCACTCTATTTGTAATGAAGGTCACTTCAGGTTCTCTCTCTCTCTTGAGTGTCTCTTCCCTTTTCTTTCTTTCAAAGCCTTAAAAGTTCTTTCTATTCGGCTGCTCACTGTGCACACATGGTCCATTTGTTTCCCGAGCCACTATGCAAACTTCTTTCCCTCTTCTAGGCGAAATCTATGAGGGATGGATCGTTGATGAAGGTGGAAGCTTGAGGGAGCATCCTGCTCAGGCGAAATTAGCCTGGCTGGAGGGTAGTTTTCATGACAGTTTGACCCCCTGTTAGTTTTTTGCTCATAACTTTCTGCTTGATAGTCCGATTGTAATGAAATTTATATCACCACGAAGCTCTCTTCAAGGCGCATGTTTGTATGTGATCAAATCTTAAATCAGATACTATTGCAAAAAGTTATGAGTCTCTGTGTTTGACAGTCTGTTTTCATGACAGTTTTTACCCCCTTCCAATAAACTATCCATATCTCTTCAACCGTCTGTCTGCTTTCAATGAAATTTATATCAGCGCGAAGCTCTCTTCAAGACGTATGTTTTTATGTGATCAAATATTGAATTAGATACTTCTGCAAAAAGTTATGAGTCTCTATGTTTGACAGTCTCTTTTCATGATAGTTTTTACCCCCTTCCAGTAAACTGTCCATATCTCTTCAACCGTCTGTCTGTTTTCAATAAAACTTATATCAGCGCAAAGCCCATCTCAAGGCGCATCTCTTTATGTACTTGAATCTTTGATATCATGTCTCTACAGAAAGTTATAGGCCTCTGTGTCTAATGATAGTTTGTAGAGTGTTTTGAGCTAAGTATAAAGGTGTCTATGAAGGAGGTGCAATGTTTCCTCGGAATCTACCCATCCGACCTAATCAGCCCCTTCAAACTCCTCAATATATATCAGTTCATGTTGAGCCACAAGATCTTCTTTCAACAACGTATCGCTCTTCTCTTTGGTGCCGACCGGCTCGCTGAGATTATGGCCTCTGCTGATCCTTTCCTTCTCCCTATGCTTGACTACAACATCACTTGGGATGTTACCATCTTCATTCTCATATAAGGGAGGAAAGTATGGTGTGGTATCTTGGCATAAAAGCTTCTTTCTAATGTCTCATTCTCAATGATAAGTATCTTTGGCAGTCAGTTCGAATGCTGCAGGAAGTGAAGAGGTGCGTGAAGTTTATTACCCCCAACTTCATGTCACAGTATCAAGCTAAGAAAAAGTTTATCAAACCTAAGGATGGCCATCACTACTTTGTCATTAATCGCTTCATTAGGATTTGAGAGGATTGAAATCTCCTCTGTACCAAATGCCACATACTGAGATTGCTGTCAAATGATAGCCCTAACATTAAATGAGCTTCCAAATTCCTTTAGTGTAGCTACATTTGCAAAATTGATCTCTGTAATAGTCATCCTCCTCTCTTCATGCATTTTCAACTCATCTGTGCTTGGAACAGACCAAAAAGTGGCCAACTTACTACTTCATCTAAATCAACTGTCCAAAACTTGGAGAAATTATACTATTGCCTTAACTTCAAAACAATCTGGCATCACATCCTTTAATGACATGAATGTATGTTAGTAAAGCATTAGAGTTAGTACAATTCTTTGAAGCTTAAAAACATTGTGTTATTTTCACTGCCACACTAATTTAAAACAAAACTTGATGCTAATTATTTTGAGTAATAGAAAAAAATAAAACTAGCATCACTTATAGAGAAACTAGATATGTAATTGAGTTTTTTAAATGGGATCATTTCTTACTTGTTCTCTTACTGCCATGTTGTTTTTTCCAATCTTCCAAAGGCCAAAGATAAATTCTCGCAATTCTGCTTGTAATATATCGACTTGAGAATCCAAGTTGTTGAGCCCTTAAGATTGCCTCCACATCACTCATTGAATCCATATTGCGCATTGATTGTAATATGTCAAGTTGTTCCGCAGACAATTTCCTTAGTGGTGCTAGTTTTTCCATTAACTCCTTCATTTGTTTTTGTTCATCATGCTTCAAAACATTTGATAGTTACTTCTCCTTGTCTGAGGAAGAGTAACTTTCTTCCCAAAATATTTTCGAAGGAGGAATACAACTCCATAAGTTTTGAAAATGCTTGATAACACTCTCAAAGTATCCATACAAGGGATGACCTCGTATCATTGGAGACTGACCAAAGGGATCTGTTATGATCATTGATTGGACTCCTGAAATATGTCTTAATTCAAGGAGATAAGGCAATAATTTTTCTATGACTTCAGCATTGCCTTGACTATGAAGGGTAAATGGATCTAGAAACAAACAAGTTCCAAGAGGATTTGCACAACCCTTGTATGGACTATCATCGATTAAGATACTATTTGTCTGATCGTATTGTCCTTTCCACGATTCCCACATGCTATAAAGTGGCTTGAATAATGCTTCTACATTCTACTTGTCCAGTCTATACAATGGAGTACTTTTCCTTTTATAACATTCCTCTTATCCCCATACCATGGAGAAAGGCAACTTCTTATTTGCTACCTGTTCTAGTAGTTCAATTCTCTACTTCATATTCCACCTCAAGGAACAAGACCACATGCCCACATTAAAGTGTTCTAGAAGAATGTGGGGAAAATCTATGCATCCATTCTATAGCAATAACTTCTGTCTCCCAATGTTATAACATCTACTATCAGAGAAGCTCTTATCAACCTTGCATAGCAATAATCCATTTAAGTCTAGAATGATGGCTCATTTATGAATTCTATGAGTCTCCTTTGTATGCGATGAACCTTGCATGGATTCTCGCATTGAATAATTTGTTTTGGAGGACCATTCTATATTTTCTCTTGAATCCTCTTTAGAAATGTCCATCTTAATGTCCTCTTATACTAGTAGAGTATTTGCATCATCCACATCATGGTTAAATGACTCATGTGAGCAATCTCTAAATATATGCATAGATTCCCTTTCACTTAATGTACAATGTCCTACCCTATGGGATTCTTGTAATGTGGAATAAGCCACAATCCTATGGGGATTGTTAATATCTAAGTTTTCATGCACATGAACATTTCTATAAGGATCTTTTATACCTTTATCTTCTTGAACATTTTTCTTGATAGTAGTTATTAATTGAGAAGTGCATGTCAAGTACCCATATAAAAAACAATATAAGTTGTGTCAACAAACTTTCAAATAAATCGTGTCAATTAAAATAAATCAATCTAGGGGTGCAAGGATTATGTGTGTTCCTTAGTGCTCTTCATATCATTATAAATTGCATTTACATATATTTTGAACACATAAGAAAGTTTAACATTCGATATAAAAAGACTATGCTAACCATAACAACTAATATCAAACTAATAAAGAGAAAATACAAATCATCAGATGTACCAAAAATAAATGTCAAATATTTCATATATGATCACTATCTTGTATCATTACCTCTAGTATGCTCTTCATCATCTGAACTCCTTGGAGATGTTAGATGAGGTTTCTTTGCTTCGTTGTATATTTGTTTTAGAAGCTCAACACTTGTTATTAGAGTTGCCTCAATGGATGCCTTGCCTTTAGGAGTGTCTATTCCCATCCACACCTTCATAGACTCATCAACCTCAATAAGCTGTGCACACATTGCCTCCAAATCTCCCACATCACCTTCTGATTTTGTGAGGGCGAGACATTTTCTTTTCATCAAGAGAACTGCTCAAGTGATAACCCCACCTATGAATACATCTACAACATGGTGTTCATCATGACAGTATGAATCAATTAAACAATCAACATATTTCAAATTCCATCTTTCTTCTACATTCTCTATTTCTATCCAGGAGAGATTAGGTTCACAGTCTGATGGCATGAGTTGGCCACGATTATAATCATCTCCTTTATAAAAGTAGACACAGAGCACCATGTATTGGTGTGATGTTTGATTGGCACTTGTATCATATGAACCCCATGCTAAGATGGTTTTCCAATTTTGCTACTTTGCATATTCAATTAACGTCCCAATGACTTCTAAGTCCTTAACAAGTGCAATAAGGACAAATTGATCATGCCTATTTATAGAATCCAAGAGTGTGAATAAGCGAGAAAAATCATCTTGACTCCACCGATGTGATTCTTCTTTAGACACCGTGTTGAGGACAACAAGGCCCAAAAAAATAACACATGGCAACTTATTTAAAACATCTGTGCTTTCAAAATGTGCTCCGACTACAGATGCTGTCCATGGCATCTTTTTATCTAATGGTCCTTGTAATCCAATATGCCACTTATAGCGTGAGGTGATCATATCAGTCACTAAAACAGGCAATGGTGTAGATCTCTTTGTCTTGCTTAATGCATTTTTAATCCACTCTTCAGACCATCTACTTATTTTGTTAGATTCATCATCTATACTTGCACAAGCAAATATGACAACATCCCAACTTTGCTCCTTATTACCTCCAATAAGTGTACTAAAATGTGCTACAACTGCTCCTTGGAGAACCTAGTCTACTTTCATCTTCCTTGTAGCATCTTCCAATTGCTCTGCCTTGTTTGACTTTCTTAAGACAATAGTATGCTTCATTATCTTATGTTGTAATTCTCAAATGTTGTCCTCAGATTGTCCCTCCAAACAACGAAACAAGGTTCCACAAATAGGAGCTATATGTGGTGTTGCAAAGTCCTCTAGCTCTTTGATTACATATTTTGCTTTTTGTCTTCTTTTAGTGGTTCAATTTTCCCCAATGTGTTAGGGAGTTGGCCCGCTATGTACATTTTTGATATTGCCATCCACTTTTTGAAGATATCTTCTGAGGACTTGATCATGTGGATGTCATGTTTAAATGTGAGCGTGTTAAGGCTCATCTTTGTCATCTCAATGAATTTCTATCATCATCACATGACAAAATTATTGAAAATTCTTGATGCATTAGAATATTTAAGATAAAAGCAAGACATAAAAATATATATCTTAACAAATTATAAGCACTCACATCCCATAGATCACTATGTCCACATCCTTTTGTTAGCCTTGTTGGCTTTCCAAAAGCTTCCCATTGTTGCCTAGCATGTGCAAGCTGATCCAAGTATGGAGACCTTCTCATAGTTGTAGCATGTACAATGTTTGTTGTCCGTGAGCATTGAAGTAGCTCCATATTTGGATAGTTCATAATTATTCTAGCTCGTCGAAACCTATTAACATTGATTAAAAATGAAAACACATTTCACAAGAACATATCGAACAATTCAACCAAGGAAAAAATATTCAAAAAAATGAAAGATTATTAGTGTATCTATACAAAGCTTTTGTAGCTTCAGGGACTGACTTAATGTCTTGAAGTCTTTTAGCAACTTCAATTGAGTGTTGCCCAGAAATAACAATGTAGTCCACACGATGAATGTCCTCTTTTTTCAAAGTCTTAAATGGGCATTTATTCTTTCTGTCAAAGGGTACTAAGTCTGCAATTGTGTCCATAGGATGTGGTGCTTTACAAAAGTCCATAACCAGTATTAACACCATGGTTTCATTATGTGGCATGTACACATAAATAAACTCCTACCTCGTAACACCTTTTGATGTCAATTTCAGAACTTGTCTCATACCCAAATGGATAGAAAGCTTTCCACCGCATTAAGGATTCTACACCTACCATGAATTTGTAAGAAAATAATACAATGTCTATGCTCAACAGATAACAGGATCTCATATGCAAGAGAGAAAACAGATAGTATGGAGAATAAAAAATTTGGTTACTGTAAAACTGATACAATAGATGGCGCTGCCTCCCAAACTTGCGCTCCTGTGAGAGAAGCTTCGATGGCATACTGGAAACAGTAGAGGACGGAGGCTGGATGCTAAGGAATCAGGGTTGCTGTAGCCAATGATGAAATGGGCTCCACGGGCTTGGTCTTATATAGCCACTAGTTGTAGTCGGTTAGACCCAATTGGGTGACTGACCCAGTCCACCCAAAATGGCCTCAGTCTTGAAATAGGCCACCGACCACATGATAGAACCGTGGCACAAAATAGAGCAACTAACCTACGGTCTCTATTCAGCCCCCATTCGGGATCATCTAGGGCTCCAAACGGGCCCCGCAACTAGAGAGTGGGCTACCTCGGGAAATGCTCCATCTACCCTCAATGCGGTCAGTCATGGGATGCCTTCCCGCACTTGCATGTAGCCTAGTTGGCAGTGTGCCAACTTCATCTAGCCATCAGGCCACACATGGCCCCCATCTGGTGTCCAAACCAGGACCTACCGGATAACCAAGCTACTCAAATGCCTTCTCCTCATATGGGGGGCTTATAAGTAGAGTTAGCTGGTTCCCGCGTAGTTACATGAGAGTGGAGCATTGATATCTAACACCCCCCCTCAATGTCCACCTACAAGTGAACTTACTTTTTTGGCCCAATGCCAAGTCGATGAAGATGCCTCTCCAGCAAGTCTCTTCCAAGAGCCTTTGTGAAGATGTCTGTAGCATTCTCTGTAGTCAGATAATACACCAAGTTGACCTCTCCATCCATGATGAACTCACATACAAAGTGATATTGAATCTCAATGTGTTTTGTGCGAGCATGGAACACAGGGTTCTTTGCAATCGCCATGCAACTCTGATTGTCACATGATAACTACGTAGGCTTGTTCTGCATTGCACCCATGTCCCCTAAAGTCCTCAACCACACTGCCTCACAAGAAGCAAAGCATGTTGATTTGTACTCAGCCTCGGTAGAAGAAAGAGCAACTATGGGTTGCTTCTTGCTGACCCATGACACAGCTCCAGGTCCAAGTGAGAAACAGTAACCTGTCACTGATCTCCTACTGTCCACGTCTCTTGCCCAATCTGAGTCATAGAATCTGGTCAAGATGTTGCCCTTGGTATAGTTGATGCCATAATCAAGTGTGCCTTTGATGTATTTCAGCACCCGCATCCCTGCCCTCTAATGGTTCTCCCGGGGCTTATTGGAAAACCTACTTAGTACACCAATCGCAAAACTGATGTCCGGCTGCATGTTGCACAAGTAAATCAAACTGCCCACAAGCCTTTTGTACTTCGGTCCGTCCACCAGTGGTGATGAATCCTCATTTGAGAGCTTCACATCAACCTCCATAGGGGTGCCAATTGTCTTGCACTCAGCCATGCCAAATGCATTCAGTATCTCTCTAGCATACTTGAGCTATGAGATGAAGATCTATTTTAGCTCTTGCCAAACTTCAATCCCCAAACAGAAATGCATCAGTCCGAGGTCTGTCATTCCAAACTCTCATCCTAGCAAATGCTTTGTCTATGAGATCTTCTCCTCATGGTTCCCTGTTATAACAAGGTCGTCCACATAAAGGACCACGATCATACACCTGCCTCCTTCTCTGAAGATATATAAATTTGCATCAGATGGGCTCCTCTTGAATCCGTTTTGCAAAAAGTAGGCATCAATCCACTGGTACCATGCTCGTGGGGCCTGTTTTAGCCCATAAAGTGCCTTCTTCAATTTACAGATTTTACCTTCTAAACCGGGGATCTCAAAACCTGGTGGTTGTTCCATGTATACCTCCTCCTTGAGATCTCCATTCAGAAAGGAGGATTTTAGATCCATCTGAAACATGGGCCAACTTCCCTGGGCAGCTAAAGCCAAAACACTGTGAATTATGGTTAGTCGAGCTATAGGAGCAAAAGTATCCTAATAATCAAAACCATGTACCTATGGGAATCCTTTTGCCATGAGCCGAGCCTTGTACTTACCCAACGTGCCGTCGAACTATACTTGATCTTGTACACCCACTTGGTGCTGATTACCTTGCATTTTGGTGGATGATCCACAAGGTCCCAAGTGTTGTTCTTCATTATGGAGCCATACTCTGACTGCATAGCCTCCATCCACCTATCATCACCCTGTGCCTCTTCAAGACACGGGTTCATCAGCACTTTGCTCCTCTAATTTCTTGGACCCGCGGTGTTCGGATGGTTCCTCTTTATGGCTGGAGGTTCTCTGCCATCCAAAAGCTGCTTTACCCACTTCGGGAATGGCCGTTGCCATTGTGGTTCTATAAGCTCTTCTTCCTCTTCTTTATCTTGAATCCTCCCAAGCATTGTTGGGGGAGTTCGGTCTACTATTGGTGGTTGTACTGGATGGATATCCTGATCCTGGTTGTCTGGGAAGGAAGCATCCTCCTCCAATTGATGCAGATGTTCTGAGAAGGCCACGTCGCGACTTACTATTACCTTCTTGGTAACAGGGTTATAGAGATGGTAACCCTTCGCCTCTTCACTGTAGCCCAAGAAATAACACTTCTGGCTCTTCGGTTCCCATTTGGTCCTATTAGTATCAGGGACATGCACAAAGCAGTCACATCCAAAAACTCTGAAATGTGTAGCTGAAGGTTTCTTACCAGAAAAGGCTTGTAGTGGAGTCATCCCATTCACAGCCTTTGTGTAGGTACGATTCAGAATGTAAACTGCCGTGTTACATGCTTTAGCCTAGAAAGTCTTTGGCAAATCTTTCCCTTTCATCATAGTCCTACCCATTTTGCAGATGACACGCATCTTGCGTTCTGCTACTCCATTTTGTTGTGATGTATGTGGCGGGGGTTTCTGCCTCTTGATCCCATGACTTTTGCAGTAACTTTTGAATTCACTTGATGTGAACTCTCCACGTTTGTCTGATCTCAAATTCTTCACCTTCCTCCCCGATTCTTTCTCGACCATTACATGCCATTCTTTGAACTTACTAAAAGCCTCATCTTTAGTCTTCAGGAAGTATATCCATATCCTTCTACTGTAGTCATCGATCAGCATCATGAAGTAGTAGGAACCACCCAAAGCTTCCATCTCCATCTTTCCGCAGAGGTCCATATGAATGAGCTCTAGAGGAGCCTTTGCCCTACTAGCCTCTTTAGGAAAGGGCTGCCGATGCTGTTTGCCCATCATGCAAGCTTTATATACATCGGGCAGATTTGTAATTTCTGGTAGGTCTACAATCATTCCACTTTTATGCATCTCCTTTAAAGAACTAAGGTTTAGATGACCAAACCTCTCATGCCACAGCTTAGTGTTCTTCACATCGGCTCGAGCACTGAAAGCTGAGAGTTCGTAGATGTTGTTGCACGGTGTACCTTTACCAATGACCTTCCCTTGAAGATCCAAAATCTGTGCACCATTCTTATCGTAGTGAACTTTGAGGTCCCGATCCGTGATCGCAGAAATGGACAATAAGTTCCTCTTGATATCTGATAAAGAACATCAGACAACTATTTTACAACTCCATCTGACTTGAGAGCAATCGTACCTTTTCCTTTTGCTGGACATTTTGCATCATTTCCGACTGCTACCAGGATGTCATTCCCTATCGGCTGTAGAGAGGTATACCAATCCTTCCAGCTGGCCATGTGGCATGATGCACCACTGTCAATAATCCAAGGTTCATCCGCAAGTACATGAACTGCCTCCGTGCAAATCTCCTCAATTGTTATGAACAGCTCTATTGGTACTACCTGCGTGCTATTGCTGGACTCTTTCTTTACTCTGTTCTTCTCATCTGCAATCTTCTTCTGGCACTCATTCTACTTGTGCCCTGCCTTGTTGCAATAGAAGCACTTGATCTTCTTCTTTCTCTTTTTATCATCAGAAGAAGATGGGTTACCAGAGTCCTTATATTTACCTTTCTTTGATCCAGCCGAGAAAGCCGAATCTTCTCCAGTCCTTGTCTTTTGACGCATCTCCTCCTCCAGAGGCATTGCGCTGAAATCCTCAAAGTTGAGGAGTGGATTTTTGTCCTACGTATTCAGTGCCATAATAAGACCATGGTAGAGAATCCGTATGCACCTTCGTGCTAGATTCTTGCTGGTGATGTTGATGCCAATTGTAGTCATCTAATCGCGCAGATTCTTCACATTGGTGATGAACTTCTCTATCGTTTCAGACTCAGACAGTTTCTCATTCGCGAGTTGAGTCTCCAGATTCTAAATCCGTGTTTGATTCGTGGTCTCGTATTGATTTTTCAAGACCATCCATGCCTTCTCCACTATGGTGACATGTTGAATTAACGCCATGACAGAATCACTTACACTGCAGACAATAGAACACAATGCATCTGCATTTCTTCTTGTCCACGCGAGAATCTCATCCGCAGTTGGTACTATTTGTTATGCTGCATTGGTTGGATGCATTGGTTGGATTCGGTCTCGAAACTGGCTTTGGGTCCACCCCAGTAGCAATATCCCAAAGCTCATATGCGCTTAGGATGGTCTTCATTTTGAACTTCTAGAGTGGATAGTTAGTGCCATCCAACTTTTTGCTTTCGCCGAACGATGGGATTCGTAGTCTTGCAGGCTAGGCCATCTCTCACAATCTGCTCGCAAACAAAAACACACTACCAATTCTTCTTGCTAGAGCCCAAGCTCTGATACCATGTAAGAAAACAATACAACGTCCGTGCTCAACAGATAACAGGATCTCGTATGCAAGAGAGAAAACAGATAGTATGGAGAATAAAAAATTTGATTACTATAAAACTGATACAATAGATGGCGCTGCCTCCCAACCGTGCGCTCCTATGAGAGAAGCTTTGATGGCGTGCTGGAAACAGTAGAGGACGGAGGCTAGATGCTAAGGAATCAGGGTTGCTGTAGCCAGTGATGAATTGGGCTTCACGGGCTTGCTCTTATATAGCCACCAGTCGTAGTCAGTTACACCCAATTGGGTGATCGACCCAATCCGCCCAAAACGGCCGACTGGGGGTCGGTCTCGAAATAGGCCACCGACCACACGATAGAACCGTGGCGCAAAATAGAGCAACTAACCTGAGGACTCTGTTCGGCCTAGAGCCATCTGGGATCATCTGGGGCTCCAAACGGGCCCCACAACTAGAGAGTGGGCTACCCCAAGAAATGCTCCATCTATCCTCAATGCGGTCAGTCATGGGATGCCTTCTCGCACTTGCATGTAGCCTAGTTGGTAGTGTGCTAACTCTGTCCAACCATCAAGTAGCATCATGTCAAGGGGCTCTATCAATGGTGCACCAAGATGTAAGTCCTCTTTATCTATTTTACTCTTCCTTCGCTTTGGCGTTTTTTGATCTGTTTTTGATCTTTGGTTCCCTTTTTTCTCTCTATATTTTCTTGCACAATTTTGAACCCTGTTATTATGTCTGCCATGCAATTGATTCCACAATCGCTCAATGTGCTTCCGTGTTGTACCTCCCATCCAAGATTTTTCATTGAATCTGGCTTATTACTGAAACTTGCTACCATCCTTGTAGCCTCAAATTTATCCAGTGTTGCCCTAACGATTACCTCTTCACCTTTCTTAGTCTTTATTGTAGTAGCAATGCATGGATTTGGTTTACAATCCACAGCATCATGCATATCAATTACCTTTGCAAGACTTCACTATCCCTTTTGTATCCCTCCTTTAGTAAACATTGTAATCTCCTCCAAACATTTGTCATAATCCATTCCATATGTATCCACATACCATTCAGCTAGATCAACGACTTTTAAAGCCTTCGTCTTTGATGTGGTGACTTTTTTATATGAACCTTCCATCTTGTCTGTTGGATTTATTATCTCATTTGTTGGGTTTGTCATCATGCCAAATGTTTGCATCATGAAGATGTTAGCACTATTGTGTGTGGGACATGCAGACGGGGAAGCCTGCACACAGAGATGTGATGGGTGAGATGATTGATTGAAATAGATACAAAAATACAAAGCACAACACTAACAAGCAAGTGGAATGATCTGCCTATTTATCTTGGCAAGTGCAAGAAACACCTCTCCCTCTTGTGAGTGCTTAATCTACCAAAACTTGCAGGTCACTCAGATGTGTCGATGTGGGGAGTTTGCATATACTGATGCAGCTCTCTCTCTCTCTCTGTCTATCTTTATATATATATGTATATATATATATATATATGTATATGTATATATATATATATACATACATACATACATATATATGTGTGTGTGTATTATATATATATATATATATATATATATATATATATATACACATATATATATATAGTGATTTTACATTGGAAAGTCAAGTATTTTGACAATTGAATATGAGAAATGGTTTTGTTCATATCATTCTGATCATTTTGACTATAAACATGACCATAGTTGGACCAAGATATGGGGCAAATTTTTTAAAATCATGAGCCAATCTAAGGCCAATCTATGGCTTCTACCAAGTGAAAGCCATAGATTGGCTCATAACTAAAAATATTTACCTACATTTTCTTGAAAATTTTTGGCTCAAACCGCATCAATTTTTCTTTTCATGAGCCAATCTATGGTTTTCGTCAGGCAAAAGCCATAGATTGGATCATGAGAAAACAAAATTGTTATCATTTGCTTCAAGTGTAGAATGCTCATGACCTAAAACATTTGGTGCACTTAAATGAAAAATTTGGTGCAATTTAAGTCAAAGTTAAGTATTTTAAATATGTAGATTTTTTTTAACAATCTAACATAAGAAATGGACCCATTCATATCATTTTGATCATTTTGACTACAAACATAACCATATTTGGAGTCATATAGACTAAGTTATGGGAAATTTTTCTTTTGATCATGAGATAGTCTATGGATTTCACCTGGGGAAAGCCATAGGTTAGCTCATGACTAAAAAAATTTGTCTACATTTGCTTCAACTACTTTGACTCAAACTACATCAAATTTGTGTTTGATGAGCCAATCTATGATTTTGGCCGGGCAAAGGCCATAGATGAGAAAAAAAATTTCCATCATTTGCTTCAAGTGTAGTTGCTTAAAGTGCACACAAATTTTCTTTTCATGAGCCAATCTATGGCTTTCACCTGGTCAAAACCATAAATTGGCTCATGAAAAAAAAAGTGATGTAGTTTGATTCAAAAAATATTTGATGTGGTGGGGTCAATCAAAAAATACATGAACCCCTCTATGAGACAAGAAACCATCCCCCACATGAAGTTGTGCTCCATCTGCTGGGTGCTTGCTATGATATCTCACTTGTGAGTAGGAGCCAATGATTGTACATATGATCTTTGAGAATTTGAGGGTGGCTTGAAAGGGGAGTAATCTACATCTGTGCATCTCCATAACAAAGGAATAATAGGCTCCATGCCTATCTTGAGGTCTCATTGCATCATGAAGGACACCTCGACCCCTAGCTTGGCTATGCATTGATATAAGGACCAATGTGTGACTTATGAATAATGTATCTTGGCCCTAGGTGGATGGTACCCATGGAATAACCAATGCTTGGTCTCTCAGAGGAGAAACCTAGCTAAAAAGTAGCAGAGTTACCATGATGGTCCTTCATCATACGATTAAACAAAGAGGGGGTTCACTTTTCCTTCCCTATGGTGGAGGCAATGTTGAACCCCTAGAAGGGGAAAGTATGAGAGTTGACCATGTTGGAACACTGAAAGGAAAGAGTAGAGTTGACACAAAATCAGAATACTTGCTTATAGAATGAAGAAGAAAGAGGTCCTTAAGTAGGCACCTCATACAAGGTCACTGACATCACTGATGACCTCAAAGCTCCACAATCATCTCCTCAATCTGCTCCTAGATTCACTCAATCATCCTATGTGGCTTTTCCACCACCTAACTGTGCTTGTGGGCACCTAACTGTGCCTCTAGCACTCACACATAGAAACATAAGGTGTGCCTGAGGCATACACCTTGAGATATCCCAACAAACCCCCCCTCAAGGGAATGCCTCAAGCTATGTCAAGGATACATCTAGTCTCATAGTTTCTCATGCCATCTCATGGTGGTCAAGGATAAATCTATGGCTAGGTTCTCATGCTAGCAAGGGTTTCCTTGGGTGTAAGGTAAACAGAAAGGGATACAAACAGACCTTCCAATGGTTATCTCTCCTACATGTACATGCACACAATGTCTGTAGGAGGTACCATGGAACAAACATACACATGGCCTACATCATAAGGTGACCAGAGGTGTTTACAAACACACACAACACAATAATTTATTTTCATTCATTTTGGAGGACTATCCAGGCTGAGTACCTTGACATAAAAAGAGAGATCTGGAGCATACATAGAGATGAGTTTAAAATGCATAATCTTCATGGGATGCCTCATCTTGTGGAGGCAAAATATCCATGTCAAGGCAAGGTCTTACCACATGGGCAGTGTCTAGTGCCTTATAAGATGGTACTATGATAGAACAAGTGGATCTGAAAGTCATATCCTTCAAGAGAACAATTATCTTGTCATCTCCATAGTTGTGTAGAGAAGCATATCTTAAGTATCTGAGCTTCATCTTTTTCTTGTACTTGGAGTCAAATAAAAGTGCCATGAGAGGGTAGATCTCTGTAGTTGCTTCCTTTTTGGCAACCATTGTTTTGGCAATCTTCAACAAGGAAGTCAGTTTGGCATTTTCATCCTTTGTAGCATAACAAGACATTGCTTTATGTTTTGGCTTTTCACATATTTTGCATAAGCAAGCCATGAGAGGCTCTAACCCAAGTATTGGGTAGTGTCTTCTCTCTTACAGGGCTTAGAATAACAACTGAAATGCTTCAAAATATAAGCATTTAATGTAGCAAATAGTAGTGACTAGATTTCAAACAATGATGCTTCCTTTTACATGCTTCATAGAAGTGGATGAAATGAACACTTTCCAATCACAACCAGGTCTAGCAAATCAAAGAAAAACTGAAGCAACACTTGTAATGAAGTTATTGAAAACTTCAAAAGACCAGAAATGCTAGAGTAGCATTTTATGTAGCATCATCTTCAAAACTTGTCCAAAACTGTCAAAAATGAAAAGCTGAACTTGGAGGGCTTGTAGCTCACTCTTCAAAGCAAGGAAAAGAGGGCTTTTTGAAGCAAAAGAAAGCTCATATACCAGAGAAGGTCCAGCACAGAGGTTGGACGAAATGGTGCGCACTTTTGCCCGGGAGAGTTGCTATAGGCTGAAACTGAGTTTTGACGATCTCCCTCGTTACTGAACCAAATGACTTGAAAAATGGCTCAAAATCTTTGTCTTGAGGTCGCCCATCTACTCCTAAGAGGGCTCAGGCAATGGCGGAGTAGGCAGGGAGTATTGAGCAACAGAAAAAATTCGCTCTTTGGAGAATGGCAGCCACCACAGACGTTTTTTTTTCAATTGCTTGCAGGTGGAAGTTCGCCCATACTAGACGAGTTCCCAGCTCAGAGGGTTTGGGCAATGGCTGTTTGTAGATGGAGAACCAAGCTCTCAAAGATTTTGGGAAGAAAGAGGAAAATGGAGAAGAAGAAGATGAAGAAGAAGATGATGATGTGGCAGAAATGGGCTCAAGGGGGATCAAAGGGCTCTGATACCATGTTGGAACACTGAAAGGAAAGAGTAGAGTTGACACAAAATCAGAATACTTGCTTATAGAATGAAGAAGAAAGAGGTCCTTAAGTAGGCACCTCATACAAGGTCACTGACATCACTGATGACCTCAAAGCTCCACAATCATCTCCTCAATCTGCTCCTAGATTCACTCAATCATCCTATGTGGCTTTTCCACCACCTAACTGTGCTTGTGGGCACCTAACTGTGCCTCTAGCACTCACACATAGAAACATAAGGTGTGCCTGAGGCATACACCTTGAGATATCCCAACAGACCATTGTAATCAAGCCCCCTTTATGGGGCTACAAAATCATTAAAATCATCTCGAAGGCAAGAGAGTACACATCGGATATCTTTAAGTAGTTTTAAGGGCCGATCCTTAAGAACTCCCTAGGCAAAGCCTTCTCATGAAAAGGCATCAAGGCTGGAAATTGAAAAGAGAAGTCTCTATTAAAGGCCATCAACCCACAAGGGAGGCACCTAGAGGCTATGGATCCCCTATGAAACTGCATGTAGTAAGGAGTTGGCCTACATGACAAGGAGGAGGGTGTAGGCTACTTGAGGAGCATTATAGGGGAAGAAGGGAGGACAGGGGGTTTGCAAGAAGCTAGGATGAAGTTGGGAGCTAGCATAACAAGATCAAGAGAGAAGCCTCTTCATTTGAGTATTACCCCATGCTCACACTTCTCTTGCACCCTTGTTGTTTGAAATGAGTGTCAATCTTGCTGAAACAATCCCATGGGGCTTGCTTGAGATTATAAAGAGACTTTTTAAGCTTGCACGCTAATTTCTCAGATCTCCTTTCCATAAATCCTTTGCCTATCTCATTTAAACCTCTTCTTGTACTTCTCCATTAAGGAATTCAAACTTGACATCCATTTGATCCAAGTGTAAACCCACAATAGTCCCATAATAATAGGTCCCTAGGAATGCTTTACATGAGATGACACCAGAGCAAGCATGGAGTGGACATAAGCCAAAATCTCTAGCATCTCAAAGTATTTGGTCTATGTATGCTCATGTGTCAAAGGTCAAGAGGGGTAAGTTTGATTCCAAGAGCAATAAAAGCATTTTGGTTGGGTATGCAAAGGAACATATTGCTTTTATGTTGTACAATCCTATAGCACATAAGATGTTTGCTTCTTGTGATGCGGCATTTTCATCATGGTTATGCATAACCATATGGAAGAGTAGACCAACACATGGTTGGCAATGCTTGAGATGCAAATTTGAAAACATCCATAGAATGTGGAATATTTGATGACATGCTACCTAGTGTGATAGGCATACTCAATGGAATCATCTCATAGAAATTTTCAATTGCAAACTATTAGGCAGAGAATGCATCTCAATGTCAGCATGACCAAGAAACCACATCATCCAAGTAGATGCCAAGGTAGAAAAAATAGCAAATGGATGAAGTAAAGACCATCATCAACAAGGATATGAGACCTAGAAGGGTGCAAATAGCAAATAGGTGTTGTATGTCTTAGGTCAAAGAACTTGTCAACTTCCAAGAGGTAGTAGAGTCCAAGGAATGGCTTGATGCCTTGAAACAAGATTATAATGGAATGAGTTGATGCCTTGAAAGAGGAGTATAATGGAATTCTAAAAATGAAGTTTGGGAGTTGGTAGAATCACCCAAATGAAAATAATGTCATTTGCTAAACTTGATGGGAGTGTAGACAAGGATAAGGCAAGATTGGTGGCAAAAGGATATGTTCACCAAGAGGACATTGACTATGTGAAGTCTTTTGCACCAATGACAGCACTTTGTAACTTTGGGATGTTGTGCTTGGTCCAATAGGTGTACTCAGAGGTATGGAATTTAACATTCCAACCTGCTCCCACATGGATTCATGTACCTTGTTTGTCTCGAAAATATGCCTTCCTGTGTTTGTTCTATGTACAAAATATAATGTAGTAGTCCCAATCATGCATTTCAAACTATCAAATATTAATTTTGATCTCCTTGATCATATTTTTGTTGTTGCCATCTATGATGGGGTCATCCACTTAGAGTGCAATGATTATAATAGCATCTTCATTTTAAATACCATCCAATGATGGGGGAGTGTTGATGTATGGGACATTAGGTTGGTCATCATCCATGTATTCATGGTGGAACATAATTCATATGTGATATACATGGTAGATGGTTAGGAGTCTAAAGGACTCTAGAAGGAATTCTAATCTAGTGTGAATATTATATGGTTTAATACATCATATTCATCTTTTTTAGTATGGAGAAAATGCACATCTTGTATAGCCAACTGTTGGTGTCTCCTCTCATCCTCATTATCATGGTGTGGGTTGAGTATTGGAATTTATGTTCATATATTATCTACATGGGTAGATGGATACGAGTATAAAGGACTCTAGAAGGGATCATAAGCTAGTGTGAATAGTCCTTATGAACTTAGGGTAAGGAGAGGGTAAGTCACATTATGGAATATATATAGTATCATATTTAGTCTTTTGGAATAGAAAGAGTACACATTTTGTAAAGCCAACTGTTGGTGTCTCCTCTCATCCTCATCATTGTGTGTGTTGAGTATTGAAATTTTCATCCACTTTAACACTCCCTTTGTATCCCTTTTAGGCTCCTTTTTCATCCCTCTCTCTCCTTGAGTCTATTTATTCTCATTTTAAACCACTCTTTGTGCACAATTGTCAAGAAATTATGGCTTGACATGCTTATAGCATACATGGTAATTAAACTCTATAAATAACTTTTAATGACTAAGTCTGTTATAATCACAAAGTTTCATATGTATTGGTATTCATTTTTATGGTGGTACATGCACATTGCATTTTTGAATGGTAAATAAGCACAAAAAAATTGTATACTAGGATGCTTATACCATAGGTGCATATGTCCAATGTTGTCATGAAAGCCTTCAAAGACTTTTGAATGAGTAATTAATTTATACTTGCAAATTTTGAAGGTTCATACATGGGACACGGAAAAATTTCTCATTTTTCCCCATGGATGGAGCACAAGTGTTGAAAAATGTTGCATCAATATGCTACTACCATAGGTATATGTGTCTTATGGGTAACCTTGAAAGACATTTGGATAAATAAGTACTGTATACTTGCAAAATCTCATTAGGTTTGTGTCTAATGGTCATGAAATTTTTTGAATACATTTAAATGAAATTTCCTCAAAATTTTGGATGACACAATTTGTATGCTAGGACGAACACATTATGCACAAGTGTTAACAACAACACATTATGCACAAGCATTAAGAAAATGTAAACTGGCATGCTTATACCACACATGCATGTAGGTAATGGTCATGAGACTTTGAAAATACCTTTTAATGACTAATTTCATTATATTTTCAAAGTTTCATAATGATCATACATTACTTTTATGTTAGTACCCTATTAGTACATTCAGATTTTCTTATTTTTGGGCATGCACGATGTGCAAATGCTAAAAACTTATGCACTAGTATGGTTATACCATAGATGCATGTGTCTAATGGAAATAAAACCTTTTAATGAGTAACTAATTTATACTTCCAATTTTTATAAGATTCAAACATCATTTGTATGGTGGACCATGCACATTTTTCCCATTTTCAATAACACATTCTACATAATTGTCATCAAGAAATTGTGAATAGGCATGCTTATACCATACGTGTATGTATAGCATGGTCAAGAAACTTTTCAAGAACCCATAAATGAGTAATTACCATGTAATTTTAAATTATCATAAGTATTAGACAACATTTGTATGTGGTATGTATACACATTTTCTCATTTTCGATGTGCACAGTGCTAAGTGCCAAAAAATTATGCATCGGAATGGTTATACCATAGGTGTATGTGTGTAATGGTCACAAAACTTTTAAGGGTATTCTAGTGAGTAAGTATTATAATTTAAAAAAAAAATATTTCTACATAATTTGTATGGTAGGACGTGCACATTTTCTCATTTTTGAGCCTAGATGGTGCATAATTGCCAAAAAAAAAAAAGTGGAATGCTTATACCATAGATAGATGTGTTTGATGGTCTTAAAAAATTGAAAATATTATTTTATGAATAATTAAATTATATTTGTAAAGTTTCATAAGGATCATACATCATTTGTATGGTGGGATACACATTTTCTCAACCCCAAGCATGCACCATGCATAGGTGTTAAACAATTGTGTATTAGTACTTATACATAGGTGTATGTGCCTAATGGTAACAAAAATTTGAAAAGACATTTAAATTTAGTATTTAATTTATACTTGCAAACTTTGAGAAGTTCCAGACATCATTTGTATGGTGGAACATGCATTGTTTCTCATTTTTTGTTATTGATGGTGCATAACTGTCGAAAATTTGTGCATTGGTATGCTATAGTTTTTTGGTGGTCATGAAACTTTGAAAATAAAATTTTATGATTATATCCATTATAATCACAAACTTTGATAAGTATTAAACATCATTTAGTATGGTGTGACATGCACATTTTCTCATTTTCGAGCAGGCATGATGCATAATTGCCAAAGGATTGTGTATCAGGATGCTTATACCATAGTGCATGTGTTTGATGGGCAAGAAACTATTTTAATGAGTAAATATTTAATAAAATTTCAAAAAAAAAAAGGTTATGACATCATTGTATGGTGGCACATGCATATTATCTCATTTTTTACCATGGATACTACATAACTATCAAAAAATTGTGCATGGTATGCTTATACCATAGGTATATGTGTCTGATGGTCATGAAACTTTAAAATCCATTTATTTGAAAAAGGCCATTACATTTTCAATTTTTCATAAGACATCATTTTTTATGGTGAGACATGCACATTTTCTCTTTCTTGAGCATGCACGGTGCATTAGGAATCTGCTTATACTATAGGTATATGCGTCCGATGGTTAGAAAAATTTGTAGAGACCTTTGAATGAATAACTAATTTATATTTAAAAAAATTATAAGGCTAGTACATTACTTTATATAGCAGTTCTCATTTTTGACTATGGATGGTTCGTAAGTGGAAAAGTTATGAATCGATACACTTGTACCACAAGTATATATGTGTTCGATGGTCATGAACTTTGCAAATATAATTATATGAAAAATGCAATTATGCTTGAACATTTTCATAACAATTAGACATCAATTACATGGTGGGCTTGCACATTTTCTCATTTTTGAGTATGCATGATGCATAATTATGGAAAATCTTCATTTTCAAAAATGCACAATGCATTATTAAGATGAATTGTTTATCGTGATGTAGGCCTATACCATTATATGTGTCTAACGGTCATGAAACTTTGTAAAGACCTTTCAATGAGTGATTCTTTTATATTGAAAAAGTTCTATAAGGTCCATACATCATTTGTGTGGTGGGACATGCACCAACATTGTGCATGATTGTCAAGAAATTGTGATTCAGCATCTCGGGAGGTTCACCTCATTGTCTTCAAAAGGAGGGTTTTTTGAATTGATCTTTAGGAAAAATTATAATAATAGGAGGGGTTCACCTCATAGAATGTTAGTGTACGTTGCATTTTTAAGGAGAGGTTTTTGAATTCACGTTTAGGAAACAACTTAATAGGATAAAAATAGGAGGGGGTTTTTAAATTAAAATTTAGATAAGTAAAGAGGAGTGGTTTAATGGGGGGAGATTTTAGAGAGGGGAGTTTTAAATACCCCTTGAATGCACATGACACATGAAGCTTTTTAGTAGTGCACCCTCAGATATTAGCATGCTTATACCATACATGTATGTATGGAATCATTATGAAATTTTGTAAAGACCTTTAAATGATTAATTCCCATATAATAATAAATTTCATAAGGATATAACATGATTTGTATGTACATGGTGCATATTGTAACAAATTTTAATATATTTGAGAACACAATTTGCCCAATTGTAAAAGAAGTTATGAATCCGCATGCTTGTACCATACATATGGCATTGTTATGATTTTTTTTTCACATTGTAACAATATTGTCACAATGTGTTACAATGCACATGACACATGAAGCATTTTAGTAGTGCACCTCATCATGGTTGGACATGCACATTTTCTCATTTTCTTTTCAAGCATGTATGGTGCATAAGTGCTAAAAAATTGTGCATCATGATCTTATACTACAAGTGTAGGTGTTTGATGGTCATAAAATTTTGAAAAAAGTTTCAATAATTATGGCCTTTATATGTTCAAATTTTCATGAGGCTTGGACATCATTTGTATGATGGGACATGCATATTTTCTCATTTTCAACCATGGATGGTGCTCAAACTATTGTATATGTGTCTTTTGGTAATGAAACTTTTCAAAGAGCTTTGTATGAATGAAACCTATATAATTTCAAAGTTTCATAAGCATCAGACATGATTTGTATGGTGGGATACACATTTTCTCATTTTTCACTATGGATAGTGCATAAATCCCAAAAACTTGTGCATCAATACATGATATATGTGTTTAATGGTGGGACATGTATATTATTGCGTCTTCAACAACACATTGTTGCCAATTGTGAATCCACATGCTTGTACCATACATATGGCATGGTTATGATTTTTTTAAAATTCTAGATTTAAATAATTAAATACATCATACTCACAAATTCTCATAATGTTTGGACATTATTTGTATGGTGAGACATGTACATTTTCTCATTTTTTAGCATGCATGATGTATAAGTGCCAAAAAATTGCACATTGGGATGCTTATACCACATGTATAGTTGTTAAATAGTCATGAAACTTTGAGAAAAGCTTTCAATGAGTAAGATTTTTATATTTTTCAAAGTTTCATAATGTCTGTACATCATTTGTATGGTGGGCATGCATATTTAGTCATTTTCTATGATGGATAGTGCATAAATGCAAAAAGTTTATGCATCAAATACACTTATACCATGGGTATATGTTCCTTTTGTGGTCATGACACTTTGACAATACTTCTAGGGATGAATAATGCCTATGTATTTATAAATTTTCATAAGGATCAGATATGCACATTTTCTATATTCAATCATAGATGGTCATAAGTGCTTAAGAATTGTGCATTAGTATTCTCATACCATACCTTTAAGTCTCTAACCATCATGAAAATTTGCAAATACCTTTAAATTAGTAAGTCCCTTATACTTTTAAGTGTTCATATTTATCAAAAATCATTTATGTGGTGGGGCATGAACAGTTTTCCATACACTCATACAATACATGTATATAGATGGTCATGAAACTTTCCAATTATTTTCAATGAGTAATTCTCTTTTACTCACAAAGTATAAGACATCATTTTTATGGTGGTACATGATCATGGATCTTCTTATGCATCTAACATAGTCTCTATGCTGGGGCATGTGTATTTGATCATTTTAGACCATGCATGGTCCTTAAGTGCCTAAACATTGTGCCTTGGTACACTTATACTATAGGTATGTGTGTTTGACTATCATAAAACTTTGAATGAGTAACTATTATATACTATCAAAGTTTCATAAGGTTCATACTGATGGGACATGCAAATTTTCTCATTCTTGACCATGGATGGAGAATTATTATCAAAACATTGTGCATTGCTATGATTATATCATAATTGTATGTGTCTTGTGGTTACGAGACTTTGCAAAGACATTTTACACAAGAAAGGATCTTACACTCACAAAGTTTCATAAGGATGTGACATCATTTATATGGTGGAACATGCACCTTTTCCCATTTTTGATGATGCATCATGCATAATTTTCATGAAATTGTAAATCATCATGGTATGGTCTTAGAACTTTGAAGAGACCTTTCAATGAGTTTTATTAAAGTGACTTCATCAAAACACCTATTATTCCCATCTTTTTTTTCACTTGGATTGCAAATAAGAATGTTCTAAGCTATGACATAAGAAATTTAAGATTTGGAGTGACCTTCAAGGCTAAAAACACATCCTCTTGAAAAAGAATACTCTATCTTTCTCTCTTCTAAATCTCATATTTATGAACTAATTCTCTCTCTCCCCATGATTTTAGGGTCTACACTATATATTAACTCTCACCCATCCCATAAGTCACTCATTCCCATCACTTGTTCTAGGTGTTGTACAGAAGTAGAGAGAGGGGTGTGAATGGAGCCTAAAAGAGATGTGAAGGGGATAGGGAATAAGGGTTGACTATAAGCCACACAGTTGTGAATGGTTGTAAAATAAAAGTTTGATCTTTAAAAAAAAAAAAGTGGTTGCTAGAGGGAAAGGAAGGAAGGAGGCACGGCTGCAACCCCACAAGGAGGGAGGGAAGGGAGGGGAAGGGAGGGGAGGGGGAGAGGAGAGGGAAGTGGACAAGAGGGGAGGAAGTAGAGGGAGAGGAAGGGAAGGGAAAGGAGGGAAGGAGAGGGGAGGGGAGGGAAGGAATTGGAAGAGAGGGGAGGGAAGGAAAGGGAAGGAGGGAAGGGAGGGTGGGGGAAGAGAAGTGGGGGGGGAAACATGTTTAAACTTTTGTAAGTTTCCTTTCATGGCCTAGCATTAATGCAAAGTCATAGTGTCTCAAAATATACAAAAGGTCCAAAATTAATGAAATAGGTATTTCTTGTAGATCTCCTACATGTCTAATGAATTTTTTACCCTTGATATCCATTTTCATAACTTTTACCACTGTATATTTATCATGATGTCATCCTTAGATAAACGTTGCATTTAAATATTCAATGCATTTTAGTGCACTAAACATAAACTATAATGAAGATTTACGAACTAGAGATAGCTCACTATAAAGTTGACCATAAAATTTATCATCTCTTAGCTTGAACCAATTACCAAGCCTTGGATCGGAAGAATGGTGATGCATTCAACACATTCTTTACTAGAAAAAAAACGTTTACACATCTTAATGTGTGCAATCTAAAAGTATGTCTTAATGTAATTCTAATCTATTACCCAATTGGACACAAAAACAAAAAGGGATGGGTTTTAACATGTGGTAGTTTGGGGGAGAAGAGCTTAGGAAATGTTACCACATGCCACCCTTGCTCTTGATGGATTACTACCCTTTACTACATCTTAGATTATCACCCTTGGAATTTTGGACTTTTACAAACTCACAAACTACCATAAGCCATTGGACTACCATCTTTGGAGTCTTAGACTACCATAGGCTCTTGGACTTTCACCCTTCAGCTACCACAAGCTCTTGGACTACCACCCTTGGACTCTTAGACTACCATGTGCTCTTGAACTATGCCACATGCCACATGCCACACTTGGACTCTAGTGCCTCTTGGAGTACCACCCTTGGACTCTTGGACTTTTATGGACTCATAAATTACCATAAGCTCTTGGACTACCACACACATAGACACATTTGCATATATGTATGGAACATATATAAATAAGTGTATACATGCACACAAATCCACAGATGTGTGTAAAGAACCACATTTCCCTCCAAATTAGAAATTATAACATCTTAAAATTGACCCAACTTGAGTGAAGAAAAAATGATATACAATACCTATTGTCATTATAACTCTCGAAATTAACTTCATAGCAAGCACTAGGATGAATGTTGCTACTTCACAATTTGTCATACAATACGGAGGGATTGTTACTAGGTGATATTGATGAAATCTTGAGTGGTGACAATGATTATTTGATTCCACCTAAAATTATGACTCCCTTAAAGAAGAATCTACATGATAGTAAGTAGACTTGTAATGAATCCTTAGGGAAAAGAATTCATTTTCTAAAAGAAAGAGTACATGGAAAAGAGCATAAGATTATACAAGAAATCTCCCTTTGCTTAAGAAAAATAATCGACACTCATAACGAACACAAAAATCATCAACTTGCTCTCATGGTAATGCAAAATGGCATAATGTGACTGCACACAAATCAGGGTTACTATCAAGAACTTGTAAAGAATAACTTATTAAAAGTATTCAAACTTGCTTATACATCTCCAACCACACACACACACACACACACACACACACACACACACACACACACACACAAGTGCACATGTGCACATATGCATGCGTGTGTGTGTGTGCACATGTGTATTCATGACTTGCATGTGCATGGATATATACATGCATGTGTATGTGCACATGGTACCCTGACATGTGTGTGAACATGACTTACATGTACGTGGATACGTGCATGCATGGATACGTACATGTACATGGATATGTGTATGCTTTTGTGTGAGCACATGGTACCCTGGCTTAGCACATAGATGCATGAGCATGTATAGGTAGGTATAGCTATCTACATAGTTATATAACACAATGTTGGATTCCCTGTGAAATATAATCAAATCAAGTTCTTTATCCTTTGGGGATTATTACGTAGATTAATATGGACCTCAAGTACTCTCCTAGAAACATGGACAAAGGAAAAAATAGTATGATGTTATTTGATAATATAATATTTGCAAAAAGAGAGGTAGAAAACAATCCATCAAGGTGGTGCAAAGAATATTGCACACTTTTAAAATGACATTTAGGTTTTCTTAATCATTGTTAGAAGTCCCATGTTGTTTCCTTATCATGCGATAGTCCCCAACCTACACGTATGTTCATTCATTTCTTGATAGAAACATCATGGCAAAATACAACTGTATACTAGTAATCTGTGTGTGTGTAGTCACATCACGATAACATTTCTATTGCTCACTTTGAGCATACTTGTCAATTTGTGTAGTGATCTTGTCGTTGTGTGTTTCATCCTTGGATCGAATTTGGAATTGTTCCCATGAAGTTAAAAAGCCCTCCTCTCAGACCCATCGATCTTTTGAAGACTTTAATAATCTCTCTCTCTCTCTCTCTCTCTCAACTAATTCTTAGTCTTTATAACTTAATAGATGGCATCTTGTTTGCCTTGTATTTGTTATTGTATGCTTTTTGTAAGCATGGGTCTTTAATGGCCTATAATTTAGGTTAACTAGCCTTGGAAAATTGGCTATTAAAACAAAAAAAAAAAGCCCCAACCATACTCATGTTTTGAAGCATATATACAATAGTGCTTATTAGGAGGTGTCTTGGATAGTGCTATTTTTGAATGCACTTAGCCACATATTCAATTACATGAAACGTGAATTGGCAGTTGGGGACCCTAGAACATGTCTCTTTATTGTGTAGTTTAGACTTTGTGGCCTTTTAAAGCTAGAGTAGCTCTCCATTGTAATTCGAATCATGAAAGCTTCAAATGAAACTTATCTTTTTAATCGCTAGAGGCACATATACATACACACTAATGATATGCTATTGTTGGCCTTCGGAAGTTTCTAATTTGAAAAGTGTAAAAAATGAACTAGATTTAACAGAGGGAATCATATCTGGTGAAAACTCTTTTATATTCATTCGTTTCGTATCAAACTAATAATGGGGAATTTTACAGGGCAGAATGTTCCAAACTACAGAACGCACTAGCGGAGCTGTGTGGTGCTAGTGCACAAATTTACAAATTGATTGCCGCAGCGTTGGTTGCTGCCTTGCCTACAGTTTGCAATCAATCAGAATTCAAGGGAAACACAGGTAATTTCGGACGGCAGATTGTTTCATCATGTTGAGATCCATCTTGGACAACGTCTAGCTGCATATGCGGAGATGGTCGAGCCACAAACTTTGGCATGTCGTCCCCGGGCATGACTACGGGGAAGAGACTTGTGATCTGTAATAGACGATGGAGATGTAAGGCAAGCAGATAAACAGAGTCTCAGCAAAACAATGCAGTCTGTATTGCACATGTGGCACAATTAATATAAAAAATGCCATCTGAAAGGAAAGACGAGCAAGCTCTTACCATGATAGGCTTGTCGCCTGGAGGTTTGGTGCCAGGTGAAGTAAGCGAATCATCAAGTGGGTGGGGAGGCAGGCCATTGACGATGACTGTAAGGGTAGCGAGGTGAGCTGCACGGTCATTGTTAGGAGGTGTCGATGAGCTACGTCGCCTTGCCATTTTCCTCCAATGGTAACAGAAGGAGAAGCAAAACGTGAGGGCAGCAGTGATGAGCAAGACGAGGGCAGCCCCGAGGGCGAAGCTCAAACGAGGCCTCGGATAGCCAGTGATGGGATCATCGAAATTAATATACAGCTGCCTGCTACTGAACTCCATGTACAGCTTCAATCTATCTCTATGTATGCAGTTTCAGCCTCTCTAAAACTCGAGAGGATGTCTCTCTGTGGGTAATCCTACCTTCCTCCCTCGAGAACTCCTCTTTGTATTGTTTGATTCAGTCGCCCAAATGCCCCCTTCATCCTCTGCTTTTGTTCTTTCTATGTCTGCTCAATATCGTTCTTGCACTGCCACCCAGTTCTTCTTCTTCTTACCGGCGTGACGCGTCTCTCATCTACAAGCGCCTAGAAGCCGCACACTTCCTGAGGTTTTAGACCAAAACAAGCACGCAATGCAGGTCTTAAAGAAAGCCCAAGATCTCTGCGGCACCAGCGTACATTTATATCTCTCTCCAGGCCTCCACCCCTCTACGCTAAGCCTTCCTTGTACTCAGCACAATTCGGTGGTGGACGAGCATCTTCTCCAGACCGCACTGAATATTGTACTAAAAGACGCCGGAACATATCGTATAAAAAATACAAGGACAAGGCACAATTTATCAGTTGCTTTGTCATCTCTTTGTTGGACACCAATTTCTCCATTTACCGACACAACCAGACGTACAAGTTGCTTAGAAAAGACTTTAGCGTCTCTCCTGAAATTCTCCATGAAAACCACCTTTTGTCGGCCTATGGCGTACAGATTATTTCGTTTCTCTGTACAAATACCCTCACAATCTTTCCTGCAAATATGCTTTAATCACTCCATAAGTATCCGCGATTCGCCCAACCGGGATGTTGTTTTGGTAACAGTGTTGTACAATTCAGAATATGTCATTCGTTGTCTCGTAGCGATCTCTCGCACTCAGCCTACCAATAGATAATTAGTATCAGTGCAACGAATCGAAACATGCAACAGTCCAACTGCTCACGTATCCAGGTATGTTATGGAAAAATACAAAATGCTTCGTAGTCTCGCTATTATTTTTGTTTTTGTTAGCACTGCCTAGTTAGGGGCATAGCTCTAGCAATGCAGAGCACGGCTTTCGAAATTCAGCGTTTTTAATGCCGAGATACTCTAGGCTCCTAATTACCTCCGCTCAAGATCTGAGTGTAGAAAACTTGAATTTTGAATATGACGGAATACCAAATCATTTCTGACTGCCCATATTTTTTGGATGACAAAGCTCTAGATTTGCCATTGCGGGTAGATCATCCTTCCCTTATCTCCTTGTATAGCCATGTGGGCTTTACAAAGCCTCTTAACAACAAAATTCCAAGTATGTGCCCCTAATGGACAAAAAATCAAAATTCGACTAATCTTCCATTCATCAATCATTTCTATTAAACTAAGTTGCTATGACCTTAAATCATAGAGATTAAATTAACCTTGTTGCATCATAGATCCTTCTCGCTCCGTATGGCTTTCCTACCTCTTACTTGCAGTTCTTTACTCCCTACGTCCCCTTTCTTTAACTCCCATGGCCATGCTGCCTCAACCAATTGTTGCCCATGCCTAAGTAAGAGGCCGAGCATGCCTCACTTCTTAGAATGAGACTCCGGGGGTTTACCTTGGCTTCCAAAGGATAAGGACTTGGACGTTGCCACCTTGGAATCCAAGTTGTGCTCCACATTGGACATTGCTAATGTTGGCGAGGCTATTAAGGGCACAGCAAGAACTATAGAATGACCACATATCAAGGGCATATATTAAGTGAGAACTTTAGGATGGCCACAACAAGGAGAAGGCTTTGATGAGGAGGTTCACGGATTGAGGGATCGTTTGGAGAATTCACACCCACTGGAGCAAGGTTGGCCTCACAAATTGGCAATTGAAAAGCACATGTTTTAGTGAAGAGCAACGGAGGGGGAGTAATAGAGTTGCTAGTCAATATGTTGTGGCTGTGCTTGGTGCTTCATTTTCTTATATGCATGTGAGAACTTTATACAAGGTAATTCTGTGCTGATTGAAATGCAATTTACATACTTGTTTTGTGGTGAAGGGAGGCTAGATTGATACGGATGTCAACAAGTTGAACTTTGAAAAGGGGGTCAACATAATATTGCCGTCATCGAGCATAGTGTACAAAGGGATATACAAAGGGCAGAAAGTGGTAATGGAGGAGTTGAGGAATTACGAAAGGCAATAGGACAAAAGGTGCATTCAGGCAGCAGTTGCTGCTTAGGTCCATCTCTTGTGAAGTGATGCGAATATAGGTTCTAAGCGCTATTCCAACTTTCCTAGTAGTGAGATGGTCGGGTCCCAAAATCAAAGATGTGTTATGACTTGCTCAGATTATTGTAGAACCGATAGCTCATGGAGCATCATGCACATGTAAGCACTTGCAATTCTCAAGGTATATTCCTCACGATCAGACAAAATTTGTGCTACAATATCTTCTTTAAGGATTTGAAAATGGTGAACATAGTTGTGAGAATAGAGAGAAGGGCATGAGGGGGAATGATATGGCAAATGGGGGTCCTGATCGAGTTTCAACGGGAGGGCAGATGGTTGTCTAGCTATGGCGACAGTTGCTCAAGAGAGAAGAGGGCAAGGGGATGGTTAAGCTACACTTTGGTTAGATAAGTTTATTTAGCTTAGGTTAGTTTAGCATGGATTAATGGGAATTTTGAAGGTGTTGACTAGATTTTCTCTCATGGCATTTTTTAACACAAAAATGGAAAAATGTTGACTCTGGGGTTATGCCTCTTTGAGTTGTGGATCAAGAGCTCTGATTGTTTCATGAAACTATACCCAATATATGAGTATTGAGAAGGCACCCACGAAAAAGATGATAATGAGTTTCTAGAGCAACAATGCAAAGTGGGCACACAGGGACACCAATTTCCACTTGACTATGTGATCCTTAGTTGAAAACTTGCAAGGAGTAACCTCCAAAGAAGGAAATTAAGGTGACTTGAGGGATGAAATACCATACTCGTCATAGCGGAAAAGCCCATATGGTCAAGGAATCAAGTGGGGCATACTTCTTCCATACCTGGCAGATTGTTGCCAGAACAATATCACGCTATTATTTTTGTTTCCAATTTCATTATTTTGTCTTATCCTTCGGAGATTTATCTACAACCTTGAATTCTCGTTCTTATGTTTTGAAAAAGGGTTATTCGTGTATTTCACGAGTTTGCAAAGTTTGAAAGCTTGGTCTTAAATGTTTAAAATGAGCACAGTGTGCATGCACACATATACCATGCACACATATACACACTTGCATTTGAAAGCTTAGTCTAAATGTTTTGAATAAGTGCACAATCTGCACGCACATAGATACACATATGCATGCACACATATACACACATGCATTACACATCCACATAGATACATTGATGTCGAAAATCCATTGAAATTTGATAAGCTTTTTTTATCTAGATCTCTTCTTAACATAAAATACGTACCATGAGTTTGCATGACCCGCCTTCAGTGGGTCTTGCAAACTCTAATCAATAGGTTGAACTCACCATGCATACTATCAAGACTTTGAAGTTACCTTAGTAAATTTTACTCAACAAGGTCACTAGCTTAGCCAATGTAATTGTAGGCATTAGGAGCTCATGACCTCTCTTTAAAAAGTAACCTTTACATTGCGAACATCGAGTTTTAGGAGGTGCATATTATTTTGTACTTATTTCCTAATTGAGAAACCCTAGTAATGATTGCATGCGCTATCTCACATATTCCTTAATGGATGCCCCCAAGAGAAAGCCTATGCTATTGGTTCAAAAATAGAATGTTTAATCTATTGATTTGCTAGAAATCAATATATGTAAAGTGATCAATTTTTATCCAATGTTCTCAAAGCTATGAAATTGTATATAAGAAAGGAAGCTATTGTGGGGGTTAAAGTTCACTGTGCCTTTACCCCAGTTATGTACAATACTCAAACACATATATAAATGAATGAAAAAGAAGATTAGGGTGGTTCTGCACCCACCAAAACTTGTGTGGCTCTCTGTCTCCCCCTCTCTCTCTCTCTCTCTCCTTCTTCCGTTCTTGCTTCCGTTGAGAACACTCTCAACTGGTATCAGAGCTCGAGTGATCTAGCTGAGCGTGCGTGAATGCTTGAAGCTCAGTAGCTCTGTGGGAGGAAGGAGAAGCTCTGTGGGAAGCTTTGTGGGTGACTTTACTTGCATCCGAGTGTGCAGAGACCTTGGAGGAACCTTTAGAAAAGTCACTTTGGCTTTGTGAAGTGGTATTGAGAACCTGTTAAGAGCTTTCAAAGAAAAAGTCGTTTTTTGAGCTTTTTCCTTGTTCCGTTCGATGACAGAGACTCCGTATTGACTTGTAGAGTCAACTATTGCTTGCTTTTGGTGTCCACATTACTTCAGGAGCTTGGAAACACCTTCATTCTTGAATCTGGGATCATTTCAATGGATTTTTGACTCACTGTGTCAGTTCTTGCGTTTTTTGCCCGGGTGTTGGAACTCAAGTTTGGAGCAACCATTTGCAGATCTGTCGGTTCCGATGGACTCAGGAGGTCCTAAAACTTCTATGTTGCTCATCATTCGCACTCCAGTGGAGTTTACAGATAGCTCTGTTTCCAAAAACGTCTTTCAGCCCGTGTGTTGGACCCAGTGATTGAGACCACAGTTTCCAAAACCGTTTGTCCCATTGTGTTCCGGACGCCCAAAAACCCCTACCTGTAAGTTCTTGCACAATTCGGTGGAGGATTTTCAGAGTTATAGATCTCTGTGTATTCGATTTCATCTCTCTGTTATGCATTTTTCATTCTAAGGTTTTGAAACCTTAGATTTATGCCACATGGCAGTGGATAAGTGTTGACTCCCATTTCTCACTCATCGGTTGGGATTTTGGAGTTCTGGTAGAAGAGAGATATTTGCAGATTTTCTTGCTGAGTCCGATAACGCAATGGCACCCATGTTTTGAGGCATCTCAGGTTCTATTTTCAGTAGCGGTCATTACCGTGGGACTATGATTTCTTGAGCATACCTTATGCAGATCACTCTGGTTGCAGTTTGAGCAGTGTGTGCTCATTCGTGGTATGCATTGGGTTGCAATGGATGATTTATAGGCCATTTGGATGCATTGCGGTCCTTGTTGGATGCGCTGATAGGCTCAAATTGCCTTGTGGGATGCTATTTTTTATGGACGCTTTGCACATGGATGCTATTTTATGCTGAGGGACAGCTTTAAAACATTGCAGGTGATGCACTGATAGTGCTATGCTCTCTTGGATGAGACATTATTGATGCATATGCCAGTGGACGGTGTTTATGCTTGAGTCATTTGGCACTTATTGGCATTTTCTTTTGGGCCAGATTTGCTCATATGGATGCATAGTATATGCACATGAGTTAGATGCATCTTTTGATGCTTTGAGCTTTGAATTTTGGTGATATTTCACTCTATTGTGGCATACACATTTGGGTGCATCTAGTATTTGGTGTGATTCTCTCTTGCAGGCACTAGCATTTGGGATTTTGTTTCATTTGCATCATGGCATCCTCTTCCACGTCTGAAAAGGAGTTTTTCAGCATTAAAAAGTTTGATGGGACAAACTTTTCTTTGTGGAAAGAACAAATAAGGGATGTGCTTATTCAAAAGAAGCAGATTAAACCCTTGGCAGGGATTGAAGCTAAGCCTGCAAATATGTCTGAGGATGATTGGAATGAGTTGGATGCATTAGCAAAGTCTACTATTAGACTTCATCTTGCAGAGTCAGTTTACTTCACAGTAGTAAATGAGCAGACTACGGAAGATTTGTGGAAGAAACTGTGTGCCACTTATGAGAAGGAAACTGCCTCTAATAAAGTTTACCTCATGAAGAGGTTGTTTGAGCTGCAGATGAAGGAAGGGGTCTCCATTGCTTCTCACTTGAATGAATTCAATATTATTTTCAGCTAGCTTCAGGCTCAGAAAATGAATTTTGATGCGGAGACTAAGGCAATATTTCTCTTATGTTCATTGCCATCCTCATGGGATACCTTCCGTACAGCTGTCAGTAACTCTGCACCTAGTGGAGTACTGAAATTTGATGATGTTGTGGGTAGCTTGTTGGCCGAGGAGATTAGACGGAAGTCTATGGATGGCAACAAGCAGGATGCAGCCTTAAATGTGTAAAGGGGCAGATCACAGTTCAGGGGGAAGTCCCAAGAAAGAGGGAAGTCTCGTAGCAAATCCAGGGCACGGAACATTGAGTGTTACCATTGTGGCAAGAAGGGCCATATGAAAAAGGATTGCTACAAGCTGAAAAGAGAGCAAAAGGATAAGAAAAAGAATGCAAATTGGGGTGCAAATCAAAAGGAAGAGAGTCCAAGGGAGGACAAAGGAAAAGTGAAGATCGAGGAGATCAATGCACTCACACATGATAGTGACAATGATGTTCTCTTCATGTCTACTTTATTTGCAGAGTTGCTTACCACTTCAAATGACGCATATTCCCAGGATTGGATTTTGGATTCTGGTGCTTCATTCCATGTTACTCCCCATAGGTAATGGTTCTCGACTTATGATAGTGGAAAGACAGGTTGTGTGCATCTTGGAAATGACTATGCATGTGACATAGTGGGAGCAGGTGACATAAAGTTTTCTTTTGCAAATGGGTCTGCATTTGTTTTGAAACATGTGAGACATGTGCCTAAGCTGACCAAGAGTCTTATTTCAGTGGGTCAGCTAGATGATGCTGGTTTTCACACCACTTTTGGCTTTCAGAGTTGGAAAATTCAGAACGGCTCTATGCTTTTGGCCAGGGGTGCCAAGTGTGGGACTTTGTATCCCTTACATGTATCAGGGTTATTTGATCATGTTGTTGCAATAACCGAGCAGCCAAGCACTTCTTTGTGGCATTGCAGGTTGGGGCACATGAGCCAGAATGGAATGAAACTCTTATGCCGTTTGGGTTATGTACCGCATTTGAGTTTCTCTGATTTTGAATTTTGTGAGCATTGTCTCTATGGGAAGCAGACTAAATCAGCCCATAAAAGAAGGGGAAAGAAAGAGTTTGAAATGCTTGATTTGGTGCATTCAGACGTATGTGGTCCCATGCCTACACAGTCATTAGGCGGGGCTGAATACTATGTGATATTCATTGATGATGCAACTAGGAAAGTGTGTGGCTCTCTATCTCTCTCTCTCCTTCTTCTGTTCTTGCTTCCGTTGAGAGCACTCTCAACTGGTATCAGAGCTCGAAAGAGTGATGTGTTCAGGTATTTTAGAAATGGCTGGCCTTGGTTGAGAATCAGTCAGGTAGAACACTTAAATGCCTACGGACTGACAATGGTGGAGAGTATCTCTCTTATAACTTTCAGCATTTCTGTGATACTCGTGGGATTAAGAGGGAGCTTACATCCCCTCATACTCCAGAGCAAAATCCAGTTGCAGAAAAGATGAACCGTACCATTCAAGAAAGGTTGCAATGCATGCTTTCCAATGCAAGTCTTTCTGGTGGTTTTTGGGCTGAGGCAATGAAGACTGCAGTGCATGTGATCAATAGATCACCTAGTAAGAGTTTGGATGGTGGTATTCCTGAAGAGGCATGGAGTGGAAAGAAGCCCTCTTACTCTCATTTGCGTATATTTGGGTGTGAGGCATATGCACATGTGCCAAAAGAGCTTCGAAAGAAGCTAGATCCTAAGTCTAGGAAATGCATCTTTCTAGGTTATGGTGAAAGTGGAGAGATGGGCTATCGTCTCTGGGATCCAGAAGCAAAGAAGATCATACGCAGCCATGATGTGGTCTTCAATGAGAAGAAGATGCATAAGGCACCCATGAGGGATGTGGAAATGAGGAGAATCACTTTCCAGGATGTGAATCCACCTGCCTATGTTGATAGACAACAAGCTGTCCATGCACCAAATGTGCAAGAAATGGTACCACCAAGTACTCCCACAGGTATACAATCAAGGGTAGATGATGGATCATCTATTGGTGGAAATGATGAGCCAAATGTGGCTGATATGCAAGTGGGACAGCAAGCTGAAATGCCCTTGAGAAGATCATCTAGAGTGTCTAGACCGCCTGATAGGTTTGTTCCAGGGGTAGACTATGTGATGCTTACTGATTGCGGGGATCCTTCTTGCTACAGAGAGGCTATGATGCGTGAGGATAAACGCAAGTGGGAGTATGCTATGCAATCAGAGATGAGTTCACTTATGAAGAATAAGACTTGGGACTTGGTTTCTTTGCCACATGGAAAGAAAGCATTGCCATGTAAATGGGTCTACAAAATGAAGGTCACAGGTGATGATGTGCCTAGGTACAAGGCCCGTTTGGTTGCTAAAGGGTTCAAGCAAGAGAAGGGTGTGGACTTTGATGAGATATTCTCTCCAGCTGTGAAGATGACCACACTTAGATGCATGCTTGGACTAGTGGTAGCAGAGGATATGGAGCTTATGCAGATGGATGTCAAGACAGCTTTCTTGCATGGGGATTTGCATGAGGAAATTTACATGGTGCAGTCGGAAGGCTTTGAAGAAAAGGGCAAAGAGCATTTAGTTTGCAAGCTAAAGAAGAGTCTCTATGGTCTTAAGCAAGCGCCTAGAGAATGGTATCAGAAGTTTGATGCTTTCATTCGGTCCCAGGGTTTCAAAAGGAGTGAAATTGATCACTGCCTCTACACTAAAAGGGCTAAGGATAAGAGCCTGATAATCTTGGCACTATATGTGGATGATATGCTATTGGCTAGCAAGAATACTTATGAGCTAGATGCATTAAAGGCCAAGTTGCATGAGGCCTTTGATATGAAGGATTTGGGACTTACAGGTCATATTCTTGGTATGTGCATCACGCGTGATCGGAGTAGGAAACTCCTTTGGCTTTCACAAAAAGAGTATGTTACAAAAGTATTACAGTGTTTCAATATGGAGGGGGGGAAGGCAGTGAGTACTCCATTGCCTCCATATGTGAAACTGAGTCATACAGATAGTCCCAAATCAGATGAGGAAAGGGCCATGATGGCCAAGGTTCCTTATGCATCAGCAGTTGGGAGTCTTATGTATGCTATGATAGCTACTAGACCAGACATTGCATTTGCAGTGGGAGTTGTTAGCCGGTTTATGGCTAATCCAGGAAAGAGGCATTGGGAGGCAGTTAAGTGCATCATGAGGTACATGAAGGGTACCAAGGAGATGTGCATTTGCTTTGGTAAAGAGACATGCGTGTACTTGGGTACACAGATTCAGACTATGCAGGGCATGTGGATAGTAGAAGATCCACTTCTAGTTATGTGTTCACCTTTGCAGGTGGTGCAGTGTCGTGGATGTCTCGCGCACAGAAGTGCATTGCTTTGTCTACCACAGAGGCTGAGTATGTTGCAGCCATAGAGGGTTGCAAGGAGGCTATATGGCTTGATCGGCTAGTGGGAGATTTGGGGATTCATACAGGTGTACCGACATTGCATAGTGATTCCATGAGTGCTATTCAGCTAGCACGGAATCCGGTCTTTCATGCAAAGACTAAACACATTGAGGTCAGGTACCATTTCATGAGGTACTTGAGGACAAGCGCATAGAGCTTGTCAAGGTTTATACAGATGATAACCCTGCAGATATGCTGACGAAGAGTCTACCTAGTCAGCGGTTTGAGTATTGTCATGTATTGATGGGCATTGGATAGTATGCTCACTGGTTGTTCTCCCTTAAAGGCACATTGTCCTTTAAGTGGGAGGTTGTGGGGGTTAAAGGTCACTGTGCCTTTACCCCGGTTATGTACAATACTCAAACACATATATAAATGAATGAAAAAGAAGATTAGGGTGGTTCTGCACCCACCAAAACTTGTGTGGCTCTCTGTCTCCCCCTCTCTATCTCTCTCTCTCCTTCTTCCGTTCTTGCTTCCGTTGAGAACACTCTCAGCTATGACTGATTGGATGCCTATTTTTTTTAAAATCTTATCTGAGGTAATTTCTTGGGTAACTATACATAAGAACATGCACAAATTATGAGCTATCATTTTTTAATAGTTGGAGGTGACATTAGTGACCTTTTATATCAACTTCTCAATATTGAGATGTGATTATTTAGAGAACAACAATTGTCAAACATGCTCTAAAAAGGAACGATGAACTTCTTCTATTTTATGAAAGTTGCATAAAGTTGTAGAAGTTTCTTGAATTTGCTTGAAATGCCCAAAAAAAAAGTGGCAAATTTATGCTACTAGTGCTATTCAAAATGTTGGTATAGGTCTAAATAAAACATTTCTACCAGGAATCCCCTTTTGATTTGACACATAATCAACCAATTGTGGATGTTAATCTAAAAGTAACAAATTTATGCTATTGATGCAGTTTAGCTAGAATATTGGTACAGATCTGAATAAAACTATTGAATCTTTTGATACTCAAAAATTATATTTGCAAGTACTGCTATTAAGCACCCTGATTTGACTTGACACATAATCCAATTGATGGAGAACATGCAATTGTTCAACTTAGTCCATACATGTGTAGCAGCTAAATTACTATTGTCATGAGATGATGGATATTGTAAATAACTTTTGTGTGTGGTAATAGCCAGCCATTGTAGCAAGATTTAATGTTTCATAATGGAAAACATTTGAATGTTTTGACATCTGTATTTAGATGGTGTAAATTGCTTTTGTGTGTAGTAATAATTTATAATAGCCATGAGTTGCATCTCTATATAACATCAACCAAATTGCCATAGAAAAAAAAAGCTCACTTGAATGGTACAAAGCTCGCCAATGACTCTCTATCCAAGTTTTTTCATGATTGAATGCACATCAAGATGAAAATCTCTTATGAGAAAGTATCTACTACTTTCTTCATTGAAATGAACGTGTTGTTGGCCAATGAATTTTTTTAAGACAACAAAGACAAATTTCTATTATGTAGAAATTAAGTAGATAAGCTAGATTTATGCATACAAAAGTGTTACCAAACAATGAGAGCTTTTGGTGACCATAAAGTACTTATTTTTTCTTTATAAAATTTATAAATAAGCCAGATTTATGCATACAAGGGGTAAAGTGGCCATGATGATGATGTGCATCATTCAAATTATCTAGAAGGAAAATTATAAATGTAATTGTTTGTAGCCTCAAGGTCTATGATCAAGAAACAACCATCAATAAATTAATTTTTTTGTAAATAATTATGGTTTAATCACTCTTGATTTCATTTTATTGATGGTATGAAATTAAGGATGATTACAATTCATTCAATGATGGTACATCAAGGCAAAGCCTCATGTAAATATTGATGTTACTTGTAGAACATTTATATCTTTGGTTATTAGGATGTGAGTTCCTTTTACTTTTTTTACATTGTTTAGGGCCCAAGAAATTTCAAGATAGATATCAGACAATGTGGAGCTTAGCTAAGTTTAGATCTCTACTTCCATGATGTGATTCCCATTTCTTTTTTTGTGCTAAGGCTTGAGAGGACTTTAAGTAGAGATTTGGAAGTGAGTTTTACCTTGAGCATGGCATGCCTTTTTTAATGTGCTACTAACCTCTTACGTACCCTTGCCTCTTTTGGGGAGTGGGAGCCCATGAGAAACTCCAAGTATAACTTTCAAAACTTGGAGCCTTATTGCAGTACATTATTTTGTCTCTACTAAATGGAGATTTGGTCTATTCGGGATTTTGTGTGTAGTTTCATCTCTACCAAAGGGTTGGGTACATTAGTGCTTGGGTGGTTCCAACAATTTCAATTATTCCTTCCTATTGAAATGGTCTATAGTGGCGTGGGTGGTTCTAACAATTTCAAATATTCCTTCCTAGTAAAATGGTCTATAGTGGTATACCTCACAAGAACACTGGATAAATCATGAATGTCATGCAATTGAACCTTGTCAAGGCAAGGGGAAAAAATACTACCAAAAAACTCCCTTAAATATTTTTGAACAATTCTATGCTATTCCAATTCAATATTCTGAATAATTAAACTATTGTTTACTATGGCTTTCCATAATGTAGTTCTAGTGTTGAGAAAAAATGTTGCAAAAAAAGGATACTAGTGGGTGAAAGGGTCTTAGCATGGAAAGGCGACATGGTTTTTATGCTTTTTAGCATGTAGGAAATAGTGTATGGGGAACACATGCAAGCACAATAAAATTATATTCACATTCTTTAAATTTTAATGTAGTGGTCCAAAAGTTCTATCATAATTACTTTGCATGCAACTAGTAACATACCATCCTTCCATGTTGATGGCCAATATGTGGTTGGAATAGACTAGCCCATCACATCTCTCTTGATCTCATCTGGGTTACATTCTACCCTTTCTGAATCTGTGTAGTGTATTCTGCCCATCATTTACTAAACGAACTAAATTCATCAATCATAAGTTTCTATAGCGCTGCTGTCAACTTGAAATGCTTTTTCTAGGTAATTTCCTAGGTACTGATGTTGCATAGCAAAAGGAGTGGGAAGTTCAAGAAGGTTTTTTATCAGAGACATGGGAAGATGGAGTAGAATTTCTATCAAAGATGCCCAAGATGAGGGGAAGTAGCATAGGTTCTAAGGCCTCACCAAGAAGGAAAATCCTCAAAAGTCACTCGAGGGGACACCCTCAAAGAAAGCAATTGAAGGTGAAGGCATGAAACAAGATGTCTCACCGAAGAAGACACTTTGAAAGTCACCTAGGGAGGCATCTATAGATGCTAGTAGAGATGTCAAAGAAGATGATGAGGATAGAGTCCCTCTATCATCTTTTGTACTTCCAAAAAGAAAAAGAGGCTGTTTAGATGAGGCACTAGGCATGCCCAAGAAGAAAAAGAGTCTTGTAACAGTGTGTGTCAGTTGTTGGTGATTTAGCCACATTGTAAAATGATTATGGAAATATAGTTTTAGTCTCTTTGCTTCTATAAATATGTGTTTAAGTACTACTCTTTTATGTCATATGTACACATAAATAGTTGTTATGTTGAATGTATACCTTGGCTATGTGCTTATTCATATGTTTTGGTTTTAATGTAGTAGATTGAGTAAAGTTCGATGATGATTTAGCCAAAGAGCCAATTGGAATAAAAGGAACAAAAGGAAAAGAAATTATTTCTCGCTTTAATCCCTCAATGGTTGGTATAGCTCTAGATTATCATAGATTAGTTTCTCCATAAAGGAGAAAACTCCAAAATAGCCAATCAAAGCCATGCCCAAAAATTGCTGACTAGTTCCCACTCATAGTAGTTCCATATCCTTGCATGTATAATGCCAGTCCAATTATACTGATGGCCATTCTCAGTAGACAGTATCAAATAATAACTTAACTCAAACATGTGATCATACTTTGAAACAGAACTCATTCTAAAACCCACAAAGATTATTTTTGCCTCACTAGAATCCTACAATTTTTAATCATATAATACAACCTAGTAATTTGTGGCATGCCCAAATTTTCCACCGTCTATTGCATCGTACATTTTACTTTTGCTTTTGTTTAGGCATATGAGCACAAAGGTAATGGAAATAACGAGATGGCTCAAAGGAAACTCTGCATTTTCCCATGTTGTCATAACGCATCTATGAACTACTATTTGCACTATTGAGGTTGCACTGGCTTTGTCGATTGTTGTGTGACTCACCAAAAATTGTGTTGTGTGCAATAGACCTTGCATGCTGATTTCTGAAATGATCAAAGCAACTTCCCACACACTATAGCGAAACTCAAGGACAAGCTGAAACAAATCTTGAAATCAAACATTTGTAGTTTAAACCATCTCTTCAAAGTGACATACACGTGTAATCTGTTAGTCAGTTGAATACCATCCATCGCCGCCACCATATTATATCTAGATATAGTCCTATCCCAAAACTTCCAACTCTGAATCCTTCGACTGGGCTTTCAGCTCCTATAGACCTATAAAAGGCTTCATGCAAAATCTCTTCATTGTCGTTGGGAATACGTTGCCATGCAAGTCCACAATCCAAAACATTACCTATTATAGATTCTCCACAATTTGGTATGGTCCCTAATATCTTAGCTTTAGCTTGCCTAGAAACCATCCTAACGATGTACACTATCATCCACCTTTAAAATCTTGAATTTGATATTATGGTTCACCCATGCTCTTTGCCTTTCTTGAATGACCTGCATCGTATATTGGCTTTGAATCGGGTCTTCCTCCAATTAGAGCAACTATTCCTGGCAAAACTAAACTGTATGCAACAAAGAGAATGCAAAATCTGTTTGAGTTGCCATTTGGCCGTGGTGGGCAAACCACTTTACCTAAAGATGCTGCAATTTTAGGCAAAAGCGAGGCCATACATTGGGGGAAATCAACAACTTCAATCCAAACCGGGCATCTGTGTCGAATTAAAGCCTGAAAGTCCATTGTGGGAGACCATGGCAAGACATGCACCATTTGCTGCCCAAAAAAAAGAGCGGATGTGAATCTTGATTTGTGGTGCACTCACACAAATCTTTCCAGTACTGCCAACCTAGGGTGCTTTGATGGGGAAAAGAATCCACAGGCAGCAATTGTAAATGGGTGAAGGAGAGTGACAAAATATCTATAAAAGGAGCCCTCCTCTCCATTGTTCATCATCTCTTCCACCATCAGGCCTCATGTTACTGTAGCTCTAGTCTCCTTAAGCCTCTTCCATGAGCCTTCTCTCCCTCTTGTAGATATTCTCTTATGTAGACTCTTGAGTCCATCTCTCTCTATGAGTAGTCTTGGAGCTTCTGCTCCCTCTTTGCTCAAAAGTGTTGTCTATTCAGTCGCTCATTGCGCTTACATGGTTTATCTATTTCCCAAGCCAAAAGGGAGCTCTTCCTTCCCTCCTAGGTGACCTCTATGGGACTTGGATCGCTGATGATGTCTAATCATGGAGTTTGGAGAGTGTTTTGAGCTAAGTGTAAAGGTGTCTATGAAGGAGGTGCAATGTTTCCTCAGAACCTATCCATCCGACCCAATCAACCCCTTCAAACTCCTCCATATATATTAGTTCATGTCATGTTGAGCTGCAAGATCTTCTTTGAACAACGTATCGCTCTTCTCTTTGGCGCAGACCGACTTGTTGAGATTATGGCCTCCGTTGATTCTTTCCTTCTCCCTATGCTTGAGTACAACATCACTTGGGATGTTACCATCTTCATTCTCATCTAAGGGAGGATAGTATGGTGTGGTCTCTTGGTATAAAAGCTTCTTTTTAATGTCCCCTTCCCAGTGATGATGAATATCTCTATCACTCAATTCAAAAGCAGTAGGAAGTGAAGAGGTGTGTGAAGTTTATTACACCCAACTTCATGTCACAGTGGCATTTGCGATTTGCTTGATTTGCAGGGCATTGATTGTGAGGCTTTGTAATACATAACAACGTCTGGGTCCTCCTAAGAGGAATTAAAACTGAGAGCAATGTTAATGTTAGAGACCCAAATTCACTCTACTTTAAAGCCTCCCATGCAAAAGGCACATCACAAAGACCAAATGAGGGCATATTTTCTCACTTCTTGCCAAGCTAAGAGCCTTCTACCACCATAGCGCACATCACTCAGAGCCTGAGTCCTCCCTAGAGGAATTTGGCAGGTTTGAGGTCCGTTTACACCCCCCAGACACCTTGATGGCACATATTCCCATACCGGTCAATACTTGGACATAAAGAAAAGGTCAACCATACCCTTGCAGATTGCATGCTCCGCCTTTCTACTTGACTAGAAATATCTCATTTCAAACCTTCCTCTTGAGGTAAGATGAACTCACGAGTGCCCCTCCTTCCAAAACCATTTCATTCGACACTAGATCCCTGTGAACAACATCCATGAGACCAACACCACTACAGTTCCCTGCCCTATGGTATAAACTCCACAGGGTGCTATGTTTATCATATGCTTAAGCAATTGACTTTTAGCCACTCCCAGGTCTCCCATAAGGCACACATACAAGTCTCATCTTTCTGTCGGATCACCCTGAATAATTCAACATTTGGATGCGTAATCCATATGGCCTCAAAAATTCAAAAGAAACACATGTCCACAACATGCCAACCTCAAATTTCTCTTACCTTCATTCTGTTAGCCAATTTTTGAGTCAAAGCAACAACCAGATACGTAACAACGCCTTCTTCACATCCTGATGGCCAAAAATCTCAGGTGCCAATGATTGAGCAAGCTTGGTGTACATGTCTCCATCCTCAGTGAGCTTATCAACGATTTCTTGTTCATCACCCCATAGCGCATACCTATAGCGAAGATTACATTTGCTGGCCCACCGAATTTAGACCCAAAACAAAGAGCTGTAGGATACAAAGCACAATCTCTCAGCTTTCAAGCTCGACAATCTATAGATTAAGTCCTCTGATTGCAAAAGCTACTCACGCTCTTTTGATGAATCCAATTGAACACATTTGCATAGCTAACATCCAAGGTATCTAATCACATGACCTCATCCCGAATGATTGAATAGATGTCCGATATGGCATCTAGACCACTCTTACACCTTTCATCCGAGTAGAGGGAAAACCTTGACATTTGCACCGTCCTTAGGGCCTCGTCTACATCACTTTGAACCACCGTCCTAGAAAACCTCAGTCTTGCAAGGGCTTGCCATCCATAAGACCATCCATCCATCCACCCATTATTTGCGAGCACAGAGAGAGAGACCTAGATGTATGTCCTCGCTAGTACAATGAACGAGCTATACAATTGAGTGAAGAAGAAAATAGCTTAGTGAAAGACGATGGAGACTGCTCCGGCTATTACATAAAGACATGAGGACCTGTATATGTATAAAGAGCTCACGATGAGCTCCGCAATTTTGAAATGAAGGATCTCCAAACACTGAGTTGAATGAACAGTGAGAAAACCTCTAAGATGCAACAAGCAAGTTCCCTCACCTAAAAATGGAGTTTGGGAACACAAAAATAGAGTTTGGGAATTTAAATTAAAAAAACAAATTATCACAAAACTTGGGCCAACCCAATGTCTCTTGGAGAGCCAGTGCTAATAAACTACAATTCCTTTTAGAGGTTCCCCTCCTCTCGGTCTCTCCCTCCCTCTCCTCCCCTTTTTCCTCAATGTCAACCCCTCCCTCGCTCTCTTCCTACCCCTCCCTCAATTAAGCCATATGCAAAGCTCCTCCCTCAAGGTATTAAAGTGGGAGTGAACACAATTGTAGGCAGATTGAGGTAACTACTTACATACTCATATAATTGTCTTGGCTCCCCTCCCTCAATTAGTATGAATGAAAATTAAGTCATATGCTAAGCTCCCTCACCTCATCTCCTCCACTTTTTCCTCAAAATGTCAACCCCTCCCTCGCTCTCTTCCTACCCCTCCATCTGGCCTCTCTCCTTCCCTCAATGCCTCTTTCCCTTTCCTCACTTGCCAAGCATCTTCCCCTCCCCTCTAGTTTCCCTTGCAATTTTCTTTATCAGCATTGTGATTGGACAAGTACCTCCTTGCCTTTCTTCCACCCATGGACACTTTAGCAGGAAGATTTTGTGTCTTTCTTGATTGTTTCTTGTCCTGCTTAAGCTTCACATTGCCTCCATAAAGTCCCATTAGTGAGAGTAGTTCTTCAGCTTTTGCAATGCATTGTGCAGATACTTGCTGTGGCCTCAAATTCCAAGCGAAGAGCTTATCAGATGGAAGGAATCAAGAAGCTTGATGCCGTGTCAGAAGGTGCTAGCAAAATGGAGGAAAGAGGTGGCAATTTGATGAAGAAATAAAGAAAGACGAAGCGGATGCAGGCTTGCATCCCATAAGGGAATGGCCAAGTAGGAAGTACAAATCAAGTATTTGTAAAATCATGATGCGATTTTCAAAGGAGAAGGATAATGTAACGGCTGGGCACGAATAAAGGAAGAAGTTGCTTCCATCCTAGAAGAAGATGATCGAAAGCAAGAAGCCTATGGTCATAAAGTACAGAATAATCTACAAGCAAGTAATGTGAAAGATAGTATGTAAAGAAGATCAGAAGTTTTGACAGAAGTCTGACCAAGGGTGATAATTACCTTCATGGATGATTGAGTGGCGAATGTCAGACATAGGAGAATAGGAGACTCCTACCCAAAGAGGTCACACTTATTTTACCAGGGCGAGAGTCAAGTCCAAAGGCTCAAGTCAAACTGATCCCTAGCAACAACAACAAGATGCAAAAATCAATGAGGACGTCGACTATGTTTTGAGTAGGGAAGGATCCTCTACAGATTCTACTCGGAGTTCAGAGTATTTACAAGTGGAGGAAGCAAATCCAAGCTTGACCCCGGAGTCACCATCAGAAGTCTTCATCAAAATGACCTATGGATCATATATAGCAAGAAGAGTTTGTGTTGTAGCCCAAAGAAACTTGTTCAATCCATTGCCACCTCAACCAAGAAGGAGACAAACTCGTCTACCACCTGTCATTATGGAGATGGAGGAGACATGGTGAGCACCTCAAAACTATTTCCCTTGCCACGATCACAGTTGAAAGTGGGGAGGGGAGAAAGGAACAGCAAGGTGCAAGCAACTGAGAGAAGGGAGCTAGGTGGGTGAGACCCATGGGAAAAAGGGCCAGGTGAGGCAGAGAGAGGGAGAGGGAAGGCCAAATGCATGTGGGAGGGAAGGTAGGCAAGAGAGGCCAAGGCCAAGAGGGAAGGGCACTAAAGAGAGAGAGAGCAAGGGTGCTTAAGAGGGGTGTGGGAGGCTAGAAGAGGCGAGAAGACTTAGCATCTATTTTTTCGATGACTTAGGTTAATCACACGACTCATTTTTGGGGCAATAACAATTAGGTTTATCTGGTAATGACTTTTTCAATGCGGACGAATTAATTGATTTTAGATTTAAAGTTCCCTAGAATCTTAACTTTTCTCATTAATTTGTCATTTGCGTTCAGGTATTCCTATGCTTAAATCACAACTTTAGAAAGCAAGAGATGTCACCATGATGATGGTGAAGAATGATCCTTGGTAACAGTAGCATTGGAAGAGGCCAAGGGTGGCCTATAATTCATAGGTTGGTGAATGGGTTGCGTTGAAGTATTATGAAGAAAAGTGTCGTTTCTTTCTTGTCTAATCATACTACAAGAGAGAATGCATTTGGTGTCAATGACTAAACACTGTTATAGACATTCCTCACTAAGTAATTGTCTTTCGTGTCTTAAGATATCTTAAGATACATAATGCTACTCAACACACATGAATGAGTGTTTCCCAAACTACAAAGCAATGATAATCATGTAGATCGGGTGGTGACATGCACATTTGAAGACCCTATTACAAGGATTATAGAGCATTCATGTTAGAATTGGGAGCTCTCAAATGGGTGTTTCCCAAATTAGAAAAGTCGATAATCATCTAAATAGGTTTGTGATATGCACATTTGAAGACCCTATTACAAGGAGCATAGAGCATTTGTGTGAGATCATGGAATCGTGCTTAGAATTGGGAGCTTCACAAGGAACCACAAGGCTACCATTTGAATTATTTATGCACGACATATTGGGCCCAAAGTTTCGCAATAATTCCCAAGAAGACCTTCCAAGATCCTAGAAATTTGTCATTGTTGCAAAGAATAACTTTGGCTTGCCTTGCGGAAAGGAGCATCGAGGTTTATACCAAAAAACCAACCAAGAGTCATTGCCTGAAGGAAGGCTAAAGCAAGACAAGGGTTGAAAATAGGAATAGATAGATGTTGAGAGACGTTGTGACTCCTTTTAAAAAGAAAATGCCCACTAGCCCCAAAAGCTATTATTTGTCCATCTAGGTAGCGATACATTGTCAGATTCACAAGGCTTGGCCATAGACCAAGTCCATTCCCTGCTTTGATAATGATTTTCCAGTACAAGTGTCAAAGTTTTATAGTACATGAATTGCCCTAGCAACGAGTTAGAGTTGATAAACATAACTGGTATGTAGAGCTCGACTTAACTAGTGCATTTATAAGCAGCTCAACCTTCTCTTGGAAATATCGTTTGGACAATGCATTGGTGATTGGATTTGATGATAAAGAACCTGAAATTATATTATATAAACTTGTGATCTGAATATTTTCTATAAAATTAAAAACTTTAAAGCATCATATCCTCAGGGGGTTCGTTTTCATTCTTGGATTAATAATATTATTTCTATAATTATCTACAAGGTAAATGAGAAAAGTTTTAGATTTATTTACAATTGTTTTTGTTTAATGCTCGCTCAAAAAAGTTAATGAATTCCTCTAGCCCAAGAATGTTGGCATGAATGCAAGGTGAGCATGGCCATGGTTGACTGACTCTAGATATGGCTTTAGAGGCATATACATGTTTATGTATTAGGGGTAGTCTTTTGACCTGGGTCCATATGGGTTCCAACTCCACCCAAGTTATAATCTGATTGAACCATGAGTATTTGGGTAATTAGGTGATAGGTGTGTTTTTGGAAATAGTCATGCTGGATTGAGGATTTATGGTGTGTGCAATTCTTGAGTCCCACCATTTGGCTAATCCATGGGGCTTGACCCTACAGATTTTGAGAAGTTTTGACTTTAGGAATAGTTTAGTCAATATGTCCTCCGGCCTTTCATGGTCCTATCAAGGGTATACTGCCCTAGACCGATGGGTAGTAGGCCAAGGTCTTAGGCCAAGGTCCATCGCTAGGGTTGAACTCACAAACACCCCCAACACACATACCGGTTTGACCACCAGCTTGTTAAAAGAATCATGGTTTAGAAACACTCTCTCTAGAGGTTAAGGGTAATTGTATGCACATGATTCTCATGTAAAGGGTCTCATGAAAGAGCATGGGCCTCATTAATGGTGTCACATGGAATATGCCTGTTGACTCTGTGCCAACATGAACTTATGAAGAAAGAGAAGGTGTTACAACTTTGTGTTACAACTTCTAGACACAACTTTATGTTACGACTTTGTGTAACAACTTTGTGTTGCAAGTTTGTGTTACAAGTTTATGTTACGACTTTGTGTAACAACTTTGTGTAACAACTTTGTGTAACAACTTTGTGTTACATCTTCTACATGAAGAGAGAGAATGTGTTACGACTTTGTGACACAACTTTGTGTTACAACTTTGTGATACGACTTTGTGTTACATGCAGAGAGGGAAGCTCTCCAACTTGTATAAATACCCCATAATGGAATGAAGCCCACACTCTTGGGGCATTGTGTTGAGTCTACATTGGTATTCCAAGCATTTGTCTCAAGTGTCCATGCTTCCTTGCACTGCACGTCCAAAAGCATGTCCTAACCTTGCAACCCATCTCCCCTCTCCTCCAACCCTGCAACCCATCCTCTCCCTCTCCTCCTCCCTTTTCCCTCCTCCTCCTCCTCCTCCTCCTCCCTCCTCCTCCCTCCTCCTCCTCCTCCTCCTCCTTCCTCCTCCTCCTCCTCCTCTCTCCTCCCTCTCCCACCTCCTCTTCCCTCCTCCTCCTTCCTCCTCTCTCTCTTACTTCACCCATGCTCTTACACCTTCTTCCTCTCCCACTCCTATGCTTTCCTAAACCCTTAAACTCAATGATCTACGAGGGAGACGAGTTCTCCACCATGTACTATACTCTGAATCTTGGATCCTTCTCCTAACCCTGAACTCTTTCTAAACCCTGGAACCTCCTTCTGAACCCTTGAACTCTTCCTAAACCCTGGAACCTCCTTCTGAACCCTTAAACTCCTCCTAAACCCTACAACCCCCAATGAAGGCGAAAGCCTTCATTACCCCAACAACAATGGTTTACGTGCCTTTTACACATGCTTGCATTATGTTTACTCACCACACTTAAGCCTACGTCTCTCACCGGAACACGACTCGAGGTCCTAAGCTACATATATACTACAACGACAATCCCAATATATCTGTAGGTGACAAAAAGCCTCGGAACCCTGCAACATAGAATACCCAGTTCTTCCTACAAAAGTGTTAGGACAGAGCCAACATTTGGCGCCGCTGCCGGGGAGACTAGCGTCTCAAGTAGCGAGTAAACATGCATAGGTAGGTGTAAAACAAGTCACTACTTCAAACTTTCATGCACATACCACTCAAGGGCAAGGAGAGTAAAAATTTTTCCAAATCTAGCCAAACATATCAACCCCAAACATCCACTTTGGGATACTACCTTAAGAAATTTTCTTAATTTCTTAAATAAAAGCCACATGATGTACAATTAGGCTAGGTAGTGGACACGGTTGCGTAGAGCTTTCAATTACGATCATTTTACCTTTTTACAGAAAGGCAAACCGAGCTCTCCATAAAGAGTTATGGCTCGGGAAGAGTTTAGGGTTAAACCCTAAACCTAAACCCTAAACCTAAAATCCAAACCTATAAAAACCTACTCCACCCCCCTCATTCTTCATCTTTCACTTTTTGCCTCCATTCTCTTCCACCTTCCGAGCCCCACGCAAGACACTCCTCCCTCTCCATCGACCGCCCCCTTACTCCTATCCTCGCCATGTAAGTGACATCGAGCCCTTCTCGCAGCGATGACCTAGCCTTCCACCCACCGTCCATTGTTCCGCGACAATCCCGTTCTATCGAGAAAGACTTGGAGAGCGTCAGGTAACCACTTCGCCTTGCTTTTCAATTTCCGTCTTTCAGTTTTTTGTTGTTGCTCTTTTATCCCTCCCCCTCCACCACCACCTCCCCCTCCCCCCCTCCCCCTCCACCCTCACCTCCCCCTCTCCACCTCCCCCTCCACCCTCACCTCCCCCTCTCCCCCTCCCCCTCCATCTCCCCCTCCCCCTCCCCCTCTCCACCACCTCCTCCTCACCTCCCCCTCTCCCCCTCCCCCTCCATCTTCACCTCCCCCTCCACCACCACCACCACCTCCCCCTCTCCCCCTCCCCCTCCACCCTCACCTCCCCCTCTCCACCTCCCCCTCCCCCTCCCCCTCTCCCCCTCCCCCTCCACCCTCACCTCCCCCTCTCCCCCTCCCCCTCACCACCACCTCCCCCCTCCCCCTTCATCTCCCCCTCCACCACCTCCCCCCTCCCCCTCCCCCTTCATCTCCCCCTCCCCCTCCACCACCACCTCCCCCTCTCCCCCTCCCCCTCACCACCACCTCCCCCCTCCCCCTTCATCTCCCCCTCCACCACCTCCCCCCTCCCCCTCCCCCTCCATCTTCACCTCCCCCTCCACCTTCTCTCTCCTTTCCCTCTCCTCTCTCCCCTTTTTTTCCCTCTCTCTCTCTTCTCTCTCTCCAACCCCCTCTCTCTCTCACTCTCTCCTCTTTCTCCCCCTTACCCCCTCCCCCTTACCCTCGACCCCTCCACCCCCTAACCCCCCCTCTACTCTCTCTCCCCCTTACCCCCTCCCCCTTACCCCGCCCCCTATCTCTAACCGCTCGCCCCCCGCTCACGGCACCGCGGCGGCGCCCAACAGAGGCGCCCCCGCAGCGCCTCCGCCGGTGGCGGCGCGCCGCAGCGCCCGCCTGCGCCGCGCCCTCCGTCCCGGCGCCCGCACCACCGGCCGCCCTCGCGCGCCACCGGCCGCCGCCCGCGGCGACCGCGACGTCGCCCCGCTAAATACCCCGCCCCGCGCCCGCCACCTCGCCCGCGCCCCTCCCACGCTACCTCGGCCGCCGCCCGCGGCGACGCACGCAGCGCCGCCGCCCCCCGCCCGTGCCCCGCGCCCCTCCAGCCCCCGCCTACCCCGCCCTGCGCCGCCCCCCCCCCCGCTCACCGTCCCTCTCCCACCCCCCGCCCCGCGGCGGCGCACGCAGCGCCGCCGCCCCGCGCACCCCGCCCGCCCCCAACCCGCCCCGCCCCGCGCTCCCCCCGCCCCTCCAGCCCCCGCCTACCCCGCCCCGCGCCGCCCCCCCCCCCGCTCACCGTCCCTCTCCCACCCCCCGCCCCGCGGCGGTGCACGCAGCGCCGCCGCCCCGCGCACCCCGCCCGCCCCCAACCCGCCCCGCCCCGCGCTCCCCCCGCCCGCCACCCCGCGCCCCCCGCCCGCGCAAACCCCCTCGCACCCCCCCTTGCACCCCCCTCGCCCTCCCCTTCGCAACCCCCCTCGCACCCCCCTCGCTCTCCCCCGTTCCCCCCGCCGCGTCAAACCAACCCCCCCCCCCCCCCCCCCCCTCTCTCCGGGCGCCGCTGTCGGGCAGCCCCCCCCCCCCACATTTATAAAAAAAAAAAAAAAACTAAACCTGACCAAACTAACCCTAACCTAACATTAACTCTACGGTTAGTTTAACCACAGTTAGGTTAGTACTAACTACAGTTAGGTTAGGTTAGTTAACCCTAGGTTAGCTAGTTAACCTCAGTTAGATTAGCTACGTAGGTTAGGTTAGTAGTACTTGAGGTTAGGTTAGTTTAGTTAGCCCTCAGTTAGGTTAGACTAACTACAGTTCGTATCTAACTACAGTTAGTTAAACCTCCCAGTTACCGTAACTGGGAGGATCTAGGTTAGTTACTCTAACTAGAGTCACTTGGTTTCAACCCCTCGGTTGGACTTAAAGTCCATTCACACCACCATTAGGACCCCCCAAACGCCAAATTTACCCCTCCTTTAACCCCTCGAAACTCATCCGTTTGGGACCCAAATTGAACCCCGTTTGAACCCAGATTTCACACACGGAACCACCACGTTACGGGGTATTTTTCCAGCCCATTGCACACCATTTCGGCATCCCTAGCACACGTTCGTTCGCGCCCCCGTGTGGGCCTCATTTTGCATTAATTCACTCGTATTTTCACGCCGCGACCTCCGATTAACGATCCGTCTGCACCGGCACATTTCCCTATAGACGTAGGACAATCCTAGGCACATTTTTAACACGACGGTCCCTACACAAACTAACATCACTCTAACTCTCCTAACGACACCACCTCCACACCCACACTTGGGGTAGCGATCCCCTTCGCCAATCACGCACCATCTGCATGCAGTTACGTTCCGGCCAACGACTTCGACTCCAACGCTCGCCCAATCCGCAACTTACTCCACTGCAACAATCGCCCCCGCCAATCCTCTACCCCGAATTCCCCCCTGAGATTCAACAACTTCCTTTAACTCCTCCACGCCCCAACATGGCTGGACGCCGTCCTGAGCATGATGGGGACATCGAGCTCGATGCCGAGGCTGACAACTTCTTCAATCGACGAAATCACAACAATCACGGCCGACGCCCCTTGGGAAAACTGGAACTTCCCAAATATAATGGTAGGGGAGACCCTGCTCGCTTCCTCCAACATTTTGATGCCGCATGTCGAGCAGGTGGTGATCAATCCCATGAAACTAAGGTGGCTTGGTTTCCAATGGCCTTAACTGATGAGGCGTCAGAATGGTACCTCGACCTTCTTGTGGAAGAACGTGCTACATGGGACCTACTTCAAACTGAATTCAAACGTCGCTTTCAAACGGAGAGGCTACAAGATGATCCCGCTCTCCAACTCAGCAAGATCGAACAAGGCCGGAGGGAAGATGTACGCACATACCTGGGAAAGATGAAGAGATTGATCGCCAAATGTGACCCACGCCCAGATGCAAAGTACCTCACGGCATGGTTCATAGCAGGTCTAAGAAAGAAAATCCGCAAGGAGATGAAAAAGATAAGTAGCTATGAAACATTCAGTGCTGCTCATGCGGCAGCCATTGACATCGAAGATGGCATGACAGATTCAGACACTAGCAGTGATGATGCCAGATCCAATACACGAGATAAGCGCTCGAAAAAAGGTAAATCAAAGGACATTGCCGAACCATCCAATGAAGATCGCCTCGAGGCCATGACCTTGAAGCTGAAAGAAGATATGATGCAGGCCATGGATCAAAAACTTCACTTGTCTCAGCCGCCAACTCAAACATATCCACGGCGAGAAAATGTCTGGTGCCCACACTGCTTGGCAAATCATACAGCAAATGAATGCCCAGTCCTAAGAGCAAGAATCAATGCACAAGCAAATCCACCACCACGGTTGTGGTGCCATATCTGTGTCGTCGGCGGCCATGATGAGACCAGTTGCATCTTCAACATGCGCAACAATCCGCCTCGACCACCACAATACCAAGCGGCACCCATGCCAGTATACAGGCAACCGGCACTTGCACAAGCGCCCCCAGCTCCGAGGCTAAATCCTGTTCCCGTTCGGACACAAGTCCCACAACTACTCAGGAATCCAAATCCACGACCGTATCCAAGAGCAGCAAATCCAGCTCCTCAGGCAGTTCCAATACATCAATTACAAGCCGAGGAAGTCGACTTGCTATTTGAGTATGAAGCAGAGTACCTAGTGTACTACGTCGAAGGTGCAGAGGGTTTAATACCAGTCTATGCAAATCAAGTGCGACCCAACACATTTCGCGCACCCATCAAGTGTTACGGTTGTGGAGAAAATCATAGAATCGCAGAATGCCCTCATCGCGGTAGCCCAGCCACTTTCCAACCACTCTGCAGAGATTTTCTGGCATAGGACATGCCTGTATGGATTGTCCCATGAAAAATAAGGTCCCAGAACAAACAGAGGTTAAGCCCGACGTCCCCATCGGCATCATTGGGGTGGACCATCAAAGTCTGGGACCGGCAAGTCTAAGGTCACAACCTATCAATGTAATTACACGCCAACAGAAAGCGGCTACGAAGGACCCTATCATTCCAATCCAACCGAAGCGACTTCTGAGAAAGAAAGCACAAGTGCCTCCACCTCCGCCAAGCAATGAGCAGCCGAGCTCATCCACATCCACTCCCGAGCCTCGAATACAAGAAGCTCCATTCCCGAATGCAGAGGTGGAGAAGGCTCGTTTTCAGGTACTTCAGCAATGGGTTCAAAATGAACAAGCTCAATTCGAGGCTCAGAAACAAGCTCAAGACCCAATCCATAACTTGGCCCCACAAAGTATTGATACTGTACTTGAGCCTTTGTTCCAACAACAGACTCCACAACAGAATGTTCCGCCACGTCAACTTGAAGGAGCTGCACTCTCTAGCATCCTGAGTTGCCCTGTGTCAATTCCCATCGGAATCCTCTTACGGAATTGTCCCAATCTCTGGGAGAGTTTCAAAGGATGGATTGAACTCGCAACTCCCCCTCCACCTATGAACGACATTGAAGATATCCCTGTGCGGATGGGTGAACGAGATGACATACGCAACATCACTGTGCCTTTGATCCACAAAGCATATAATGAAGTCCAAGCCATAGTGGATGGTGGAGCAGGTGTCAATGTCCTATCAAAAGAGCTCTATGAAGAATGGGGTCTTCCACCAATGCAAAAGGCTAATTTCAACATACGCCTTGCCGATGATTCACGGGCTAAACCCTTGGGAGTAGTGAATGGCGTGTCCACAAAAATCACAGGAGTCCGCTTTTCCCTTCAATTCACAATCTTGGATCTCCCCAAAAAATCCTATCAAATCTTACTGGGACGTCCTTGGTTACGGGAAGCATCAGTCCTCCATGACTGGGGAACTAATAGATTGACAATCCAGAATCGAGACACTGCAGTCAGGGTGAATGTGGAGACAGGAGCTATTAAACCAATTGTTCCTAGAGCATTGGATGACACATCTTCCACGACAATCTCGAGCAAATCAGAACCCTTGCAACAGCATGCCATAGCAGGTGACTCACAAAGCAATGTCAATAACTGGATACAAACATTGGCAACCATCGACAACTGCCATTCATTAGACCCCATCTTCTCACAAATAGATGTTAACGCACTACAGGTCAATCCTCCACCGACACATGAAGAACCAATCGATCTAGAGATGCCATTCTTTATGGCTGACCTCGAATGGGATAATGAACCTGAAGAAGGTACCCATACCAATGATGATTCAGATTTTCCTTGGGACCTTGAAACAGAGGCTGCGAATGCTGAAATTGAAGATCAAATCTTTGATAATGACCTAGCCATTCTCCATGCCCTAATGGCAGTTGAGCTCCCAAAAATTGAACCTCCACAGTTGAATAACAGCAGAAGATCCCGCAAGAAAGCTGCAGGAGGAAATCGCAGAAAAGCCAAGGCCGAGCACTTCAATGAATTCGAACGAGTCCAAACAAGGATTGTCGAATTGTACCTTGCAAAGTCAGTTCCCTCCAAATCAATACCACCACCTCTTGAATGGTCCCCTGAGGGACTGGAAGGAGTATGTGCAGCACATGAACCCTTACTTGGAAACACCTTACCAGTGGAAAAGTTACCCCATAGTTCCCAACGTAAGAAGTTTCGGAAATATAAGCCACATGTGCGGATGAAGCTCGATCAAGAGACTTCAGAAAAAGAAAGAAAAGAAGAGCCTGACAAATTCCTAAATGCAACTATGTCACCCAGTACTCATGACACATCTCAGGCTAGTTCAACCCCATCAGAGGCCGATCTTCGAGAAGTGCCGGAATACTTTAAGAATTATACAAGTGGCAGTGCACCAATAGCAATGCCAAGACCAATCAGAGAATCTGAAGTTCAAGAAACCGATAGCATTGGAGAAACTCCAATCTATGAGGGACCGGCAAAAACACGCACAATAGACCTCGCCCTTGAAGGGGAGGAAGAAAAATTGGTTTTCATTGGGAAACAGCTCCGTCAAGAAGATGAAAGCAAACTCAAAGACCTCCTAATGGAATACCGTGACTGCCTAGCATGGTCATACAAAGAGATGAAAGGAATTTCACCAGAAGTGGCAGTTCACACGATCCCTATAAGGGAAGGTGCTCGCCCTAAGGTATGTGGACCTTATCGCACAAATCCTAAATATGGCACCATGGTTTATGATGAGCTGGAAAAACTCCTAGATGCCGGATTCATCTACGAGATAGAGCACACTGATTGGGTTTCACCCATTGTCATTGTGCCTAAATGCAACAAGAAGCTCAGAATATGCGTAAACTTGAAAAATGTGAATGCCGCCACAATTAGGGATCACTACCCCCTACCCTTAACAGAAACAGTGTTGGAAAAGGTGGCAGGATCCGAAATTTATAGCTTCTTGGATGGCTTCAGTGGCTATAACCAAGTACAAATTGCTCCTCAAGACCAATCAAAAACAGCATTTGCTACAGAATGGGGTATTTTTGCATATAGAGTCATGCCATTCGGCCTTTGTAATGCCCCGGCCACATTCCAGCGAGTCATGTTCACAGCTTTCAAGTCATTTTTGAATAAGTTTCTACAGGTGTTCTTGGATGATTTATGCATCCATTCAACCAAACAGGACCACTTCAAATGTCTGGAAGAAGTATTAATCAAATGCAGGGAGTATGGCATCTCCCTAAATCCAACAAAATGCCAGTTCATGGTCACCCACGGAGTTGTTTTAGGACACATCGTCTCTCAACATGGGATTGCAACTGACATGGACAAAATCAAAATCATCATGGAATTGCCTCCTCCTACAAATTCCAAAGGTGTACAGGTCTTTATGGGACATGCCGGCTATTATAGAAGATTTATATTGCGGTATGCCATGATAGCTAGACCACTTTACAAATTATTAGTGGAGTTCTTATGGACCGAAGAGTGCGACCAAGCCTTTGAGCTTTTAAAGTGGCGCCTAATCACAGCACCCATCCTTCTATCTCCCAATTGGGATATTGATTTTCATGTTCATACTGATGGATCCAAGTATGCAATTGGGAGTGTGCTTTGTCAACCGGGTGAACATAAGAAAGACTACCCCGTCTACTTCGCCAGTCGACAACTCAATGATGCAGAGATCAACTATACAACCACAGAAAGAGAAGCCCTAGCAATGGTGTACAGTGTAAAGAAATTTCGGCACTATCTTCTCGCAAATGATTTTGTCTTCTACACCGACCATCAAGCATTGCTATATCTTGTGAACCGTCCGTGTACCACCGGAAGAATAACCAGATGGCTCCTCTTGCTGCAAGAATTCAACTTCAAAATTGTGGTCCGCAAAGGTGCCCAACACTACATTGCCGATCACATGTCTCGAGTCAAGACAGGAGAAGAAGCCACTGGCGTAGAAGATGACTTACCAGATGCCACACTATTTCAAATAGATGCTGTTCCAGAATGGTGTGGAGATATCATTGGGTACTTGATGGCAGGAAGACCACCCCCTGACATGAAAGCAGTAGATGCAAGAAAATTGATTCTAAAGGCTGCACCATATCAACTCATTGCAGGACAACTATACAAGATGGGCAAGGACCAGATATTAAGAAGATGTGTAATGCCTCATGAGATCCTGCCAATCCTGAGTGAAGTCCATGAAGGCATTGCAGGAGGACACTTCCAAGGGGAAGCCACAGCAAGAAAAGTTCTCCTCGCAGGCTACTGGTGGCCAACACTGTGGGCAGATGCCTATGAATTTGTAAAAGGCTGTGATGTATGCCAACGAACTATTAAACCACAACACAAAGACTTCAATCCCCTAACAACAGTTGTTGCACAACAGCCATTTGAAAAATGGGGGATTGATTATGTGGGTCCCATACATCCCCAGCAAAAGGAACACAGGCACGCTACATCATTGTGGCCACTGATTACTTTACAAAATGGGCTGAAGCTAAGGCAGTCAGAAAGGCAGATGCCAAAAGCACAGCAAGATTCTTGTACGAACATGTGATCACCCGATTCGAATGCCCCATTGAAATTGTGTCGGATAGAGGCACACATTTTGTCAATGAGGTAATCCAAGAACTCTTGTCTGGCTTCATGGTCATTCATAGAAAAAGCACACCCTACTACCCCCAAGGGAATGGATTAGCAGAATCCACAAACAAAATCATATGCAATATCCTCACCAAGGTAGTAGAACCGCAGCGTTCTGATTGGGCAGAGAAACTGCATGCAGCCTTATGGGCATACAGAACCACATTCAAGGTCAGTACAGGGAACACACCTTTTCAATTGGTGTACGGCCTTGAAGCCGTGGTCCCACTTGAATTTATAATACCAAGTCTGCGCATCGCAATACAAGAACGCATGGGTGATCATGAGTCCTTGAAAGAAAGGCTTTGTCAGTTGGAAAAGCATACAGAGACCAGACTAGTCGCTTATCATGCCATGACAACAGAAAAACGTCGAAGAAAGGCATGGTTTGACAGGAATCTGAAAGCTAAAGACATCAAGGAAGGCGACTTAGTCCTGTTATACAATGCCAAAGTACATAAGGGAAAACTGAAATATCTAGGTCAAGGACCCTACCGAGTACGCAAGATGAATCCCATTGGAGCTGTGCTACTTGAAACACTTGATGGAGTCCAATTCAACACAACAATAAACGGGAGCCGACTGAAGCGCTACTACATCAACACGCGAGCCATCCCCGACAAAAACGAAGATTTGGGAAACCAAGCCTTCCTTAGTTAGGATTAGATTGTATCACGAGCACTCACTTGCATATGTACGTCTTCGCACATATAGGTAGCCTCAATCGACTTTACTAGAACTCAGGATTGGTGAATGAGTTCTAGCTGCCCTATGAAAATCCCAGCAAAAAAAAGCATATAGTTAGTCCCTACTTAGCTACTAGGTCACGTGCACTCACACGCTTTCGCTTAGACACATAGATGATTGCATGAATAATTGTACAACACACTTTCATTCCACCCTCTCAAAAGATGTATTTAAAAAAAAAAAAAAAAAAAAAAAAGATCTCTCTCCCACACCCACACAGAAAGGTCATACAGGCATGCCAATCAATGTAATGATCAATGGTACACTACATGTACATGGATGCAGGTTCAGAAAAGATGCCGCCACTAAAGAGGATGCGCAGAAAGAGCCCACCACCTCAACCACGAGACCCCCTCCCGAGTTCGCAGCCATCTACATCCTCTCAACCACGGAGACCACAGGCGTTCGTGGTCCAAAGCGATAGCTCCGAAGAAGATTCAGTGCATGCCCAAGCAGAACAAATGCCACCCCAGTCACAGCCGGCGTGCACAACTGTTAACAAGGCCCAATCATTGGAACTTGTCTGGCCACCCACCTCGACTTATGCTCTTTCCCAGGAAGCAACATCTTACTTAGAGCAACGGGGTCTAGGCAATTTGCATGAGAGCCTCAAATCCTTGGAGGATAGTCCTATCATGACCACCTACATCAAGGACTTTCTCCACTCTTACTACTCCAGCAATGCAACAGATGGCAAGTACGGTACAATCACTGTACAGCAGAGCCCACTGAACATTATCCTCGATAGTACAGTCATTCAAAGGGCTTTCTCTCTGCCAAGGCAAGGTGGCGAATACCCTAAAAGGTCTGCGGATGCAAAGTTTATTGAAGTACAGTCTCTCCTCACCAAGGGTACCCTTATCCATAGAGATGGCATCTTGCTTCGCACAATCCTTGACCCTCATCTCAAGGAAGCAGCACAATTTCTATCCACCATCCTGGGAATAAAGAACGGCAAGGAACGCTCCCTTCCACTCCGCACATTTGTTTTGCTGAGTAGGAAGCTCAAACAAGACTGGGTTCAACACTTTGTCATTTTCTTTACCAAAAAACTCGATGGTTCTTCAGGCCAGAAATGTAAAATTCCGCACTTATTAGCTATCATCATCAAAAAGGAACTACAACAAAGAGAAATGACTCTGCCCCAGTCTCCAAAGCCAATTGAGGAGTTGGACATACCCTTCTCACCAGTATGGGAGCCATCATCAACTGCTCCAGCTATCACATTGATAAGTACAGATGCCTTAACAGAAGTACCTATTTTGGAAAGCAGGATTGCAGAATTGCCTCAGGAAATGCTTCAGCTCGGTGCACAATTGCAACCACTAAGTCTCCCCCAACAGCACCCACCCGAGCTCGAGACAAGGTTGGCACCCGAACCTGAGGAACGATCAGCACTAGAGCTTGAGACCACATCGGCACTCGAACCGCCCATCGACGTCATGCCAGTCGATGAGCCTCAAGGAGAGCTCGTGCCAGATCAGCAGTATGACTATTGTCCACAAGGGAGTGAAATGCCATTGGAACAACCTCCCCCAAGTACTACAGAACCCTCGGGATGGCTACATGGGCACCACTTGTATCAGCAATATCGCCAGACCTCATCACCATCTGTCATTCTCCAGCATCAAGCTAGCCAAATGATTCAAATGTCCGAACTCTTCACTAGCTTGGCTAAGGAAGCATATGCAAGAGAATTGGAAAGGCAGACGGCATCAGAAATCGAAGACCAATTCCAGGCAATCGCCATCGAGGTCAAGGCTCTTCGGGCACAGATAGATGAGAAGGAGGTAGAAGAAGTGCGCATGAACCAGGCTCTCCAAGCTCAAGAGAAGGCCGTAAGGGATGTGACCTCCAACCTCCATCAAAGTCAAACACAGCTGACTGCGGCAGTCGAAGCAATGGCAATCCTACAGACCTCCTATAACTCCCTGACAACTGCACATGCGCAACAAACAGAGGAAGTGGCACAAGCTCGACTCACTCTCATTCACAAAGAAGACGAGCTCCAGGATTGCAAGGACAAGCTTGAAGACATGCAACAATCTTTGGTAGTACGTGCCTTTAGCATTGATGAGCTTACAAGGGAATGCCGACTCTTAAAAGACCAACTTGCTACTGTTCAAGAGGCCAGCACTTTACAAGCCCAGTTCTTGAACCAATGGTCCAATACCACTGAAGACATCCCTCAACAGGCAAAGGTCACCTTGCAAATGAAAAAGCTTAAAGAGGCATACACCAGCATCTACCATCAGTACAAAGAAAAGATGAATGAGATGCACTCCCAAAAAATAGCCATCTCCAAGCTTGAACTCCAATTGCTAGTGCATAACAATGAGGCATTGGAAGACAACACCAATGACGGCCCACTACAATGCACAACCGTGGTGTATGAAGAGCTTGTGACTGCTCTCCAAATGGAAGATCACCTCCACGCACGCGTGCTGATCCAATGGAAGCAACTCCAACTCAAGATCATAGCTGCTCATCCAACAATCGACTGGAAACGATCCATCGGGATTAAAACCCTGCGCATCATTTGCCAAGACTTGTCTGAAGATGAGAAGAATATCTTTTGCCTGTCTACACATGCCGGGTTTATAACTCTCAGGACAGATGCTTTCATTGCATATGCCTGCCTCATGGGTAGTCCTCCCCTCAGGGTTATTGCAGGTTTGTTGCCGTTGCTGCAAAGGCCATCCCTATTATTTGCACGGCATGACATAACGGGCATCCAACCCATGCAGCTGATCATCCCATCGCACCAGCAAAAAGAAGTGTCGGACGATGACAAGGCCTATCTCACATCCAACTTCCCATATCTAACCACTCTTTCTGCCAACATCATAACCTCACTTCCCCTTGCTGCTGCTACCCTCTTAACCTTCCCCGAGCTCCATCCTAACATCTATTCCCTCCATCGTCTCTTTGCTCATGCCTCTCACCATTTTCAACTTACCCAACAGTCCCAAACTTACGAGCCCCTCACACCTAGCTTTTTCCCCTCCCTTGCTAATCCTACCCTTGAGGATTACCAAGCTGCTCAAACCATTTGCCCATTTCTTCCCCCCCTCCCCTCTGCTCCCCCTTTCGCCACTATCACTCAGCCATATTTCTCCCCCATGTCCCCTGCTTCTCTCCCGGCCCCGTCATCACCTCCGACACTTCTGGTGCTGCCATCAGCAGAAAATGATGCAGTATTTGATTTTGAATATCAGGATCCGGATAATCCAATTCGTACACCCATGCCAAGTTCCAATGATGAGTATGATTTTGATGAGATACCACTTCCCAGTAACCCCATCAAGGAATTTTGGAGCAAATATCCTGATATGAAAACTCGCGGTGGATGGACCCTGGGTAACTTTCCTACCAATCTTCGTCAGCACCAAATAAGTGAAGCTTGGATTAGCAAATTGGATCCACAACCTGATTGGCGCCGTCCCAAGCTCTTTGATGTAAGCTTCTTAAAGGAGTACTTACGGGCACCTCCATGTCTCAGAACCCATCCCAAGTTCTATGCAGTTCCACGGCGTAAAAGATGGGAAGCCAACATACACACTTTGGCTGAAGATCGAGTCATTAATTGGCCAATGATCGAATCCTACTCTGGTGTAGAATGGACTATCCAAGGCGCCATGATCCGAGCACTTCAGCAGCATGAACAAACAATGCGCGGCAACATTGATCGCTTCCTTCGCCAAAGTGCCATATTTTGCAAAACATTAGCATTAATTCTGGAGGTCCCCTGTTACCTTGATTCCCATTTGCCTCCACTCAGCTTTAATCCCAATGAACGGATTGATGCTCAGATTACAAGCCGACTATACCAAAGAGTGATCTTCTTGGAGGCACGCCACATATCTCTGTTCGAGCAAATGGTGGATACAGGCTACCTGGAAACTGCGCAAAAATTGTATGGTGCTAAGGCTCTACAGCAGGACCGTCTGGCACGACACAAGTTCCACAGCCACTGGACTAAAAACATGGCAACCCAGGTACGTGATCGCAATAAGCCATAACCCGAGGACGGGTAATAAAATGGATCCGGGGGTATGTTGACTCTGTGCCAACATGAACTTATGAAGAAAGAGAAGGTGTTACAACTTTGTGTTACAACTTCTAGACACAACTTTATGTTACGACTTTGTGTAACAACTTTGTGTTGCAAGTTTGTGTTACAAGTTTATGCTACGACTTTGTGTAACAACTTTGTGTTACATCTTCTACATGAAGAGAGAGAATGTGTTACGACTTTGTGACACAACTTTGTGTTACAACTTTGTGATACGACTTTGTGTTACATGCAGAGAGGGAAGCTCTCCAACTTGTATAAATACCCCATAATGGAATGAAGCCCACACTCTTGGGGCATTGTGTTGAGTCTACATTGGTATTCCAAGCATTTGTCTCAAGTGTCCATGCTTCCTTGCACTGCACGTCCAAAAGCATGTCCTAACCTTGCAACCCATCTCCCCTCTCCTCCAACCCTGCAACCCATCCTCTCCCTCTCCTCCTCCCTTTTCCCTCCTCCTCCTCCTCCTCCTCCTCCCTCCTCCTCCCTCCTCCTCCTCCTCCTCCTCCTTCCTCCTCCTCCTCCTCCTCTCTCCTCCCTCTCCCACCTCCTCTTCCCTCCTCCTCCTTCCTCCTCTCTCTCTTACTTCACCCATGCTCTTACACCTTCTTCCTCTCCCACTCCTATGCTTTCCTAAACCCTTAAACTCAATGATCTACGAGGGAGACGAGTTCTCCACCATGTACTATACTCTGAATCTTGGATCCTCCTCCTAACCCTGAACTCTTTCTAAACCCTGGAACCTCCTTCTGAACCCTTGAACTCTTCCTAAACCCTGGAACCTCCTTCTGAACCCTTAAACTCCTCCTAAACCCTACAACCCCCAATGAAGGCGAAAGCCTTCATTACCCCAACAACAATGGTTTACGTGCCTTTTACACATGCTTGCATTATGTTTACTCACCACACTTAAGCCTACGTCTCTCACCGGAACACGACTCGAGGTCCTAAGCTACATATATACTACAACGACAATCCCAATATATCTGTAGGTGACAAAAAGCCTCGGAACCCTGCAACATAGAATACCCAGTTCTTCCTACAAAAGTGTTAGGACAGAGCCAACAATGCCTATTGTACTTTATGGTGGAGGTGGATGTGGATAAGTGTGTGGTTGTATACCCAAATCGGTGGAACTCTTGGCTCTATTTGAAGGAGCCCAAGAGGCTCCTTTGTATGGGACTGAAATGCAATTGGCCTAAACCTTTTGTGTAGAAAAGTATCATCTCCTCTTTGTGGCCTTCTCCCCGCTATCTTTCAAGTACGTAGCACTTGTCACTCTCTAGCTCTAGGCTATACATGCTCACTTCTCTTTCATTGTGTGCTCTCCTCAAGTTCTTGACATGGTATCAGAGCATTAGCATCTTCTTGGTTCTCTTATTTTTCCTTTCTCATTGAATTTCTTGCTGCTCACCACCTCCCCTATGTTGTCTATTTCAATCTTGCTGGTCAAGTAATTCTTTCTTTTTCCCTAGTCTCTTTGATGTAGCATAGCAGCCTAGCAATAGCAACAAAAAAAAGAGCAGTAGTAATGAAATGATCAATAGAGACTTGAAGAAGACAACAACTATAGCGATACCAGAGCAAAAGTAAAGTAGTAGCAAAATGGATTGCAGAGTAACCACAAAAAAGAAAGAGCACACAATGAAGTTTAGTGCAATAGAAGGAGGAAACATGTAAAGATTAGAGTCCTAGATTTGTAAATATTACAAAATTTTGGCAGTCTTGGGTCCTATGTACAATTGGTTGTTTACATCCTAAGGTGCACCTTTGGGCCCTATATACAATATTTTGGCCATTTGCATCCTTGAGTACATTCCAAGGAGGTTGAATATAAATAGGGCAACTCCAATTCAAAAGGATTACTACCTTGCCTTGCAAGCCTTTGAAGGAGGTGAAACATAAATAGGGCCACGAGTGGCTCCACTTGGAAGGAAATAAGTACCCTACCATGCCAGGCTTTGAAGAAGGTCAAATATAAATAAAACATGGATCTAAGGAGCATAAGGGAAAAACAAGCACACTATTTCAAAAAAATGCAAACTCCTGTTTGAATGGGCTCCATAGAAGAGAAATAAATGTAGGCCATTTGCATTCATTTGTGTTAACTCTTCGATCTTGAGACCAATTGAGAGCCATTGTTGAACAAAAAACTTGGACACAACACATCAAATTAAAATATTTGAGAAATGCAATGCAACAACTTGAAGGAAGAAGAAGATAGAATAGGGAATGATGTTCATATAAGGCATATTGGTAACAATCGGTGTCAACACAAGAGTAGACATGGCGAATAGGGGAGGAGTGGAGAAATATAGTTCTGTATAGTGACTAGGGGAGCCGCTGAGAACTAGAAAATAGCCAATGAGAAATAGCATTAGTAGATAAATAGAGTTCTAGATGGTGAACAATTGAGCAAACATGGAAGCCAATGAGCAGTGGAAAAATAGTGTTAGATGCATGAAGATGAGGGTGCTCTTTTATGCCTGTGTCTAATTACTACCAAGCTAGTTGAACATGTAGCATTTGATCAATTGGCAAGTCCAAAAAGTCATCAATGGCCTTTAAGAAATCAAAGTGGCCTTTTAATTAATAGCATGCCAGCCCAGTGGCATGTCTAATTAATCATGATTTTCTTTTAATCAATCAATAAAGCAATCATGCACCCAATGCACGATAGCCAGGTGGATTCATTCACAATGCCAAGTTAAGTCTCGGTGACTAGAAATTAACTGCTCACTCTACTTACTCTGCATGTAAGCCCAATGGTGCATCCAAGCCCAATGGGTGCCATCATGGCTACAATTTGAATCATCAAAAAAGAAGAAGGGAACACATGTGAATTGGACCAAATATCTTCCATTGGAGCTAGCATCCAAACAAGCACCTCAAAGTGCCATAAAGGCCTAAGGGAAGTTCTCGATTACTTCAAAAACTACACTAGAGGAGAAGCAACAATAGCAATGCCTAGGCCTATCAGGGAATCAGAGCTCACCCGAGTTTATGGAGGACCAACCAAGACAAGGAAACTGAATCTTGCCTTGGATGGAGAAGAAGAAAAGCCAGTATACATCAGTGAACAGCTCACTTTAGAAGAAAAAAAATTGAAAGCATTGCTAATAAAATATAGAGATTGCATGGCTTGGTCCTACAAAGAAATGAAAGGGATTTCCCTAGAAGTTGCAGTACATACCATACCAATAAGGGAAGGATCAAACCAAAGGTATGTGGACCTTACAGGACAAATCCCAAGTATGGCACCCATGTCTATGAAGAACTAGAAAAATTACTGGAGGTTGGTTTCATTTATGAGATCGAGCATACCGATTCGGTGTCACCAATTGTGATTATTCCTAACAAAAACAAGACGATCAGAATATGTGTGAATCTCAAGAATGTCAATGCAGCAAAAACAATCAGAGATCATTATCCCCTACTAATGATTGAAACAGTTTTAGAAAGGGTAGCAGGATCTGAAGTATGTAGCTCCTTGGATGGGTTCAACGGGTATAACCACGTACAAATTGCATCTAAAGATCAGGCAAAGACAACGTTTGCCACAGAATGGGGCGTTTTTTCGTACAGAGTCATGCCATTTGGCTTATGCAATGCCCCATCTACTTTTCAAAGGGTAATGTACACCGCCTTGAAGGAATTTCTCAACAAGTTCCTACAAGTCTTCCTCATCGACTTGTGCGTACACTCAGAAAAAAAGGTATCACTTGAAATTCCTTAAAGAAGTCGTTTAAAAATGCAAGGGGTATGGAATCTCTTTGAATCCTCTAAAATGCCAATTCTTGGTCACACACAGAGTAGTCTTGGGACACATAGTCTCTCAACATGGGATTGCAACTGACATGGACAAAATAAAGATCATCATGGAACTTCCCCCCCACTAAATGCCAAGGGAATCCAAGTCTTCATGGGACATGCCAGATACTATAGAAGATTCATACTAAGGTATGCCATGATTGCAAGGCCCCTATATAAGCTCCTAGTTAACTTCATCTTGATAGACAAATGCGAACAAGCATTCGAAACCCTCAAGTGGAGATTGAGCATAGCCCCTATTCTAATGGCACCAAATTGGGACATAGACTTTCATGTACATACTGACAGCTCCAATTATGCAGTAGGGAGTGTGTTATGTCAACCTGGCAAACACAACAAAGACTACCTAGTATACTTTACAAGTAAATAGCTAAATGATGCGGAGGTGAATTACACCACAACAAAAAGAGAAGCCTTGACAATGATCTAAAACGTGAAGAAATTTTGACACTATCTATTGGCTACTGACTTTATCTTATACACACATAATCAAGCCTTATAATTATATCTTGTGTTCAAATTGGCCATGTACCATATGCTGGATCACTCAATGGCTTCTACTTCTATGCATTATTTCAAATAGATGATGTGCCTAATTGGTGTGCAGACATCATTGGGTACTTAATGGCAAGAAGACCACCTCCTGAAATGAAAGCAGTGGATGCTAGGAAACTAATTTTAAAAGCTACACCCTATCAACTCATTGTAGGACAAATATACAAGATGGGCAAGGACCAGGTTTTAAGGAGATGTGTGATGCCACATGAGATCATGCCAATCCTTAGTGAAGCACATGAAGGCATTGCAAGTGGACATTTCCAAGGGGAAGCAACAGCACGAAAAGTCCTTCTCACAGGATAGTGGTGGCCAAAACTTTGGTTAGATATCCATGAATATGTCAAAAGCTATGATGTATGCCAACAATGAACTACTAAACCACAACAAAAAGACTTAAATCCCCTAACAATAGTCATTGCACAAAAACCCTTTGAAAAATGGGGGATTGATTTTGTGGGTCCCATCCATCCAACAGCAAAAGGAATGCAGGGACGCTACATCATTGTGGCCACTAATTACTTTGCCAAGTGGACTGAAGCTAAAGATATCAAAAAGGCAGATGATAGAAGCACAGCAAGGTTCTTGAACGAGAATGTGATCACCTGATTTGGATGTCCCATTGAAATTGTGTCAGATAGAGGCACACATTTTGTCAATGAGGTCATCCAAGAACTCTTTTCTAGCTTTATGGTGATCCATAGAAAGAGCACACCTTACTAAATGGACAAGCTGAATCCACCAATAAAACTTTGTGCATTGTGCATTGTCCTCACCAAGGTAGTAGAACCAAAGCATTCTGATTGGGTAGAGAAACTGAATGCAGCCTTATGGGCATACCAAAACACACTCAAGGTTAGTACAAGAAATACACCTTCTCAATTGGTGTACGGCCTTGAAGCTATGGTCCCACTAGAATTTGTAATACATAGTCTCTGCATAGCAGTACAAGAACATATGGGAGATCATGCATCGCTGAAAGAAAGACTCTACCAATTAGAGAAGCATACAGAGACTAGATTAGTTGCCTACCATGCCATGACAACATAAAAACAAAGAAGGAAGGCATGGTTTGAACTTTGATAGAAACCTCAAAGACAAAGACATCAAGGAAGGTGATCTATTTCTGTTGTACAATACCAAAGTCCATAAGGGCAAGCTCAAATTTCTAGGTCAAGGACCTTATAGAGTCAAAAGAATGAATCCCATCGGAGCTGTGCTACTGGAAACACTGGATGGAGTCTAGTTCACAACAATAATAAATGGGATCTGACTGAAGTGCTACTACATCAACATGCAAGCCATCCCCGACAATATTGAAGATTTGGGGGCCCCGAGTCTTCCATAGTTAGGACTAGATTGTATCATGAGCACTCACTAGCATATGTACGCCTTCACACATATAGGTAGTTTCAATCGATTTCAACCTATGGCTCAGAGGTGATGACTGAGTCCTAGCTACCCTATGATTCCCTTAGCAAATTAAGCATATAGGAGGAATGCCCACATCACTAGTCATAGCACACCCACACATTTTGAGCACCATGGATAAATTGCACAAATAAAAGCCCCAAGAGATACTTGTTTTCATCCACACACACGGCACACTCATCACAAAAAGAGTAAAATGCATTAGCAACTCACAAAAGAAACAGGCACTCTTAGCACATGGCATTATATTGGCAACTGTCAAACTGAAACCTGATTCATGTGTGCAATGCCAAGGTGAAGACACTCCAATAAGATGGGAAAAAGGCCTACAATGCCATCGACAAAGCGACACCATGCCAAACGGCGGCCCAAGCCTCAACCTCAACAACCCTCCTCAAATCACCAACTTGAAGAAGGACATGGTCCAAAATCACCGACCCAAAGGTCAGCACCAAAACGACCAAGGCTAGTGGTCTTGGACAATGATACTGATGAGCAAATAAATGCAACATGCCAAGAAGAAATGCCACAGAATCAAAGTATCCTAGAGGTAGGAGAAATAAAGGCAGAGCCATTGACTATGCAAGATGCAGGTGCAGAATACCTTGAAGACCAGACCAATAGAGAGCTAGCAAACAGACGGAACAATACAACTTGTATGGCCACGAGTCTCAACGTTTGCCATGTCACCCCCGATGCTTACAACTTCTTACAGTCAAAGGGACTAGGTAGTCTTTTTGAGAAGCTAAAATCCTTCTTATCAACACCTGTTATGACAAAATACATTTGTCAATTCATAACATCTATAAAAGTAGAGAGTTGGAGAAAGATAAGTATGGCACAGTAACATATACAGAAAAGCCCTTACAGATCTACCTCAGTAGATCCACTATGCAGGAGGCTTTCTCTAAAATTCAGGATTTATTCCCACCTAATACACAGTCACAAAGCGGGGGAATACACCACGATGTGAAGGAATGCATGGCATCAAGAGAATTGTACACACCAAAGTAGAATTGGACGCTCAAGAGCAAGAGATACTCCAACTCCATGTGCTTAATGATCAATTTCTAGGGCATCATAAGCATCTCAACAGTTCAATAGTCTAAAGCTTGCATACACCTCTACATTGGGTAAGTATAAAGACAAGTGCATGGAATGGCAAAATCAAAAGGCAATAATTTCCAAGTTGGAAATTCAACTACTAGGTCAAGCCTATGAAGATGCGTAGGGGTCAACACAAGATCTTCTCCTACAAGGCATCACTATATTATACGAAGAGCTTGTTGCAATCCTCCAGCAAGAGGATCACCTTGAAGGAAGAATACACATACTATGGAAACACTTGCAAATCAAAATGTTACATGCAGTATCTGGTCTTGATTAGACTAGACTAGTAAGCATAAAGACTCTTCGAGACTCTATGCCAGCATATGGATGAAGACGAGAGGAACGTGTTCTGTCTCTCAGTGCATGCAAATCTCATACAGATAAAGGCTGATGCAATACTACTATATGAATGCTTGATGGGAAGCCCCCCTCTTCGAGTAGTAGCCGGACTCCTACCTTTACTGCAACAATCACGAGCAACTTCCATGGGATATAACTCCCATAAAAATCCAAAATTAAAGTTGTTAATGCCTACCAGAAGCGCCAAGGATCTGCTAGCGGAATATGTGGTCGACCTTCAATCTAATCTCCCCTGTCTTGCCACTCTCTATTTTGATCTACTCACATCCCTCCCTAACTCGAGTAATATCCTCCATACCTTTTCGGAAATCCACGCTAATCCATATTCCTTGCCATGCCTCTTTGCCAATGCCTCTCAACACTATCGCTTAATCCAAGAATCTAACTCCTATCATCCAGTTACACCTACTTTTTTCCCAACACTTGAAAATCCATCCCTTAAGGATTATCAAGTTGCTAAATCAATTTGCCGTGCTCTTCCTCCACTTTCGACAAACATCCCTACTTCTACCTTCTCAAAGTCACTACTTGCTTTGACCTTAAGCTTTTCCCCTATAACCTCTTCCTCTCCCCCAAGACCACATGTTCCTCCAATCTCCCTTGAGTTTTCAATGGAAGACACCATTAATGATTCCATCAATGAGCTTCAAGAATTGGATAATCCAATTCACACACCCACAAGGGAGTTGCAACAAGATACAGATAGGATTCCCATGCCCGATAATCCCATTGGTGATTTTTGGAGGCAATACCCAAACATGCAGTCAAGAAGAGGATGGGAACTCTCCAAAATTTCAACGAGTATCCGCCAAGCACAAATCACTCCAGACATCAGCATGAAATTCGATCCATAGCCTGCTTGGCATTGACCAAAGCTACTCAATGAAAAGTACCTCCTTCAATACATGCAAGCTGCATCTTCCTTTTGCACGCATCCCACATTTGATGCAGTGCCTTGTCTCGCTACAGGTGGGATGTCAATCATCATGATCCAGATAATGTAGATGCTCCTTGCAATTGGCTGTTAATCAATAGAAACTCTAAAATCAAATGGACAAGCCAAGAAACACTCATCAGATCCTTGGACAAACATGCATCAATTATGCAAAGCAGTTATGACAAAACACTCAAGGAAAGTGCAAGATACAGTGAAGCCTTAGCAGTCATCCTAGAGGTGTCCCTCACCATTGATGACCATTTGCCCAGCCTCATCTTCAATCCAAATCAACAGATAGATGCTCAAACAACAAGTCGCCTCTTTCAAATGGCCATATCTCTTCAAGGGTGTTATGTGTGTTTGTTTGAAGAAATGGTCGATACTAGCTTCTTTAAAATTGAGCAAGCAATCTACGATGTTCGTGGATTACAAGGAAAAGATCGACAGAAGCTCGCTCCATCTGTCACCGCTGCCATCTTTACCATACTCATTGGGTAAAGACAATCACATCACAACATTGTTTGCAGACACAACCATAACCCGAGGATGGGTAATCAAATCATTCGAGGGGAGTTGTTAACCTTGTGGCAACAAGGGCCAGAAGTGCAGTCTAGGACAGCAACTATGAGAGCATTGTGTGTGTAGAGTAGCGGCAAAGCTCCGCTTGTAATATCTTGAGCCTGAAAGATGGTATGATAAATCTTAAAGGATGGGGATAGCCAAAATCCTCTTTAAAAAAGATCCAATCATACTTGCAAAATCGGGATCTAGAGAGAGAGTCTAAATTTAGAGAGAGAAAGACTAAAAGCCTACACTTTTGGAGGTCCCTCCTCTTTGCGTAGAGACCCAAAAAGTCCCCCCCACTTTGTGTAGAGGCCCAAAAAGTCCCCCCACTTTGTGTAGAGGCCCAAAAAGTCCCCCCCCAAAAGTGGAGGGACTCCTGTCCAAAAAAAGTCCCACCACGGAGGTACCTACTATGAATTACGTAGAGACTAACATGTAAAAATATCTCTCAATGGAATGAATCTCCCACTCTTTGGGATTCAATGTTCAAGCTAACTATTATGTTCATGCGATTGATCTCCATTGCATCGATGCTCTCTTACACTATCGTGTTTTAGCATGCCCTTACCCTTGCACTCTCTACCCTTGTACTCCCTCCTCCTTACCCTCCTCCTCCTCCCCCCTCCTCCTCCTCCTCCTTCCTTCCTCCTCCTTCCTCCTCCTCCTCCTCCTCCTCCTCCTCCTCTTCCTCCACCCTCTCCCTTCCTCCTCCCTAGCTCTCCACTCGTCAACCTTGGACTCCTCCTAAACCCTGCAACCCCCTCTGAACCCTGGAACTCCGAGTTAGCTTTCTCAGCCCTATTCCTCTTTGAAACCCTGAAACCCCCTTCTAAACCCTTGAACTCCTATCGAGGCGAGAGCCTCCACCAATCGTTATGATCAAGCTCTTTTTCTCATTCACGTGCGCATGAGATCTACTTTTCATGCTTTAGCCTACACCTCTGACTAGAACGACCCGATGACCTATGCTATACTTGTGAACAACCTATGCTACAACGAGCAATGACACGATTGTAGGTGACCAACACCCTCGGAACCTACATTTGGGTAAAACAGAGATAACACCAACTGTAGAAAATTATCGTGAAGAAAGATGAGTAGTTAAATTACCCACATGCACATTCGAGTGAACTAATTCTGAAAGCAAATTGGCAATGATTTCTAGCGTGACACCAGGATTCGATTGAACTTGCTTATTCCCTTCAGCTTCCATGTCGGCGTCTCCACCAATTAACATAACAACTAACCACAACGAGAGCGGAACTAAGCAATAGAAGACAACAAGAGAAAGCAGAGAGATCGACACAGAACTAGAGAGAAACACACAACAAGACAAAGCACCCACAAATGCGCACACAGACGCGTTTACTGAACTTAAAAAAAAACTTATGGGTGCATCTATTTACGCGTCTATTTCCACGTCTAGAGACCCACATCTAACAGCGCATCTATATAGCAGACAGACGTGTGTATAGATGTGCATCTAGATGCATAAATAGACGCTCTACTAAAAATTTTAAAAAATAGACAGATGCATCGTTAAACGCGTGTATAGACGTGTTTATAAACAGTCTTATAGACGCGTTTATAGATGCGCAAATAGATGCTTCTCAAACAAACAGATGCGTATATAGACGTGTTTATAAACGCACTGATAGACGCGCTACATAATATTTTTTTTTTAATTTACAGAATGCTATGTATGTTGTGTATGCTATATAGTTATAAGAATCCCATTTCCACATTGTGTAATTCAATTCTTATAGCCAATCACATTTTAATTACAATTCCAAATAAAACATTACAAATCCAAAACGCAATAAAATTGAAAGCTCAAAAAGTGCTTGTATGTACATATAGCACAAAGCTAAGCCACGTCATGTGGCTTCAAGTACAAAAAATAAGAGGAGTGTATATATAAGAGGCAGAAGCCAAGCCAGTGGCTTTAAGTAAAAAAAAGAGTAGCTAGCACTACTTCTACGACTAATCCTCGCTCCCTTCCACGCTCCCTTCTACGCTCCCTTCTGTGCTCCCTTCTCCGCCTCCTTCCTCGTCTTCTTGTGCAAAGACCTGTAAACAAGGGACAACATATATCAATGTATAGGCCCGCCCCACACCACTCACAAGCATGAGTGGAAGAAAGCAATGAAGTCAGCGAGGGAGGACCCCAGTCTGCAGCACGTGGAGGCACGAAGGATCCAGATGGAGCAATATGGAAGAGTGCATTTTGGAGCAGGGGGTGTTGAATCATGATAGGCCCAATTTGTAAGTATCGATCTCAAATTATATTGCTTATGTAGTTTATTAGGAGGTTGTTTTTTTGTACTAACCCCTCTGCAAATTGTGGCTTCTTGCAGCTTGATATTGTGGGTAGGTACCCTACTCCTGTTGAGATAGCCTACCACCACCACCATCGGAGAGGAGATACATGGAAGCACTTCTATCATGACGGGTTGATTACTAAGGAGCAGTATATCCAGGCTATTGGAGCGGCCCCGAGGTATTTGAAAGTAATTAAATAATGTCAATATTATAAGTAAAGATTTGACCCCAAACCTCGCTGCATGCTGGCTGAAAGTGATGTTGGAGGCTGGGAGCTGCCTCCTGAAATGAGGAGCAAAGAGCCCCTTCTATAGGGCTGGTACATGGGCCGAATTGCTGGTAGGTTGACCAACCAGACCAGTCAGTTGACCAACCTGCAGGGTCGGTTGACCGACTTGTTTGGGTTGGGTCAATTGACCCGATGCGGTTCCTGTTGAAGGTTTCTCCTACACAACCCAGTGGACCTGCTAATTGGCCGCCAAGTTGCCCCAAAAGGGCCTGCAACTTTGCTGCGATTTGATGGTTGTGCAGCTAGTTGTCACTGCCACCTGTGCCTGGCACTTGGTGGTTGACCTCCCTCGAGCCTGGCAAGCTCCGCTAGTGCCTGCCTCTTAAGCGAAGATCTTTTATCACCAAGTATCGTAATAATCTTTGACTTGGCCCATTAATCTGTGAATTGACGATTGGGGGGGTTAGGATACCTAGAGCAAACAGCAGCGAGGGTCTCATCAGCCAACCTCTTTGGCTGGTGTTTGTAGTGGATAAAGCAATCTCTGCAATTGTTAGCAATTACAGAGCGCATGAAGGCCATGATGTCCTTCCCCCGTGCATCCATCAAGATGCCTCCTATCCGAGTGATATCATAGAATATCGTACCATCACCTGGAGGCACATCTAAATCATCTGAATCATCATCGTCCCCACCACCACCCCTCCCAAAGCATTGTGCCATGCATCCCCCACCGCTCTCCCTGCTACTACGCCTGCTACCATGTCATGTCGAGCTAGTACGCTGGCCACTCGTAGCTGGAGACTGCATGGGACTATGTGGACCACTCATAGCTAGAGAACCGAGTCTCGACTGCACAGGAGTACGCCGACGGCTCTGCGAGACAGAAGGACCTCCTGACGGCATGGGGGAAGGGGCATAAGATGGCATGGCAAAAGGGGCATAAGACGGCATGGGGGAAGGGGCATAAGATGGCATGGGAGATGGGCCCGCGCTGTGTAGCCGGCTGGGCTGTGCTGACTCTACTGGGGTAATCTCACCTGGTGTGGGGTGGTTTGGAGTCTATAGTGCCGACTCCTGGGGGGGGTTTGGAGTACCTATCATATACTCGTATAACTCCGCAGGACTAGGAGGGTGCCCTAAAAGGTTATATAAGTCCCTAAAAATAGACTCCCGGAGATCAGGTGAGCTCTAAGAGATTCCTAGCCACATGATGAATTGGAAAAAAGAAAAAAAGACGATTGCTGATAAGCTGAGAAGAAATGGGAAGGGAAGAAAAGATTACTGTCGGAGCGCGTCTATAGACGCATCTGAGAAGCGCGTCTATTTTTGCATATAACAGCGCATCTATAGACGCAGCTGTCTGTGTCTGCAAATAGGCTAGATGCACGTCTAAACACGCTTGTAGATGCGGTTTTAGACACGCCTATAGACACGCTCTGACAGACGGACTTTTCTAAAAAGTAGAAAAGGACATGCGCCCGATACAAAAACGTAACACTGATACCAAAATCATGCGTTTCTTGGATACGAGAAAGTACAAATCCAAAGAGAGCAAACTTCCAAAAAAGATCAACTGTAAAAAGACTTATCTTGGATAGAGGTATGGAAGCTTCTTCTCCTTTTTCGAAGTTGCTTCTCTTCCTTGTTCACCCTCTTCTCCTTTAAGCTTGGAAGTAAGTGTGGGTGCCTTCCTCTTAAGTGTCGAAACTGTGGATCTACTAATAGCAAAGCAAGCAAGCTGCGTGAAGTATAAGTAATGTAAAGAAAAGCAAAGCGAGCGCGCTTAAAGCAAATTTAAAAACCGCGTCTATAGGCGCATCTAATAGCACATCTATACATGCGTCTAAATACACATAGCAGACACAGTTTTAGATGCGCTTATAGACGCGCACCACAGAACAGACAGATGCGGTTTTAGACATGCTTATAGACGGGCACCACAGAACAGACAGACGCAGTTTTAGACGCGCCACAAAGTTTAAAATTAAATATTTGAAGAAAAGCAAAATTTTTTGGGTTGTTTGTTTGTAGGATGTCTTCATCTTCAACAAGTAGTTCCAGTGAGGATAAATCCCTCCATATCCACCATCGCGAAATGTGGTTGGAGCTAAAATTCAAATGTATGTGTGAACGATGTCGAGGAAACATGTATCGCACGTGCACGCAGGATTACACTCAATCACATCTCAAAGTATGGAGAATGGGATGCGATTGTAAACATGGTAAGTGTTAAAGAGTTAAGGTTGATTGAGATACCTATGGGTGTTCATATGTTTGAGTTATAATCCCGTTTTATTTTGATACAGGATGTAGTGCCACACCCGCATATGTTGCCCTATGCTCGCCGTGAGGGGGCGAAGCATCGGCGATATGAGGTGGGATCTTCAGGAGGGACCGTTACGGATGCATGGAGTGATGGTGATAGTAGCCCTCTGCCATTACCTCATGAAGCCATGGAGGAGGAGGTGTTTGATGATATGGTGCGGGATTTATATGTGCATCAAGGAAGGGATGATAGCATGGAGTAAGATGGTCTTTTTACTACAGCATCGACTCCATTGTTTGAGGGGTGCACATTCTCTGTTCTATGTGCCTCCCTTGAGTTACTAAAATTGCAAACCATCTATGGATGGAGCAATGCAAGTTTGAATGCATTACTCAAGTAAACTTTAAAGTCTATTTTGCAAACATGGTAAATTATGCTACGAATGCTTTTCCTCATTTATGGTCTTCACGTGCAGGCTATTGTGTAAAATGCTTCCAAGGGAGAATAAATTACTGAGCTCAAGAGATATGGCAAGGCAACATGTGACCTCTCTTGGAGGATTAGATTACAAGCGCATCCATGCATGTGTCAACGATTGCATTTTGTTTCGTGGACTACATAAGGATGCAAGAGAGTGCCCTACTTGTGGAGAGGCAAGATATAGAGCAATCTCAAAACTTTGGATGTGCCTCATAAGGTTCTGCGACATTTTCCCACAATCCCTCGCATCCAACATATGTTCAAGTGCAAATCCATTGTAGAGCTCATGTCATGGCATTCCTCCCATCGATCAACCGATGGCAAGTGGAGAACTCCCGCAGACTCTCCTGCGTGGAAGCATATTGAAGACACATGGCCAAGCTTCAAGGAAGAACCTAGGAGCTTGAGACTTGGATTGGATATGGACGGTGTGAACCCCTTTGGTCTCAAAAAATGTTATGCTGTCCCTTCTAATTCCAGGGAAACATAAAGTCAAAAATCCTGATGTTTATTTGGAGCCTTTGATTGACGAGCTAGAGATACTTTGGAGAGGTATCGAGGTGCATGATGTGAGCAGGCCTTCCTCGTCATGAGACTTCAACTACAAAGCAGTCTTGATGTGGATGATGCATGACTTCCTAGGCTATGGCGAGTGTTCAGGTAAGCATTGCACTTCTAATTATGAATAAGCAAAGGATGTGGCACCCTAAACCCACCTTCAACTCTTAATTGTGTCTATTGTTCAAGTCTCACTACATCGGGTTACCATGCATGTCCTGTTTGTGGTACTTCGCTAGTTGCCTCACGGGCAGACGCATTGAATAAGGCCATCTATGAGAATCACCATCGATTTCTCCCACCTGATCATCCTAGATATGTTGCCCCTTGGAATGAAGTCCTCCCACAATCACTCACCGCGGGAGATTGGATGAGAATTTGGGACGGCTCCACAACTCCTCCACCACTTGGCATGAGTCGATACGAGTTTGTAACCATTGTGTGCTATATTGGCTAGAAATAAAGATTGCCCGCTAACACTTTATTTTGTTTAGATACTCCATCTTTTATCGTTTACCATATTGGTCCCACCTCAAGATCAATCATCTGCTTGATCCCATGCATATCTTCAAGAATGTGGCATCTACCATTTGGGAGCATTTGAATGGGACACGAGATTCCGTAGGCATAAGGGAGGATCTACATACCACAGGGAGGATGCGTGAAGCTTGGCTACAAGAGAGACCAAATGGGCGTGTTTTTTTACCTCATGCACCGTGGAGGTTATCAAAGCTAGAGATGGCAGCAGTGAAGCACGCTATTACTACAATTCGTACTCCCACTAGATGCATGAGGTGTTTAAAGGGAGCCTTTACAAAGAGCAAGAAAAGAGGTGTGGAGCAATTATATGGCTTGAAATCTCATGATTGGCACAAGATGCTCCAAGTAAGTATTTTATGTGCATAATATCTCTTTCCAATTTGTGAGTGAATAATTATAAGCAACTAATAACCACCTCCTCGTGGATTCAATTCATACTACCTACTAGCATTTCACGTAGTGCATCGAAGGACATGAAAGATTGTATTTACAAGATGGGCGAGCTTGTGAGGTACTTTACATGATACAAAATATGATGCGTATCAATGCTCCATGCAAGGTATTCATATTGCTAATATGGTGTACTTTTTCATTTCTAGGTATGTGAGCTCAAAGGAAATAGATCCCACCATGCTTGAGAATGCTTAAATTATGTCAGTGGAGGTGGTTTGTTTAGTGGAGGAGACATTTCCACGTTCTATTCTCACAAGTCAACTACATCTTATAGTGCATTTGGTGGATGAGATTGCTATATGCGGTACTATACATGCACGATGGTTGTTCTTCCTCGAGCGCTTCATGAAGACCTTAAAGGGCTTGTGAGACAAAATGCAAGACCCGAAGGTAGCATGCCTGAGGGTTGGTTGGTACAAGAGTCACTTGTATATATTTCTGAGTTTCTTGTTGATGTGGATAGCTCTCTCCCATGACTATGGAGAGATGATGAAGACCTAAGGATGACCTCTATTGTGCCTCAAGGGAAAGGACACAACAAAGTAATAGACACGGAGTTGCATAATAGTATCAACCTCTATTGTGTGCTTAATAGTGATGTGATGAAAAGATGGGTGACAAGATACGAGGATGCAAAGGTAAGAAGACAAGAAGAAAGGGCCCTCTTTCGTACACACCACGGATCTCGTGTGCCATACCCTCAATATCTAAGAGTACTTCTAAAGGATATTCATGTGGATTGGCTACTTGATGAAATGGAGAAAGCAGAGAAAGACAAGGGGATGCATATCACAATGGAAGAATGGGAGTATGCTAGGGGATGCATGAGCAAGGTCGGTATATAGAATGTTATGCATAAGTTAGGAGCTTTCAATAATTTAAATTGCTTATTTAATTGATTTTTTCTTGGTGTAGTGTACTATATTCAATGCTATATGGTGTGAGGGTAAGCATTTTCGAACACAACGGATTGATGATAAGAGAAATACACAAGATTGCGGCATCATTGCTAGCTTTGAGGGAGCCAATGGAGCCATGGATGATTATTGTGGCATAATCCAAGATATTATTAAGCTTGACTTTCGATGCTTCTTTGTGTATGTTTTGGATGTAAAGTGGTTTAAGGACATGGTGGAAAGAGGCCCTAATGCAACAATCAAATGCCATGCAAGTGGCTTTGTAACTATTGACTCCACAAAGTTTTGGCAAAGTAGGAAGGACACACTAGTACTACCGCAATAATGTAAACAAGTACTGTGCACACATATACACATATAAAAATACTCGCTTTTAAATATTTGATGCAAGGAAAATAACATGATTGTATTTGTGTTTGAATTAGGTTGTCTATCAACCAATGGTGGATAATAATAGATGGTGGCATGTCATACCTATTATGCCACGTTCCAAAGTAATGTATAGTACATTTGCTAATATGGAGCGTATGGAGGATGATCATGGCCATGGACATGATGATGACTATGATACGAGAGAGGAGGATGATTATGAGATAGGAGATATAGATATTGAGGCCATTACCCGTGAGGACGAGCCTACCATTGGTGATGTTGATTTCGATGAGCACATGAGTAGCACAAGTAGTAGTGGGTTGAATGTATTTGTAGATCTAAACACTTGTTTGGATTTTGAAGTAGATAGTTTGGCAAGGGTTGATCTCATTGAGGATGAGATTGAACTGTAGCCCATCATTGATATTGGCAAAACTATTTTACATATTGTCTCATTCTCCTCACCTCACTTAATTCTTGTATATGTGGGCTTGCAAAAAAGCATTGATGTTTTTGTTAAAATTATGTGCTTTGGTAATCATGGGCAATGTTTGGAAAGCAATGATGTATACCAAAATCTCACTTTCTGTATTCTCTGTTTTGCATCTAAATACGCATCTAAATATGCATCTAATTCCCAGTGTAAACGCGTTAATAGACGCGCTAATACATGCACAAATAGACGCGCTGATAAACGCAATGTTAGACAAGCCCGTATTTTCTCAGTGTAGATGCGTAAATAGACTGCTAATACACGTGCAAATAAACAAGCTGTTAGACACGCTATTAGATGCGCCCGTAATTTCTCTATTCAAGCGACGCCTATAGATGTGCCTGCTATTTTGTGCGTCTATAGTTGCTTTGTGTTGTTGTGACGCTCATCAATAGTGTGGCCTGAATGATCCACCAAAGTGTCTATAAATGCGTGAGGACAACGGTTCCATGCACGACAGGTTGCATGGTAACCACCAGGTGACATGGTATCCACCTAAGTGCAACTACGTGGCGCAAGGTAAACATTAAGCCACGTGGCGATGCTGAGCTGGCGACATCGTCACGGTACGCATTTGTTTAAGAATCGATTTGACTTAATATTTCGAATCAAGAATTAAAGTTACATAACTTGTTAAAGACTCTTATACATATTCGAAGGAAATTTTGACTGAAATTAGTTTATTAAAGTAATGTCAATTGATGCAACTTTCAAGCTGCTTAATTACTACTGATGATTGTGATTGCAATGTGTACAGATTATCGAGAGATGAGCCTCAAGCCTTTATTCCACCTTGATGCCGTGCAAATTCTCAGAAAAAAGCAAGATGTTCATCCAGTGAGTGTATTCTGCTAGCTATCGTCTGAAGTTCATTTAATTAAGGAAAGATCCTTATAATGTGTGAGTCATGCCCTTAATTTCTCTTAAGAGATGAGAGACATCTGGCGGTTGATCTAAGTGTGGCACTCTACATTTATACCGTTGGTGCGTTGCCAAATTTGTAAAGAATTATGTGGTACACAATGACGGCTCACAATTGTGGGTACTCCAGTATTGCTTCATTGTTGCTTGATGGCTCACATAATTATTCGACGTTGCCTCCAGGCCGGTTCCGTTATTCTGATTGATTCGATGCAAACTTGGACCCTGTTCATCCTAGGTGAGTGCTTTCTGCGTTACTTTAGCAAGGGGGAAGATCACTTGGTGGTGGAGGTAGCGTCTGGGAAGCCCCCACGCCATTCTGTGTGATGAACGCCATATCCATCCCCCATGCTTGGTGTATGTCGAAATGACAGTGGACAAACCAAACCCCTGTAAACATTTATCGAGTTTGTGAGCTACATGTAACGAATCATCAACTTTTGGTTTTTCAGACGCAAAAAGTCCTGTACCTGGATTAACTGCACGAAATCGAACAGCAGCCCAGCCTCCGGGTGGAATTGAAATGGTGTTCCTTGACACAGGATTGTCTAGATTGAAATTAGCGGGATCAGTACTCGAATTGTAGGTTCCGTTCCCAGTGCCCACGACATAGAAGTTCTGCCCGTGAAGATGGATCGGATGTGATTCAAAGAATAAAGTTGCGGTATTTTGATACACTATTTGGACGCTGGAGTTGAACGGAAGGACCTCTACCCGTGTACCCACCATACCCAACTGGTCGGCAGGATTGACAGCAGCGTAGTTGTATTGGAAGAGAGGAACACTCGGGAAATCGGTCGTATAGATGCCGCTAATATTATAGTGGTACGCCTGAAAGGACGCATCAAAGAAGTTGCTTCATGTCAAGATTAATGTGAAGCTCGTGTGATTACTGAGCATTATATGCCCTGTCGATTATTCTCTTTGAATTCAGCAAGACTGTTACCTGAAGCAAGGAAACGTTTGGAGAAATGAAAGTAATGTTGTTCATGGACGCTCTGATTACAACGCCCGGGATGGGGAATGTACACGTTACTCCGGCAGGGCAAGGCTGCAAGGCGTAACCCACAGTGTGCAGAAGATCCTTATCGACAGTCCTGGGCATATCGTTGTAATTATTGCCTTTCCTTCCTGTAAGAGTCTGGGTAAAATTAGCTTGGAATGCAGTGTCATTGAATAATGGAAAGATTGGTAGAGTCAAGTTAGAAGAAGCGGCAGCCCCGTGGTATCTAAGGATAGCTGTTGTTGGGGTTGCAGGAAATGGAACGAAGGCAGGGTTTGGCGGGGAATAGATGGAAGCTGCTATATAGTACTCTCCAATTTTTTTGTTAGCTTTCAACAAAACGTTTGTAGTCTGGCCAGGAGCAAGAAGAATAACATCGGTAGTGTACTGCTCTGTGTACGTGGCATCGACCTCTACGACTGTCAGACTGTGATTCGCCACTGCAAAGAACATATGGAAGTTCAGTGCAGCATTAATTATCCGCAGGAGAACAGTATCTCCCTTCTGGACATGGTAGACGAGTGTCCCTGCACAACAGAAAAGAGATCACCATTAGCACCCAAAGACATGGAAGTATGCCGTTCGCTCTTCGTTTTTTCGATAGTTTGGACTTTGGATTTAGTTCGTTTGAGTTGTCGTTACCCTTTGACGAGCAATTGTAAAGATCGCCAGGCTGCCCATTGATTGTAATGGCATTGGAAACGCTATATCCCGTGTTCGGGGGGGTAAGTGCCTGCGCGATCACGTCCTCCACGTTCGCATTCCACCATTCACCTGCAGCAACAAGCTCAATCAATTTGCGAACGATCGAATTTAATGCTTATGTGTGTGTTTGCGCGCCTGTTTGTGTGTTTGTTTATGTGTGTGTGTGTGTGTGTGTGTGTGTGAGAGAGAGATTTTTGTGAGTCACATCGTTACTAGATAGAGATCGTTTAAGGAGCCTCAGACCTAGAAGGATCGGTCGCAGCTCCTTATCAGGCTTGGGGAATGGATACGATACTTTGTGCTTGTTAAGTATGACAAAGGCTCCATGGACAGTGGCTCTCAACCAGCTGAAATGTGCATGCCAAAACAGAGTGCCCCTTTGTCCAACGATTCGAAACCTATGAACGTAAGAATGGTTTGTTTGAATCGGGCATTGGGTGATGTAAGCCGGCCCATCGGCCCAACCGGAGAGTAGCTGACGGACTCCATGCCTGAAAGGGTGCGTTCAAAGAGATGTCATACGAGGGCGAACGTTCACAGCAAACTAGCGAGGAAAAAATTGCAAACCGTAGTGTAACGCGTTAAAATTGCGAACTGCAGTATGCGGACTCGTTAATCACGTTCATTTGCAACAACTGTGCTATCATAGGTTACCAGTGAATGGTTACGTTGTACGATACCAAGTTCGTAACCTTTACAATCACCCTATCTCCTTCCCTCACATAATTTGTTGGACCAGGAAACTGTCCGTTGACAGATACGATAGATTTTGTTTGGCAAAGGCGGGTCACATTGGTGTATTGTACCTGCAAACGACAAAAGGAGGCTCCATAAGAGGCAATCTTGAAGTACGGACGAGTTTAGTTTGATGTAGCTAACTCACCTTAAAGTCGAAATGGCGATCCTTGGCTGAAGAGACATCACAGAGGGTGGTTGTAACAACTACTAAAGCCAAGATTTGCCGGAGGTTGAATTGAGTCCTGGTTAACATCATGGTGAAAAACAAGAAATATCCACGTGAGATTGGACTTGCTTCGGTGAGCGTTTCACTGAGAAGAGCAGCTAGAAGAATGATGTTTCGATCAAGGGGGGGGCGGCATAGACGCTTTTATGGAGGGGGAAAGGAACTAGTGGAGACGGAAGGGAAATGAGGGAAGTTCACCATCGAGTGTTGTTGTTGCAGGCGACGAAGACGGCCAGTGGAGGATTGATCAAGACTGCAGATGACGATGGGCGTGATGCGGATGGATCAACAATCTATTAGTGTTAGTCGACGTTGACGAAACCATGGAGCAGGTCCGAAGGTTGAATGGATATTGGTAAGCATTTGTGTGTTGATGAAAGGCAACTGGGGACTGGAAAAGATAAATATAGGCAGGAGGGAGGGAGAAGCACGATGAGAAGGAAAGAGCAGCTGCTGCAAGAGATTAAACTGTGAAACAGATGCTCAAACAGATTAAAGTGGGGAAACAGATGAGGGATCAACGAACTGGATGATATATTGAATACTAGGTGAAAGGGAAGGTTGTAACGATTCTCATTTTTATATTGTGAACCCACGTTCATGTTGTCGAAATCCCTGGACGTCTGCTCATCTTTAATCTCATGACAGGCGTTATGTTGTCTATTCTTAGACTTGACCAGCTCGCTTCAGAGAGTCTAACGCAATACAAAAAGATCCATGTGACCCGACTGCATCTTTCTTTACAGCTAAAAAGATCCAGTTCTAACTTCTTCCCAAACCGACGCCTTTACTCCACCTGCAGCCTTCTACGCCTCTTACTCCACCTGCAGCCTTCTTGTTGCTCTGAGTTCAGCTGTGTCATCTAATAATCCAAATAATCTCCCATCAATATTTGAGCTCTCACTTTTTTAAGTCTACTAACTGCCTACGCACCTCTGGCTGTGCCACGGCAAGACTCAAGTACATCAAATAGTGTGCACGGAAAGTTTTTGGCCTGCCGTGGGTAGCCTAAGCAATGGCCATGTTTTGTCAAAGCTAAAATTACTAGTTTTATAAATCTTTAATATTGTTTTTGGCCTGCCCTTCGCAGGTCTTAGTGAAGGACTCCAAATGAAGAGAAAATTATTTTTGGGGGCTTTATTTTCTGAGTTCTCTTTTGCACAATAACTCGAATGTGAACCGTTCCACATGTCACCCGATCCGCCTCTCGCTTGTGCATGCATGTGAGACATTTCCGGCAACAAAACCCCCACTAGTGCTCCGTACCTGAGAGAACATCCTCTCCTGACAAAAAAACTACAATGCCTTTAAAGGTTTGTATTGCCATTTTGTAGGCTTCAAGGAAAAATATAACTACAATGCCTTTAAAGGTTTTTAAACCTTTCATTTTTAAATTTAAAAGATAGTTTCTAAAACTTTCCATTCATCTAACATAAACCCTTGGTTTTTGGAACCTCACATCAAGGAAGCTAGAAGCTAGAGTCTATATTTGTGAATAAAAAGAAAAGTGTTCATACTTTATGATATACTCTCTCTCTCTCTCTCTCTCTCTCTCCATGAAAAACTAATATACAAAGGCAGGTATCAATTCTAGCCATACAAAAGTGGTTGCTCCTTAGTTTGAGCCTGATAACAACTTCAAGTCTCTAATGCCTTAATGTAAATTGCACTATGCTAGTCTCAATTCAGGAAAATCTTAATTCCTAACTTGGCAGTATTTTGAGAAATTGCAGTCTTTCTACATGAAAAACTAAAGAAATAGGCAAAAGCAACTACATTATCATTCACAGAAGTATGAAATGTCAACTATGTTCTCACTTGATAATTGCATCTTAAGACAAATCATGCAATATTTTGCAAAAAACTTAACAATTCACTATGAAATCAAAGCATCATTAAATTCTCACTTTATAGTACCCTTGGGAAGAATCAAACCTTTGCCATTCCTCCATAATTCTATGCCAGGGAGAATGGTACTAGAGCCATAGTCTATAAAACACCTTGGAATTTATGGAGTGAGAATCACCTCATTAACCTTGGTGGTGTTCCTAAACACCTTAGTATCTCTTAGCTTATCCGTACTTAATGGGAAGAATCGATCCACTGTTGTCATTCCTCCATAATTCTATGCTAGGGAGAATGGTATGAGAGTCATAGTCTATAAACACCTTGGAATTTAAAGAGTGAGGATCATCTCATGAAACTTGGTGGTGTTCATAAACACCTTAGTAGCTCTTAACTTATCCATGTGGCCTTCCATCATATCATCACCCTCGGTGGTGTTCATATCCCGAGAAGCCCTAGTGGAGATATGCAAGATTATAGTTGATGCAAGGACATGAGTCAATATGCACTTCTAGATGTTAAGACTGAAATTATTCATTGTAAGAGTTGAATTGCTCATTAAGGGTATTTTGTTTTCTTCTTTTGTTGAAAACTTAATAGTTCATGGATGCACAAATGGAAACAATAAATTCAAACATCTCTTAAATTTTTTTGACATTATAGTCCTAAGAAGAATGTCATGTTACCAATGCCATTCACAGAGTGTTAATATGAATATGTAGCATTGGCTTAACTATGTTCACACATTATCTAAACAAACATCATGCACAACATTTAAGCCCCAAATTCCAACGGGTAAGCAAAAAATGATTTGGCCTAGTATGGAATGTACAAATGAGTGCAATATCATTTATCAAAACTCATAGTCCACAAGTAGCTCCTCTTTTGCACATATATCATCTATGGTTTCAAAACAAATGTGTACATATTCTGCAACTTATGTACTACTCATGGAGATACACCAAGGTGTGGTAAATCAAGGGAAAATACATAACAAACATTTGTCTTTGAATTTGTATTCCTATAGCTACTATGATAAACTCGACCACATTGCCATGCCGAACATCACCAATAATGTACACCATATCCTCCATATAAACATAAGGGTCCTCTTGGATAGAGTAATTCTTCAGCCTTGGTCTAACTTCACACAATTCTTCCAATCTCTGTATGCATATTTCTCACCTCTTTAATGGAGAATAGTAGTCCTTTTCTTAATGGAATCATGCACAAATAAGCTATGTGGCCATTGCCTATAATAGATGCCTCATGCACCTCAAAAGCCATATTTCTAATATGAAAGACTTACTTGATGGGGATAGGAAACTTTGGTGTTCCAAGTGGATCACGTTCTCGTATGTACCTACCCAGGCATGATTTTAAAGTATGTCTTTCTACATGACAAAAGACAACCCAATTAGCTACAAAAACCATTGAAACAAAATCAAAGGAAAATTTGGCATATGTACCTTCATGGAAAATATGCATTTAGAAGTCTTTTAATTAAGGAACTTAGCAATGTGCTTCTTGATATTGTGACCTTTATACCCTAGTTCTATAACCAGATGAGAAGCTTGCATAGTACTCATACTATTGATGGGTGGAGCAAACCCTTAGCATACTTATTTGTGGCATGTTAAGTTGAGATTGGTGCTCACTCCATTATTCAAGAACTTCTTGGATGAGGTTTGCATCTTTATGGCCCTCCACCACTGGCAATTCTCCATAACAATTACTCTTGATCACGACACACACATCATTGGCCTCATTAAGATGTAGCAAGTAAGGCATCAACTCTCCCAGTAGAATAATATCTTCTTTATATTGCACAATAAATGTATGAGGAAATATGCAATTGGATGGAGGATTGATGCAAGCCTTGTATGGAGAGTCATCAATAAGTATTGTCCTCCTAGCATCACATCCAAATGCCTTCAAGATTTTTGCTAAGGGTTTGAACATTGCCTTTACACCAATCTTGTCGGACCTATTTATCATCCTCTTACTATAAGTGTAGCATCCTTGCAGAGCCCGTATCACAAAGAAAGGGAGGTTTTCCTTTGCATATATTTGAATATTTTCTACCATCTCAAGGACATTATGCTCCATTGTTGTTGACCAAACACCTACATTAAATTTTCCTGGCAAGATCCTTAGAAATTTGATGCACCCATATAACTATTGTGGCCATACATAAGGGTGACTTAAACAAGCAATGGGTTAAAGGAATCCATTCAAGTCCAATATCACATTCATCCTTGGTTTATCTAGGGATGATGGAATTATATGGATTACACCTAGACTAGCCGAAAAGTTGCTAGATCTTTCCAAGTCGCCTTCAACCTTGTGTTATGTGTTCATTTATTTTGGCACATCACAAAGATCCAATTTTAGTTGCTAGCTCTTGACATCACTTCTAAAAGTGAACTGCTATTGAGGTTGCTTGCAGTTTCCACATTTTTAATAGCATGTTTTCTTGTGTAGTAGTTATCCCCATCTTCTTCCAAGCATCACCAATTCCAACATCACCAAGATCAAAGTTGACCTCAGACTTGCTAGCTCATAATACCACTTCCACATATATATTGCTAATGAGGTTGCTCGTAGTTGTCCCCATTTATGATGGCATGTTCTCTTGTGTATTAGTTGTCTCCATCTCCTTCCATGCATAATTGATTCCAACATCCTTATTGACCTCAAAGTCTCTCTCTCATGATACCACTTCTAACAATTTACCCATTTCTCGTTTATGTTTTCTTTTGTAGTATTTGGCCCCCTCTCCTTCCATGCATCAATAATTCCTATGGAGTATAATTCCAAGAAATTCATTCATTATTTAAAATATTGTTGTGGCATTCTCCCTCTAAGATTATGGAGATGGCACTAGTGCCATTCTCGCTATGTGGTTGTGGAGAATGACACTAGTGAAATTATTCCTATGAGGTAGTGCAGAATGTCACTTGGGAGATAGACAACTACACAAACTACTATCCTTTTAACACACTATTCAATATTTTTGGACTTTCTCTCCTGGTTTGGACTTTTTTTTGGAGCATATCCTCTCCACTCAACTTCAATTTAGTGAGTCAAAAATTGGGTTTTTAAGAGCACTAAATGGGTCACTTATATACAAATATGGCCTTATTAAGCTAAAAAGTCAAGTGGTGACCTCTAATAAAAAAAAATATGGCTCAATGAAGCTATAATTCCCAAACTTGTGCATGGTGCCCCCATCCAACAACTATAATAATAATAATAGTAGTCTCCTAACTCTAGTTCAATTTTAACACTATGCTGATAAAGTGAAAATATGACACCATATGAAAAGAGTTTGTTGAATTCAACATATAAGTGGTGTATAGATACACCATTAAAAAAAAAAAAAAGAGTTTGTTGAATTCAATATATAAGTGGTGTATAGATACACCCTTTTTTTAAAAAACAAAGCATACAATACATTATCTTATTGGTGGTGTATAGATACACCATTTGTATGGAAAAAGCATACAAAACATTATCTTATGCATCTGAATCTCGTTTAGAGTCATTAGATTCATTTAATGTATTTGTGCTTGATGGGTCAAGTCTTGCCAAATGATGTTTAATATGGACACGACTTGGATCAGGGATTGTGAGACATTTTTCAACATTGTATCCATGCTTCTTTTTAAAACTTTGTGTCCTCAATTTCCAGCAATGAATAATGCTACTGACTTCCACCTCTGTTAATCCCTCATCATTTTGCACCCATTCACGTTTCTTTTGCAAGCATCCCTCATAGAGTTGTTTTATTGTTTATCTTCTTGTGAGATTTTCCAATGGCTTTGGTTCATACCATAAAGCTGTGAATGTTATAGGAGTTCCCTATTAATCCCTCATCATTTTGCACCCATTCACGTTTCTTTTGCAAGCATCCCTCATAGAGTTGTTTTATTGTTTATCTTCTTGTGAGATTTTCCAATGGCTTTGGTTCATATCATAAAGCTGTGAATGTTATAGGAGTTCCCTTGTCATCCCTTTCTATCTTAGCAACCTTTGCAACCCAAATTGGGCCACCTTGGTCATCCAACTCTGACAGATGCCCAAGCTGCAACAAATAGACCCTCTTCAATCTCATTAGTATAAGCTCTGGTAAGGGTTTGTCTCCCTTCCTGCCACAATATTTTCGAGGTAAAAGGCATTCCTCTACTTCCTCCATATCTACTGACATATTTATATCCAAAGGAAAACTTGGTGACCTAGCTTGTTCCAGCCAAAAGGATTCACAGTATTCAATGCTCATTAAGTTTTCTTATCTTTCTAAAGATTGGATAAGTGCTTCAGTTGATTTAATTATCTCGAAATTCTGAGTTGATTGCTCAAGATATTTTTGCATCATACTTTGAAGATGTTTAATGAAGGCTTTCAAGCCTTTCATTTCATCTATGTCAAGTGATTTGTTTTTTACAAGAACAAATCTAGTTTCCTCCAATGGAATTATTCATTGTTGTAATAAAGCATATGACTCACTCCATAAGTGATCTCCATCTACTGAGTAGTACTTCCATTGCATCACTAGAATATTGTTATGCATGTGAAACCGAAAGTAGTGTGGATTTGTGTGTCCTATTAGGGCATCATCTCTTGCTTGTGAATGTGGCTCTATGAATGCTCTCCATTCTACCATCCTCTCTAAGACAGCCACTTCTGATTCTTCCTTGTGACCCTCCCAATTCAAAATAGCATATCCTCTATTGTCAAAACATTTATTGACTTCAACTCACCAAAGATAACCTGAAGATTTGATCTATGTCTTCATGTGTATGGCCAACAAGAAGAAAGCCAACTTCCACTTCTTCAAATATTTTCAAACCAACCAGCATAGAGCATAAAGCAAATATATATTTATTCTTGTTCTCTCTCCAACAATTATCAGCTTGTATTCGCAACGTGTTAGGTAAACATCCGCGAGCATCTCTGACCTTTCTTATTACTTTCATGATTGATGTAACAACCTGGTTACTATCATGGTCGTGCAAACTATCAATCCATACATCACAAAAGATTCGGTATCCATGTACTAATACTCCACATAAGTGTGTTTTTAGTCCACGTTTGCCCTGCAATGCCAATGGGATATGTCTATATCATGGCAAAGTTGTTGTATTTTGGTCCATGCCACCAATGGTGATGCACATGGACACATGGACTTATCGACATGTGAAATAGCTTCCTCTCTCCAAGAAGCATACAACTTTTGAGCATCTTGCACATGACATAAATGGATTGATTACCATTTAATATATCTTCCTCGCTGCCGCTCACATTTACTAGTTCAATGGCATTTTTTAATTCATCACATGTTTTATATTTTGACATCCTTTGCTTTGATGGTGTCTTGCAAGACATGGCAAAAATCTCTATGCCAAATTTTGTACAAGGCTGATCATGAAATCATGCTCTTGTCTCTGTCTTGTAAAGTTTTATTGACAGTTTCTAGGATGACCTTCTTTGTCATTCTTAAAGGAAGTTGTTGTTGACATTCAACACATCCATTTAGCATTGTTTGTTGAAGATGAGGCTGTAACCGTTGTTTTCAAAGTTAGTACACTACATACATGTTGGGGCTCACCGACTAAATCAAGTACACCCAAATTGAGTGCATGTCTAGCCTCATTGACATCAGTTGGTTCAAGAAGTGGGGCTTTAACTTTTGCTCCCATAGAAAGAAATGATGTTTTTAAGCTCTTAAATATGAGCCGATATGCCATTGTACTTATCCCTGTAGTAATGCAAACTCCCTGTACACTAGTTGCATTGAAATGCTCAACAACTTTGTTCATTGACTCAGATGTTATCTCTTATTTTAGACTTTTGAATTTTGGATTTTGTATAACAAACTCCAACATTTTTTTTGTAAACACTTCACCCATAGCACCAGAGTTTCATCATGAATAGACATGAGTTCTAAAACACTCCTACAAGCTCTCACTCGATGCCACTTTTCTTGGATATATCATCCATTGGATGCAATTTCCTCTTACATAGTCTTGGACCCATTGGAGTGTCCTTCATGAATGATAATGTTTTTTCTAACTTTTTTATCTCATCCTTCATAGCTATGTTTTGCATCTATCAGTGAATTTTATTTATAGCGCTCTATTCCAATTGAGCATCTAATGTTTGAACCTTTACCTATAATTCTTGATTTTTCTTCTCTATGCCATCATATGCAGACATTTGAGCACTTGTAACTTGCAAAGATGATACCAAACTTTGATTTCAAGCCTCCAATGTTGCAATCCTTTTTTCTCTTTCATTAAGCAAAGATTGATATTGGCTATGAAGGCTACTTGCTCTATGAGCAATCAACCTTCGACAATATCCTAACAAACCATTCTCATCCTTACACAAAAACTTTATTAAGCTGGACAATCCATGGAATTGAGGAGTCTGACAAGTTTGTGGACCTACTGGATATATATTTTCCCTTCTAACCACAAGTCCATATGTGTTTTCCCTTCATTTTAAAGAGCTACTAAATCACTTTCACTTGCTAAGGAGGATTCATTCCTCTTTAAAAATGGTGCATTCTTTGCATCTATTTGAAAATGGATATCCAGCTTTTTTTAATTTTGAGGGGCTTGCATGATTTAATACACTCTCCACCTAATATAATATAACATTGGCATCAACAAACAAGATACAAACATGACATGTTTTAGAAAGATATCAAACCAAGCAAAAATGAAAACCCCAATTGCATGCAAAATCTAACGATTGAAATCTACAAATTTAAAAAAACATTTACTTATCATCAAACACTATTAGACTATGTGAATGAATAATACCTCACAGAGATATTTGAAGGAAAAACATGATCAAATTTGTTGTCCTCAATGGTCCCTCTTGTAATTCAGGATGCTAAAGTTGATAGATTTTCCTCCAAAACTAATTATATGCTTCCAAACAACTCCAAATCTGTTTCAAACCATCTTCTATAAAAAACGTCAATAGTAAGGTGTATCTTTTAAAACAAACAAATCTTTTTTCCTATTCAAATCGTGTATTAAAAGAAAACAACACAATTACCAAAACAAACTACAAATTAACTACTTCTTCAAAGCTGCATCATAAATTTTGGTTATTTTCATTGTCTCATGCAAGTTGCTATGATAGACCCTAATTTGAGTTGAAAACTAAAAACATTCTAAATCTACATTAATGATGAGCAGTACCTAATTCTTGGAGCAAGATTCTTTGAAAGAAAAATGTGATCACACTTGTCCCTCCCAGTCGTCCCTCTTGTGTTCCAGGAATGTTGAAGTTGATGATTCTTGCTTCAAAACAAATTATATGCTCCCAAACATCTCAAAATCTATTTCAAGCAAAATTATGTAGAAAATTATTGATAGTAAGAGTGGAAAAGACTCATTTCTCATGAAATTCCTTACAAAACAAACAAATCTTTCAACTTTTTTAAACCATGTAATAAAACAAAATAGCACAACTACACAAAATGAGCTATGAACTAACTCTTTCTTCAAAGTTGCATCATTAACAAACAAATCTTATCATAATCACTATGTTGCATTGTTCCAAACATTATCACCAGAACCTCCAAACAAGTTTTTTGGATAGACCCCAAACCTTCACAAATGGTTCAAAATCATGCACCTTAGAGATTGCAGTCAGGAAAGTGACTAGTATTGAGAGATGGGAAAAAGAAAGATTGATTTTCATGCATCAGCAATTACAATGCCTAAAAGCCAATCTTCTTCAATCCTTTCTTAAAGAATCTCGTCCAGTAGCTCCTTCTAAACTCCAAACACCCTGCATCATTCATGGTTCTCTCAAAACATTGATTGCCTTGTCTTCCTGAATGAAATGATTTTTGATCATGGGAGAATCTCATATGAGAGAGGAAGAGGTGAGATTTGAAAGAGAAGCTCCCAAAATAGAGAAAGAAGAAGGTACGTTGAATCTCATTTGAAAATCTTAAAAGTTTTGAAATAATGAAGAGAAAGAAGAAGATACGTTGAATCTCATTTGAAAATCTTAAAAGTTTTGAAATAATGAGTGAAATGGGAGGGAAATGCAGTGGCGAAGAGAAGTGATGAGATTTTGGCATGAGAGTCCATCCCATGGGAGGGAGAATAGAGAAGAAACTTCTCGCTTAGAAGCAAGCAAGAAATTTAAAAAGAGGAATGGAGCAAAGAAAATTTTGAAATGGTGCTCAGAAATGAGGGGGAAGCAAGAGAAATGAGAGAGAATGAAAGGAGCGTGGTAGTTGGATGGGAGGAGTTCGTTTTAGGTCAAATGGTACAAGTTTGGTTGAGAAACTAGGTTTCTCAGTTTGGTTACAATTAAAAAACGTGATGGGAGAGTTGAGGCAGCAAGTGGTGTTGAGATATGGTGCCATGAGCACATAATTAGAGACTAAGGTATGGTATAGGAATATATTAAAGTAGCCACCCTAGGATGTGGACTACATGATGTGAAGATGTGGATTGAGGACATCCATAAGGAGAGATGAAGATTAGAGGATCCCACAAGTGTTGACTATTCAAAGGGATCTCTCTATATAAGAAGTCTATCATGTATTGTTGAATAGATAAATGCACATACACTCAAGATTATGTTTATGAGTCCAAGCTAATCTATCTTGGAACCTAATTGACTTGAGGTACATGTCATGAGCACTCTCTTCATTATGTTTCCACACATAGTTCCATCCACCTTAGAGCACTCCATAGATCCTGAGGCACGCATGTTTTCTCATGGTATTAGAGCTTAGGCGTAGTCTCCTAGATTAGTTGTAGGCATGCCTTAGGAGATCATTTTTTCTCCACGAATAGTTTTAGTTTTAGATTGAGAGTTCTCTTCTACCTAACGAAATTTCCGTCATGCATTTCTATTCATTGAAAGACTCTAGCTTTATTCCAAGAGAGAGTGAGTTTCCATTTGCGAGAGATTGTGAGAAAAGCCTTGTTGAGATTTGCTAAGAGATCCTTGAGTTTGCTCTATTGTTTAAGAGAGATTTGAGAGAAAATCTTTTGAGAGGGAGAGAGAGCCCAAAGCTCTACCTACACCCATCTCTAGTAAGCAGCCTCTCCAAACGAGCAACCTTGGCAATGACTATGAGCTCACCTGGCTCCCAACGGCTGACTCCTAGTCTCCATCAACTGCCGCTCAGTAGCAAAACCGGTCATGCTTACGTACTCAGGATTAAAGATTACAACAATAAACTCGCAGCAGAGCAGGATAGACATGAATCTAGTAGAAATGGTTCAAGTCATCCTGAATGGACTAAGAGAGGGATACAAGAATCTAGTCCAAAGTATTACCATCCAACGGTAAATTATGACACTGGAAGAGCTCCAGTTAGTTTTACTTGGTGAAGGACTCAAGACTCAGGCCATTCACACATGCAAAGGTCATTCCAATGATTAGGCATTCACAGCTTCAGATAGAAGTAGAGGCAAAGGTAGATCATTCCAGCAAAGTGGTCATCATCAGTAACAAAATTAGTATCAAAGTTAGAATCAACACATCATCATCCTCAGCAACATTAGCATCAACAAAGAGAAAATCATTCCAATTGAGAAAGATTCCAAGTATGAGGGAATGCGTCCACCAATGTATCAAACATCATTGCAACAACTATTGTCATAAGTTTGGACACTATGAAAGAGATTGCTGGCAAGAAGTAGTACGACCAAGGCGATCAATCCAGCAGTAAATCGACAAAATTTTCAAGGAAGAGAAAATCATCGTGGTGGACATTTTAGTCATATTGATGTAGTCATTGTGCAAATGATCCTGAGAACATGTTTGCAAGTGAGGATACGGAAAAGAGTGATACAGTGTATCTTGACACTACTTGTAATTCAAAAGAGGATTTCAGTTATCAAGTCAACCAAGCAGATCAGGATCCTTGGTACATCGACAGCGGTGCATCATCTCACATGACAAAGCATCAAGAATGGTTCACTGAGATGAAACCATTAGAAGGTCAGAAGAATGTCATCTACATAGCAGATAATACACCAAATCCATTTCAAGGGAAAGGCATTGTCCCTATGAACAATTTCACTCGTACGAAAGGATTAGTGAAAGATGTACTCTATGTTCCGAAGCTTAGCAAGAACCTCTTGTCAGTAGGTCAAATCACGGAACACGACTATCGAGTCATCTTTGATGGAGATGAATGCACTATGAGATACAAATCTATAGGATATCAACTAGTAGGAAAAGCAATCAAGGAAGAATGCTTATTTGGAATGCTAGCTACAGTACCAGATTTGCATGCCATGATAGCTCAACCGCAATAGATGCCACTATCCACAAAATGGCACAAGAGATATGGACATGTCAATTTCAAAAGCTTGATAGAGCTCAGAAATCACAATATGACAATTGGAATTCCAAAACTTTAGTTTCTTGGAAAGTTTTTGAAGCATGCTGATTCGATAAACAAAAGTGAACCAACTTTGGTAGAAGTATCTCTTGAGCATGAGGTATTATTGATTTGATTAATACAGATGTATGGTGTTTTGCCCAGACCCGCAGCATCAATGGTTCACTTTATTGCTTGACTTTCTTTGATGACTACAACAAATATTATTGGGTCTACTTTCTAAAAGAGAAATTTGAGGTCTTTTTTAGATTTCAAGAATTCAAAGCCATGGTAGAAAACCAAACAGGCAAAAAGATCAAAGCCATGAGATCAGACACCGAAGGTGAATACCTGTCTTCAGCATTCATGAACTTTTGCAAAAGTCATGGCATTTGAAGACAATTCACTTGTGTAGATACTCCACAGCAAAATGCACTAAGTTGAAAGGAAGAATGGTACTTTAGCTAGAGCAATGCTTAGTGAGAAGCATCTTTCGAATTAGTATTGGGTAGAAGTAATAGCCACTGCAAACTAATTTCTTAATTATCTTCCTATAACAAACCGATTCAGGGTATGATACCTTATGAAGCATTCACTAGACACAAGTAACACATTGGGCATCTTTGCATATTTGGTTGCATAGCATATGCCCACATGCATGACGACCATTGTAGAAAACTGGATGCAAAGTCATGTAAATGCATCATGGTTGGCTACAGTGAAGACATCAAAGCATACAAGTTGTATGATCCCATCAACCATAAGGTCATTATCTCCAGACGTGTAATCTTTGATAAGGAATCAGAATGGAAAACCTCAAATACACAGGAGATAGACACACCGATTACTCAATCATCTACAGAAAAGGTTGATGAAGAAGAGCAAGAATTGCCAAAAGCACCCCAAGTAGAACCACAACAACTTCAACAGTCTAGTTGGGAAAGAAAACCTCTAGCTAGATTGACATATGCTCAGAAAGGCAAAGCAATTTAGGTTAAAACCACCAACTATGCTCTTATGACTACCATCATGGCTACAGAAGAGCCAGTGTACTTCGAAGATACAGTTGATAAGCTAGAATGGCAAACTGCTGTAAATGAAGAAATGAAAGCTTTGTATAAGAACAATACTTGGGAACTATGTGACCTTCCACCAGGAAAGAAGGCCATAGCAAACAAATGGGTATACAAAGTGAAGTACAATCCAGATGAAAGCATTGAAAGATACAAAGCGAGACTAGTTGCAAAAGGATTTGCATAACAATATGGTCAGGATTATGATGAACTTTTGCTCCAGTAGCAAAGATGGATTCCATACGGTTCTTGATATCACTGGTGACACTCAGCAAGATAGAATGTGTACTAGCTCTCGATGTCAAGAATACATTTCTCAATGGTTACCTAGACAAGGAAGTCTACATGCAACAACCAGTAGGTTATGTTGAACCAAGAAAGGAGAATCAAGTTTGCTAGATCTCAAGAAAAGTCTCTATGGCTTAAAACAAGCACCCAGAAGTTGGTGCAATAGAATCGACAAATATTTTGCTGATCATCTGGGATATATGAAATCCAATGCATATCATACTCTTGACTACAAAGTTCAACGGGAAGAATTACTATTGCACTTTTGTATGTAGATGATCTGATTATGACTGGGAGACAATTCCAAACCAAACTTTACACAAGCTCATATCGAGGTACATGCGATTTTGGCAGGGCATTTGCAAGGCGGACAGGTTGCAAGTACTTAATCTTCCAAGATTTGATGGGTGGGAGGTGTGAAAATTTGAAATTCGCGGGAGTAGCGAAATTTTCAGCCAGTCGGTTTTTTGCTCTCCGATGATACACGTCAACAAAATTGGATATCCCAAACAAGTGTAATGTGGCCTAAAATGCTTCAAAACACAAATGGGCCAAAGGGCATGCTATTGGGTTTGATGTTGTGTATTATGAAATGCAATGACCTTTGGCATGTTTATAAGCCATATAGCAAGCAAGTACATGGAAAACGAAACAATTCAAAATTGTAAATAGTGTTGGGATAAAAGCTAAAACAAGACGTATATGCAAAGCTCGATATGAAAGATCTTGGACTTATGCATTATTGTCTTGGTTTTGAGTTCTAGAGAGATTTAGTCAGCACCTTTAGCTCAAATATGTTGACAGTCTCCTGAAGAAGTTTCATATGGTAGATTGCAAGATTGCAGCCACTCCCATGGAATAGATTTTGAAACTTACAAAAGATTCAGAAAGGCCTACAGTGCATGACAGATACTACAGGCAGCTCATCGGATCTCTTATATATCTATTTATCACATGGCCAGATATTTGTTATGTAACAAGTTCATCAGCATAGTTTCTGGAGAGATTCAGACAACACCTTTATGAGTCAGCTCAAATATGTTGACAGTCTCCTAAAGAAGTTTCATATGGCAGCAGATTGCAAGATTGTAGCCACTCCCATAGAACAAAGTTTGAAATGTACAAAAGATTCAAAAAATCCTACAGTCAATGATAGGTTAGTACCGGTAGCTCATTAGATCTCTTATATATCTGACTATCACATGACCAAATATTTGTTATTTACTAAGTTCACTAGCACAATTGATGGCAAATCCAAAACAGTTTCACTAGAATCCAGCCAAACTAGACTGTTTCATCGATGAAAGGGGTCTATTGGACTCTATTTTTCATCAATTATTAATGAAAGGTAGAGGCCAATAGACCCCTTTCGTTGACAAAAGTGGTCTATGGGCCTCTATCTTTCATGAACCATTAATTAAATATAGAGGCTAATAGACCCCTTTCGTTGACGGAAGGGGTCTATTGGCCTCTATATTTAATTATTTTCACCAAAAGGGGTCTACTGGTCCAACCAAAAAAGACGGTGAACAACATCAATGTAAAAGCCCAACCACCTTATGTAGACAAGAGAATGAGGCACCAAGGGGGGGTTGTTCTCCCTTAAAGGCACATTGTCCTTTAAGTGGGAGGTTGTGGGGGTTAAAGGTCACTGTGCCTTTACCCCGGTTATGTACAATACTCAAACACATATATAAATGAATGAAAAAGAAGATTAGGGTGGTTCTGCACCCACCAAAACTTGTGTGGCTCTCTGTCTCTCTCTCTCCCTCTTCTGTTCTTGCTTCCGTTGAGAGCACTCTCATGCACTTGTCCAGTTTTTTGGTAGAAATAATCTACCCAATTGGAAATACTTGATAATTGTGGCCTCGTTGTTTGTGGCTCTCATAACTGGCTGCACCTTCCAATTTCTTTCCCAGTTTTCTTAGGTCCATGTACGGTTCGGTGACCACTTCAAGGCCGAAGGCGTTCCTCACCATGTCGACACTAAGTGTGAGAACTTTTTCTTGCCCATTTTCTCATATGATCTTTGTCTGCTTGGTGTTTTTGTTGTAGTTCTTTACGAATTGCACTGCATAGCCCATATTAAGGTTGCACGAAAATTTATATCTCATCTTGCCGAGGCCGTAGGCATCAAGGTGTGGTATTTCTTCAGGGTCCTGTAGAGCCTGATAGCACTCCGAGGTATGGTATGTAACTTTGAAGCGGGTTGTGGGGTTGAACATATAAGTGGAATCCACCACCATCCCTCCTAGTTGCTCCACCCATTCTTGCCCCAGTGGCGAATGTGTGGTGATAGTGATACCTCTTTCCATTATTGGGCTTGAAGCACTAGTATCAGAGCTTGCCTTGTGCTTATGTGGGACCGCGCTTGCCGTCAAAGGCTCTCTAGCTTCTTGGGGTGCTTTTTGCGTGGCTTTTCCTTTTCTTTTCTACCTCTCCACTGCCTCTTGGGTCGAGATTCTTAATTCCTCCTCAATCTCTCTCGCCTCCTCGTCAGCGGACTGACCGAGAAGGTGTGATTGTGTCTCAAATTGTCCACTAGTGAATTCAATCTCCTCATCTCAAAGAGAGCTGAAATGGTGATGAATGTATTCTTTGGTATCAAAAGACATGATTGGAGCTGGTTTTTAGGTGGTTGTGGGAGTTGGGGTTGGTTTTGGATGTTTTGTGTTTAGCAAAATTTTCAGCAGCACATAGTTGAAACTGATAGTGTAGCACCTGCTTCTCCTGGCTTATATAGAATTAATGCAGCGCACTGCATTAACTCGTTATTGTAGTGCCCCCTGAAAATGGATCTTGTTGATACTGGCAGGTGATCAGTGGTGTATAACCCTTTCCTTGACCTTGATCCCTACTTCAAATTCCATATTTGGTCCTTCACTTGACCACTTTGACATAGTCTGATGCATTAGCCTATTATTGTAGTGTGCCATATATTGCTAATTTTCTCTAGTAGTTACTAATGTTCCACCACTCAGAATCTAATAGCAAGCTTACACTATGTGGAGGAATGCACCTATCACCAACTTTTTCTTCAATAAGAATGCAACTACGTCCATCTAGCTAACTAAAGGGTGCACTTCATCCTGTCAGGCCAAGAAAATCTTGTTCAAAATCCCACCATATCTTGTAAGTTTTTCCCAAAGTAGGCACCTTAGCATCAAAATCCCTTAATGCAAACATGAAAGGTTGACTCACAACAACTTTCATCTTCCACTCCTTTCCAAAATATTGTGTTTGTAATCATAGCCTTCACATCCCAAAGATTTATTTCATTCTCTTGTTCTCTAAATTTAAACCTCTTTCCCAAGTTATATAATCTTGTGAGCGGGATGTATCTATGATAGCATCTCGATTCTTTGGTGTGGATTCCATTGTATAGAAATCAATAACTCTACAATGTATTTGCCAATTTGGATCTCACCACTTTTTTTGTAAGACTTCTAGAGGGCTTCTCCTTTGGGAGAGACAATCATCACATTGGTGAGAGAGCAATGAGCTATATCGATCCATCCTTTAGAAACAAATGTATAGCCTATTGAAGCTATATCATTAATTATGGATTCCTTCAATTTGTTTTGCATATCCTTATACGCGACCTCCAACAATGTGGTGCACATGGCATAATAGGATGGAATTATAGAGTTTTCACCATGATTACAAGGATCTATGCCATGAAGGATAATGAAGAATATTAAATGATAACCTAGAGCAGCGTACTATGTTTGTAGCATCAACTTGGATATTTTGAAGTTCGGTACCTCTCAAGGCTTTTATGATTGTTGGTTGCCTATTTTGAGTAGTAAAAGAGACTCAGTAGGAGTTTAATGATCAAGATTCTTGGTGCTTTCCCCCAATATCTCCCTTGTGATATTAGGGAGGTTTTTAGTATGTATTCTTTGAATTAAAGATGTTTAAAATGCAAAAAAACATGTCTTTTCTAGTCAGTCATTACAAATTGGTTGACTAGATCATTATTGCACAGTGAACATATATACCAAGCTATATAAACAAAATACATTGTGTGGTTTAAGGGCACATCATGTGATTTTCCTATACACCACATGATATTTTAACATATGTACGCATAGCACTTGGAGATTTTTTGTTTCCCTTGCTGCTACAATAGCTCTACGAGAGCCAAAGTCAAGTAGTAAACACATGGAGTATTTGAAATGTCTGCCTTAGACACATGCACTATTATGAAAATAAGGCAAGGAGGGGGAGGCAAGGAGACGAGGAGGCCTTAGGAGACACAACACAGTATATTCGAGATATTGTACGCTTTTGTGGTTAATAACTTTTTCATATATGCTTAATAACTTTTCTTTGTATGCTTTTGTTGTCCAGCTAGTCTCCTCAAGCCTCATCATCTCGTCAAGTGTAGCTTCAATTAGCAGCATCACGATCAAGCTTCAGGTATTTTCTATTTTGAAGCCACTTGAGCTTTCTTTGTATGCTATTGAAGTAATGCTGGGACTTAATTGACCTTGTAAGTCTATTCTATGCCATTTGATGACTTCTTTTGTTTAATGCATTTGTGTCACATTGGCAGGATGGTAAAAATAAAAACTTCTGAGAGGAGGGGGAGAGGTGGAAGAGGAGAACGAGGAGGCAGGAGAGGTGGAAGGACAAGTAGCAAGAGAAGTTTTCAAGTGGAATCTACACCAAATTTAGAGTTTCAAAAAGAGGTTGAAATTGGAGTTGAAGAGGATAAGGAGATGGAAGACTTTGAAGACACTACTATAATTGTGGAGGAATCTTCTAAGAAGAGAAAGAAAGATGATCAACAACTAGATGAGGAGTTTGAGCAAGAGCTTCTTGTTGCACTTGATATTGGCCATGGGAAGGATGTTATTGAATCTCTTGCAATCAATCCTGGAAAGATTGGTCCCTTGATCCCATTATGTCATTGTGTTGTAAACACAAGAGTCAGAGGCCTACGAACTGATATGAATAGCCTAAAGTAAGCTCTAGAGGTAGAAAAATATATTCAATAGAAAGGAATGTTTATTTTATCTACAACACTTCCGGATGGTGTTTCACAAGAGGTGACAGATGAAATTGAACAATCATGGGATTCTTGTTGGAGGGATGTAAATGCAAAATTTGAGGCACAGATTGTTGATGATGCTGATTGGTCATTTTTATCTCAGAAGATGTTTTTTGTGTGGGAGGGGAATCACCGTACTGTTGCATGGATGTCTCTAATTGAAGAGAAATTCAAGACATTAAAGGCATGGCATATTCGAGTTTTGGCAAGTTTTATTACTCCAGAGAAAGAAACAGAAATGAAGCTAATAGATACTCTTCAAAGGTTCAATCTGTAAGTGTGAGTTTTTGCTTATATATGTTACCTTTTTTCGAGCTTTTAAGGGTTTTGTGAACAATTCTTAATATGTTTGAAGCTATATATTTTTTATTTTTCAGCCTTATGAAACAGTAATTATTAAAACAAATCTCAAGGATTATTTGTACAACACGAAGACAATGTGTTCATGTGATGAGAATGAGTACTTATCACTTTTTTTTTAGGAAGGAAAAAAGAAACTTGAAAAGCGTAGGGCAAATGAAAGCAGTAAAGGATCAAGTACTTGGTATCCTTTGACATCTCTGATGCTAGGGAGAATGGTATTTGCAGTAAGTTTCATACCATTTGTCATGGATGTCTTTTGAATTAGAACTAACTAATTCATTGTACTCATTCATTTCTTTGGAATATATTTTAGCCACTATACAAGCAAGATTATGAGGCAAAGCTAAAGGAACTTCAGCCAAATTTGAGTGTTGCTGATATGGAGAAAGCACTTAAAAGTATTCGAAAGGATGTGAATCTCAAGTATGGTCGAAAAATGATCAAGGTATGGTTAATTTAATGATTCTTAACATAAAGTTGATTTTTTAAAGTGTTCAAGTGTTTTTTGAGATTGAGAAAGAACTCATAATATTAAAAAAGGATGTAAATATATGTTTGTTTAGAAAATGATCAAGGTATGGGATATGCATGTATTGTATGATCAAAAAATACAGTTGATGTGACGATTACATGTATTGTTTATATGTAGATTCTGTCTATTGTCAAATCAACAAATGGTGAAGATTGGTTTAATATCTTGTGGAGCCTCCCATTTCATGATAAATCATCCATTGTCACATTGGAAAAGTTGTATAACATCTCCATTGCAAAGGTCTCAAAGGAGACACAACTAGCAACACTCAGAATCTTAGGGTCAGATTCAAATTTGAGAACAAGTTATGGGATGCCAAAAGCTGATAGAGAATTCATAAAGTGGATGGCGAAAGAGGCATGGATGGATCAGTTGCTTTGTGAATCTAAGAGGTTACTCTCTCAGGTCTTGGTTGCTAGTCAACAAGCTAGCTTTGTGCTTCCTCAAGATCCTATGTTGAGAGAGTATTTTGGGGAGATACAAGCAATGAACAGACTCGAACTTTATGAAGATTTAAAGGATTCAATGACTGTTGCTACAGCTGTAACAGGAAAAATGGAGATGACGAGGGCATCTCGACGATTGGTATTTAGGTAAGCAATACATGGTTTTTCCTTTTCATTTAAAAATCCATCCTTAAGTATTTCGCTTTTGTACTAAGACTCTTATTGTATGCAAATTCTTGCAATCCTTAAAAGTTGTTGGTAAGATTGAAAAATTGTTGCCCATATGTCAAGTATGGACAACAATTCAGGACTTAAAATTTTGTATGTACTCTCCAAACATGATAGAAAAAGAAGAGAAGCAAGTGCTCTTTGAGTGGGAGAGAAAGAACTACACGTGGTGGCTCGATATGAAAAAAGGATGTTGCATCGAGGAGGAGGTAGAGTTGTACACAGAGCATAAAAAGGAAGAGATGGGTTCATCAAGCTCAAATTCAGTCCACAAGGATGATGCAGTCATTGAGATTCAAAAAACACTTGAGAAGATGACTAAAAAGGACAAGGATTCAAGTATGGAACTAAAGAAGGGTGGTAGGCCACCAAAAAATCATGGTACTAATAATGGTAAGGTCTCTTGGTCTTTTTTCAAGCTGTTATTTCTTTGTGTAACATATGTTGTTATCACCTTGTGTCTTTACATATGTGGTGTGGATACAGATATGCAGGTACTGCAATCTACACCCATTTTGGAAGGATGTAAATGGAAAGATAGCTCTATCCACTTTTTGTACATTCCATTGACCTCTCTAACTTTGAATCGAAGTGGCACATGTGATGCTTCACATTGCAAGGTTTGGTGCTATGATTATGTCGAGTTTGGGAAGCAATTGTCTAACTCAAACTTCACACAAGCCTATATAGACATGAAGGAATACTTTGTGGGTCTTGGAGGTGAAAGAAAAACAAGAAATGGTAAGAGTGTTGCTTGGGCTGTAGATTTTGTCATTTTTGATCTGCCTACACAGCTAGAAGGTCTTGGAGTAGAGGATTCCACATCTCCATCTTGGAATTTATTAACAAAGGACCATGTACGCTACTCCTTGCTAGTAGCGGCCACAGTTGTTTCAGATTCTGGTTGGATCCTAGTTATGTGTGCTCCTCATGTTCTTCATTTGGTTGAGCGTTATGCTAGGATCAGTAGATTAGAGTTTGCATGTCGAATGTACATGCAATGCTTGGATGCATATTGCATAATCAAAGTTGGTGGTATTGATCATAAGGTGAGACAATTGTCTTACAATGACCTGTTGAAAGAATTTATGCTCTTGTATAATGAAATGGGTTGTACTAAGCATAAGTTTAATTCTTTTCTTCTCTTTAGGTGGATGTTATGGTTTTATGCCTTCTTCATCGGGCTGGTATGTCTTGTGTTTGTAATCCTGGAAATGCTTCTGTGGTTGGTACCAAATTGGGCATTGCTTTTGGAAGTAGTTTGTTTCATCATTATTTACCAACAAGTGAGCAGACTATAAAACATGGAGAGAGTATTCCATGGAGAGGTGCATTGGAGAAGGCTCCATGCATGATGTTGTACTTCTTGGAGTTGTTGTGTCCAATTTATGGACATGTGGTGGACTTAGGTGCTAGGACTGGTTCTATGCAAAAAGCATGTGTGCATTCTGGGAGAGCATGCTTATCTATTGAGAATGATCCTGACATTTGCAATTGTATATTGCAACCATTTTTGGATGGACAGAAAGGAAAGGGAAATGTGTTAAGCAACTATGGGACTCTAAATGATTCCGAAGATGTGGTTGTTAATCTTCTAGATGACCAGTAAGTATGTTACTCTCGTCTTTTATCTTTTTAAACCTATTTGTTGGAGAATATTATTATCAATGAGGCATTGATATTGATTGATCTATTTTATCTTTTTGCCTTCTTATGCAGGTGCTATGGCTGAGATGATGTGTAATGACATTGCATTCAATGCCCCCATCAAAGAGACAAGGCATCATCGCAATATCTATGTGGATGACATCAGTAAAGAAGATTGAGTCTAGTGATTTGACATGAGTTTTTCCCTTCAAGCAATTCATTTTGCTTGCGATGCCCTAGTATTGAACATGCATAACTTTTGTGGTGTCTTGCACCTATTTCATTTGCTAGAGATGTAGTAATCATATTGAAGAACTATTAGTACATCATGTGAGTACCCATGAATATTAATCTCAATATCACATATTCAATTTTGAGCATGTTGACATGCATAGGCATATGCTTATGAAAAGGAGAAAAAGAAGAGAAAGAAAGGAGAAGGATATGCATAGGCATAGGCATAGGCATATGCTTATGAAAAGAAGAGAAAGAGTGAGGAAAAAAAAGAGAAGGAAAGGAGAAGGAGAAGGAGACGGAGAAGGAGAAGGAGAGGGAGAGAGGAGAAGAGGAGAAGGAGACATATGCTCATGTATAAGCATAAGCATAAGAGAAAGAAGAGAGAAGGGGAAGGAGAAGGAGAAGGAGATGGACATGCATAGGCATATGCTTATGAAAAGAAGAGAAAAGAGAGGAAAAAGAAAAGAAAGAAAGGAAAAGGATATGCATAGGCATATGCTTATGAAAAGAAGAGAAAGAGTGAGGAAAAAAGAAGAGAAGGAAAGGAGAAGGAGAAGGAGAAGGAGAAGGAGAGAGGAAAAGAGGAGAAGGAGACATATGCTCATGCATAAGCATAAGCATAAGAGAAGGAAGAGGGAAAAAGAGCATAAGCATAAGAGAAAGGGAAGGAAAGGATATGCTTATTCTTATGCATAAGCATAAGAGAAAGAAGAGAGAAGGAGAAGGAGAAGAACCTGCATAGGCATATGCTTATGAAAAGAAGAGAAAAAGAGAGGAAAAAAGAAGAGAGAGAAAGGAGAAGGATATGCATAGGCATAGGCATAGGCATATGCTTATGAAAAGAAGAGAGAGTGAGGAAAAAAGAAGAGAAGGGAAGGAGAAAGAGAAGGAGAAGGAGAAGGAGAAGGAGAGAGGAAAAGAGGAGAAGGAGACATATGCTCATGCATAAGCATAAGCATAAGAGAAGGCGGAGGGGAAAAGAGCATAAGCATAAGAGAAAGGGAAGGAAAGGATATGCTTATTCTTATGCATAAGCATAAGAGAAAGAAGAGAGAAGGAGAAGGAGAAGGACATGCATAGGCATATGCTTATGAAAAGAAGAGAAAAAGAGAGGAAAAAATAAGAGAAAGAAAGGAGAAGGATATGCATAGGCATATGCTTATGAAAAGAAGAGAAAGAGTGAGGAAAAAAGAAGAGAAGGGAAGGAGAAGGAGAAGGAGAGAGGAAAAGAGGAGAAGGAGACATATGCTCATGCATAAGCATAAGCATAAGAGAAGGAAGAGGGAAAAATAGCATAAGCATAAGAGAAAGGGAAGGAAAGGATATGCTTATTCTTATGCATAAGCATAAGAGAAAGAAGAGAGAAGGAGAAGGAGAAGGAGAAGGAGAAGGACATGCATAGGCATATGCTTATGAAAAGAAGAGAAAAAGAGAGGAAAAAAGAAGAGAAAGAAAGGAGAAGGATATGCATAGGCGTATGCTTATGAAAAGAAGAGAAAGAGTGAGGAAAAAAGAAGAGAAGGGAAGGAGGAGAAGGAGAGAGGAAAAGAGGAGAAAGAGACATATGCTCATGCATAAGCATACGCATAAGAGAAGGAAGGAGAAGGAAGAGGGAAAAAGAGCATAAGCATAAGAGAAAGGAAAGGAAAGGATATGATTATTCTTATGCATAAGCATAAGAGAAAGAAGAGAGAAGGAGAAGGAGAAGGAGAAGGACATGCATAGGCATATGCTCATGAAAAGAAGAGAAAGAAAGGAGAAAGATATGCATAGGCATATGCTTATGAAAAGAAGAGAAAGAGTGAGGAAAAAAGAAGAGAAAGGAAGGAGAAGGAGAAGGAGAAGGAGAAGGAGAGAGGAAAAGAGGAGAAAGAGACATATGCTCATGCATAAGCATAAGCATAAGAGAAGGAAGGAGAAGGAAAAGGGAAAAAGAGCATAAGCATAAGAGAAAGGGAAGGAAAGGATATGCTTATTCTTATGCATAAGCATAAGAGAAAGAAGAGAGAAGGAGAAGGAGAAGGACATGCGTAGGCATATGCTTATGAAAAGAAGAGAAAAGAGAGCAAAAAAAGAGAAGAAAGAAAGGAGAAGGATATGCATAGGCATAGGCATATGCTTATGAAAAGAAGAGAAAGAGTGAGGAAAAAAGAAGAGAAGGAAAGGAGAAGGAGAAGGAGAGAGGAAAAGAGGAGAAGGAGACATATGCTCATGCATAAGCATAAGCATAAGAGAAGGAAGAGGGAAAAAGAGCATAAGCATAAGAGAAAGGGATGGAAATGATATGCTTATTCTTATGCATGAGCATATGAGCATAAAAGAAAGAGAGAGAAAGATTAAGCATAGGCACATACATATGCTTATGAAAAGAGATCGAAAGAGGAGGAAGAGGGGGAGAAAGAGAGAGGAAAAGAGGAAAATGAGACATGCTCATGCATAAGCATAAGCATAAGAGAAGGAAGAGGGAAAAAGAGCATAAGCATAAGAGAAAAGGAAGGAAATGATATGCTTATTCTTATGCATGAGCATATGAGCATAAAAGAAAAAGAGAGAAAGCTTAAGCATAGGCAAATACATATGCTTATGAAAAGACATTGAGAGAGGGGAAAGAGAGGAGAAAAGAGAGAGGGAAAGAGATTGAAAGAGGGGATGAAAGAGGAAAAAAAGAAGAGGGAAAAAGAGCATAAACATAAGACAAGGAAGAGGGGGGCAGGCCATTGAAAGAGTGAAAAAAGAAAAGAAGGAAAGGAGGAAGAGGGGAAAAAGAGATTGAAAGAAGGGATAAAGAAGAGGGAAAAGGAAGAGATGGAAGAGAGGAAGAGAGGGAAAGAAGAGGGAATAGGGGAAGAGAGGGGAAAAAGAGAGGGAAAGAAGAGAGAATAGGGGAAGAGAGGGGAAGAGAGGGTTCCTATGCCCATCACTGCAGCTAGCGCTTAAGGCACTAGCTGCAGGCCAATGAGAGAGGAAACATACCATTTTTCAAATAACTAGTTAGAGGAAGGAGGAGTTTAAAGAAGCAACTTCTCAAAAGGATTGGATTGAGGAGACAAGCATAAGCGTACAAACAAGGAGAAAGCATAAGCCTACAAACAAGGAGAAAGAGAAGGAAGAGAAATACCAAAAAGACTAGAAGAGGTGAGTCTTCTTTCTTTCACAAAATCTCGTTTTTTATCTTTAACCCTTGAAAATCAAGGATGAAAACTAGCACATAGCCTTAACAATACAAGGAGAAACATGCTTCAACACTCACAAAACGAAATCTCACAAAAAACGAACCTACATTGCTTAAAGAGACTCACCTTCTTGAAAAACTTCTATTCACACAAGCAAAGAGGGAGAAGGGTGGAGAGGGAGCACAAGTGTTAGGAGAGGTGTTGAGTAGTGGTGAGGAGTGGAGAATAGAGAGGAGGAAAGCGAGGTCATCGAATATAAGGTGGGAGAAGAGATTGCTTTTCCCACAATAGAGATGCTAAAGAAAGCGCCGCGCCGCGGAGTTTCGGGTTTAAGCCCATAGCATCGCTATATAACGACGCTGAGTCACTATATAGCGATGCTTATATTTAAAAGCGTCACTATATAGCGACGGAATAGAGCAAAACATTGCTATATAGCGACGTTTTAGGGCACTTATTGTTAAAAGCTAAAAAAGAAGATCATAGGTGGCTATTTTATTACTGTTAATAGATTTCCTTGCAACTTATGTTGTGATTTTAGAAGTGTCCAGATGGAAGGGATGAGTGGAAGCTCGTCAAATGATGCGCTAATGCTCAGGAGCACAAAGTGGCTAACGGAGAGGTTGTATTGTCATTGCACTCATTGCAAGCGAGAAGTACGACATCAACATCATATTATCATGTGCCACTTGCGGATGTATGGGGAGGAGTCCGAACCAGTACCCACCGTTGGTGTTGCACATGTTGATGGATTATCGGTAAGTCAAAGCTATTTGAGTTCGTGGTTAATATTGGATACCATTATGATATGAAACCTTGAGACAAGATCTTATATTTACACGAAATCTTAAAACAGGATGAGGAGGCTGACGAGGGTATGCATATACCTTCACACTTTGAGCAAGACTATAGGCTCCCGAATGATGACGAGGGTATGGTCGACATTATGGATTCTATTTTTAGGGGCACTACATCCCATGTACACGTGATGTCAGAGTCTGAGGTCAAAATGCGAGTGGGCTCAGGTCCCATGATTGGCACAAGGTCTTACAGGTATTCTAAGCTGTAGGATTAGTGTACCGATAATCGTGATGCATTAGCGTAATTATGATTATGTTATATTGTTGACATGACTTCTTTGTTGCTTTGATAGTTCATCCTCCCAATTACAATAAAAGGGTGCTTACAAGAAGATGTTAGAAATGCTATATTCAAGATCAGTGGTATTGTGAGGTATGCTTACTATCAAATCACATTGATTGCATTTTCTTCAATTTAAGCTGAATAATCTGTAGACTGATTATATATATATCTTACATGGGCATGTGAAATAGGTGGATATCTCAAAAAGAGATCTCCATATCGAGCATCGAGAAGGCTAGGGTGGAATCCATCGAAGCCATATGCTTGCTTGAGAAGCACTTTCCCTCGAGCGTTATGACAACTCAAGTACACTTGCTTGTGCACATAGTTGATGAGGTGGCTATTGGAGGTACCGTTCATACTAGGTGGATGTTTTTTCTCGAGTGGTTTATGAAAACTTTGAAGGGATTTGTAAGACAAAGAGCAAGACCAGAAGCAAGCATGGTAGAGGGATGGCTTGTGCAAGAGTCATTAGTATATATCACGGAGTTTCTTGCATCCACGGATCCCGATATGCCGCAAGCTTGGCATAACAAGGATGATGATCGCATCGTTGGAAGGTTCCCTAAGGAAAAGGGATTGAAAGGAAGATGAGTGAAGAGCAAATGGAGAAATTCAATAAGTTTTGTATCCTCAATAGCAAGGAGATGCAAAAGTGGATTGAGAGATATGTGAGTGATATGGAATAGTGGAGGCTTAAGTAGAGTGAAGTACAACACAATGGCTTGGCTCAAGTGATGTCTCATGATTATTGGATGGCACCGGCAGGCCTTTAGTCATTGCATTGGCTCATACTTTAATTAATTTAAGGTGGCTTATTAAGATGGCTTATGATTATTTGGATGGCACCACTGTGTCTCTAGTGATCGTGGTGGTTTAAATTTTGATTAATTTAAGGTGGCTCATTAATATTAGAGTGCCACTGTTATTATTACTCGATAAGCACTCCCAAAACAACATCTTAAATAGGGAGAATGCTATTTGGCCACTTTGCTCTCGTCCGCCCCTGCTCTACTACTTTGCTCCACGCTCCCTCCTCCAACTCTCATTTGCCCCTGCTCTGCTACTTTGCTTCATGCTCCATGGTCCCTCCTCTAGATTTCAGCCAATTCTCTACTCCCCTATTCATTCGCTCCACCACTCACCCACTCTTTTCACTATGGCAGGAAGCATAGGAAACATAGCCATCAATACTACCCCCCCTCGATACAACGTGATCTCAATCTTGGCTTCTTTCTTGTACAAGGTAATTGTGTTGCACTGGCCAAGAATTGTAATGTTTAATCTTGTGAAATGTCTTCATAATCTCCACCAATTCCCTCCACATCTCCAAGTGGCAAGGTTGCCACCTTGGATGGCATGCACATAATTGGCCTCTTTATGGCTGTGTTATATGGATTTCCTAGAGACGTTGACGAAGGGCTAAGGATTTTCAATGCAAATTTTTCTCGTGTTGATGGGGGGAGAATTCTAAGTCTTGCATTTGTGCACAGTCTTTGTCCTCTCCATCGTCTCCTCCATTGGCTCCCCAAAAATTTTGATGTAGCAAGTTGGGCTGGCCTCCCTGAAAACAATGATGTATCACTAGTGGTCTATCGATAATACGGAGTTATACAAATATCCTCTTTGCAACTTTTGCTCAATGAGGGTCATAGCCACTCAGTAGTGGCTAAGTGGTTATCCTCACAGGATGTAATATTTTGGGCTTTAAGGCTCTTTGGAATTGTCGAGTTGTTATAAATGTACTCTCTTTTGTTTAATTTTTGCTCCATGAGGCTCTCAACAATTGCTAAGTATTAGTTTTTACAAACTATCTTTGGATGAAGATGTAATCTCTTTTGTTTGCTCGATGAGGCTCTCAGCAACAATTGGTTGAGTTGTTATAAGTTGTCTTCGGATGTACTCTCTGACAAAATATGAAGAGGGGAGAGGAGAAGAGTGGAGATGAGGAGAGAGGGCACAGCTAGAGAGCACACCACAAATGACTAACTGTACACTAGATTTAGTTGAAAAAATAGAATATATACAAACCCTTTTAGGGTTAGGGTTAGGGGAGCTAACCCTTTCCTTTATAGCACTCTATAAGGTTAGTGCTATGCACATATGATCACGTGATGGTGCTATGCACACATGATCACATGATGTTGAGCGTGAACTCTCAACACCTTCCCTCAAGATCAACATCATGAAGTAGGCCTTCCCTCAAGATGATGATTCTAGGGAATCGAAGAAGGACTGAGCATTACATTCCATCACACCCCTTTAATGGGAATGTCCTTCCTCTGCATCAAACCAAGAGCTAGTCGGTGTTTCTCGAATAGCTCTTTACCGAGTGGTTTGGTAAAGATGTCTGCAACATTTTCTTTGCTATCACAATGCTGCAGTGTGATGTCACCAAGTAACACTCTTTCTCTGATGAAGTGCTCTCTGACATCAATGTGCTTTGTTCTGGAGTGATATACTGGATTTTTGGCCAATGCTTGAGCCGATTGATTATCACAGTATATTGTTGTTGGCTTTGACTCATCAAAGTAATCTGTTTCTGACAATAGTCTTCTGAGCCATATAGCCTCACATGCACCTGTAGTGAGTGCTCTATATTCTGCTTCAGTCGAAGACAAAGAAACAGTTGGCTGTTTGTTTGACAACCATGATATAGCACCGTGACCAAGGAAAAATGCATATCCCTGTGTCGATCTCCTGGTCTCATGATCTCCAGCATAGTCACTGTCACAGTATCCATGCAACCGTGGATGACTTCCTCTGTATTCTATCCCAAATTGTCTTGTACCTCTGATGTATCTCAAGACTCTTTTGGCTGCATTCCAGTGAGACTGTTTTGGATTTGCCATAAACTGTGCTAGTGAGCTTACTGCATAACAAATATCTGGCCGTGTGATTGTCAGATATATAAGAGATCCAATGAGTTGCCTGTAGTATCTGTCATTGACTGTAGGCTTTTCTGAATCTTTAGTAAGTTTCAAACTCTGTTCCATGGGAGTGGCTGCAATCTTGCAATCTGCCATATGAAACTTCTTCAGGAGACTGTCAACATATTTGAGCTGACTCATGAATGTGCTATCTGAATCTCTCCAGAACTCAATTCCAAGACAATAGTGCATAAGTCCAAGATCTTTCATGTCGAACTCTGCAGATAAGTCTTGTTTTAGCTTTCGGATGAAGCTATCCTTGCTTCCTGTCACAATCAGATCATCTACGTACAAAAGTGCAATAGTAATATCTTCCCCTTGAACTTTGTAGTAGAGAGTATGATCTGCATTTGACTTCATGTATCCCAGATCAGCAAAATACTTGTCAATTCTGCTGTACCAACTTCTGGGGGCTTGTTTTAAGCCGTAGAGACTTTTCTTGAGATGGCAAACCTTGTTCTCCTGTCCTGGTTCAACATAACCGGCTGGTTGTTGCATGTAGACTTCCTCGTCTAGATAACCATTGAGAAATGCATTCTTGACATCGAGCTGATACACATTCCATGTACTGAGTGTCGCTAGTGATATCAAGAACCGTATGGAATCCATCTTTGCTACTGGAGCATAAGTCTCATCATAATCTTGGCCATATTGTTGTGCAAATCCTTTTGCAACTAATCTGGCTTTGTATCTTTGAATACTGCCATCTGGATTGTACTTCACTTTGTATACCCATTTGTTGGCTATGGCCTTCTTTCCTGGTGGAAGGTCACATAATTCCCAAGTGTTATTTTTATACAAAGCATCCATTTCCTCATTCATTGCAGTTTGCCATTCTGGCTTATCTACTGCGTCTTCGAAGTACACTGGCTCTTCTGTAGCCATGATGGTAGTCATAAGAGCATAGTTGGTGGTTTCCACCTGAATTGCTTTGCCTTTCTGAGCATATGTCAATCTGGCTGGTGGTCTGCTTTCCCTAGTAGACCGTCTGAGCTGCTGTGACGCTGATTGGGGTGTTGCTGGCAATTCTTGCTCTTCTTCATCAACCTGTTCTGTAGATGACTGTGAAGTCGATGCTTCTATCTCCTGTGTAGGTGAGGTTTTCCATTCTGATTCCTCATCGAAGATTACATCTTTGGAGATGATGACTTTGCGGTTGATGGGATCATACAATTTGTATGCTTTACTTTCTTCACTGTAGCCAACCATGATGCATTTGCGTGACTTCGCATCCAATTTCCTGCGATGATCATCATGTATGTGGGCATATGCTATGCAACCAAATATGCGGAGATGCCCAATGCGTGGCTTGTGTCCAGTGAATGCTTCATAAGGAGTCATACCTTGTATCGGTTCGGTAGGAAGCCGATTAAGCAAGTAGTTAGCTGTAGCTATTGCTTCTGCCCAATACTGATTTGGAAGATGCTTTTCACTAAGCATTGCTCTAGCACTGTCTGCTAAAGTCCCATTCTTCCTTTCAGCTATTGCATTTTGCTGAGGAGTATCTGCACATGTGAATTGTCTTCGAATGCCGTGAGTTTTGCAAAAGTTGATGAATGCTGAAGACATGTATTCACCTCCTCTGTCTGATCTCATGACCTTGATCTTTCTACCTGTTTGGTTTTCTACCATGGCTTTGAATTCTTGAAATCTGACAAACACTTCAGATTTTTCTTTCAGAAAGTAGACCCAACAATATCTGCTGTAGTCGTCGATGAAGGTCAAGTAATAAAGTGAACCATTGATGCTGCGGGTCTGGGCATAACCCCATACATCTGTATGAATCAAATCAAGAATACCTCGTGCACGAGAGGTACTTCTGACAAAGTTGGTTCGCTTTTGTTTGCCGAAGCAGCATGCTTCACAAACCTTTCCAAGAAACTGTAGCTTCGGAATCCCAATTGCCATATTTTGATTCCTTAGATCTAACAAGTACTTGAAGTTGACATGACCATATCTCTTATGCCATTTTGCAGATAGTGGCATCTGTTGCATTTGGGCTGACATGGCATGTTGATCTGGTACTGTAGCTAGCATCCTGTATAAGCGTCCTTCCTTGACACCTTTTGCTACTAGCTGACCTCTTTTGGATTTGTCTCTGATAGTGCATTCATCACCGTCGAAGATGACTTTGTAGTTGTGTTCCGTCATTTGACCTACTGACAAGAGGTTCTTGCTGAGCTTCGGAACATAGAGCACATCTTTGACTAATCCTTTTGTACCAGTGAAATTATTCATAGGGATAACACCTGTCCCTTGAACCGGATTCGGTGTATTGTCTGCTGTATAGATGACATTCTTTTGACCTTCTAATGGCTTCATTTCTGTGAACCATTCCTGATGATTTGTCATATGAGATGATGCACCGCTGTCGATGTACCAAGGATCCTGTTCCACTTGGTCGACTTGATAGCTGAAATCCTCTTTGGGATTGAAATCAGTGTCTAGGTGCATTGTATCAGTCTGATGCAATTCCTCACTTGCAAGAAACATATTGCCATGTTCATTTGCAAAATGACTGTGACTAGAATGTCCACCACGATGATTTCCTCTTCCTCGGGAATTCCCTCGATTACTGCTGGATTGACCGCCTTGGTCATACTGCTTCTTGCGGCAATCTCTTTCATAGTGTCCAAACTTGTGACAATAGTTGCATTGAATGTTTGACACATTGGTGGATGCATTCCCTCGTCCTTGGAATCTTCCTCTGTTGGAATGATTTCCTCTTTGCTGATTTTGATGTTGCTGAGGATGCTGCTGATGCTGATTCTGACTTTGATTTTGACCACTTTTCTGATATGATCTACCTCTGTTTCTGCCTTTGCCTCTGCTTCTGTCTGAAGCTGTGAATGCCTGATCATTAGAATGACCTTTACGTGCTTGAATGGCCTGAGTCCTGAGTTCTTCACCAAGTAGAACTGACTGAAGTTCTTCCAGTGTTGGAATTTGCCGTTGGATGGCAATACTCTGGACTAGATTCTCATATCCCTCTCCTAGTCCATTCAGGATTACTTGAACCATTTCTGCGGGATTCATAGTCTCTCCTGCTGCTGCAAGTTGATTGTTGTAGTCTTTGATGCGGAGTACATAAGCATGACCGGTTTCATTGCTATTGCGGAAACTCTGGTTGATCTGGTTTCTCAAGGTGAGAATCCTGGATGTGTTCTTGGACTCGTAGAGAGCTGCGAACATATCCCATGCTTCTTTTGATGTCTTGACTGTGTTGAGCTGTGCTAGCATGACATCTTGCACATTCTGCTTGATCAGGTGATAGGCATACTTGTCTTTCTTATCCCATTCTGCTTGAGCTCGGGCAATGGCAGGATCTGCTACTGGTGCGGAAACCGTTTGTGTAGATGTAGATCCCGATGTAGATCCCGTTGCTGGTGCTGTGACAACAGATGGAGTAGAGCTACTGGTGGCTGGATCGGCCAATGGTCTAGGTATGGATCCATCAACATACTCCCATTTGTCCTGAAGCACAAGAATGGTCTCCATTCGGTATTTCCATGTACCGTAATTGGAGTTGTCTAACTTAGCAGATGCCTCCAGATTGAGGTTGCTAGTCGACATGGTGCAAACAATGTACTCAAAAAGTGTCCTGGAAAACTCTGTATGAATCAACTGCAAATACACTGAAGATGCCAAGTGAAATCTCTGTACCGTCGGTGAAGATAGAACTGTAGTAAATAAGATCTGACCTGTATTACAAGGCTTGTGGCAATGATGCCGGAAATAGCCAAGAGGCTTTACAAGGCTGAAAAATGATGTGCACGATGCCGTGAGATAGCCAAATAGGCTTTACAATGGTGGCATGTGTGTGTGAAATCAAGTGCTATCTGCCCACTGAATCAATCTGCAATGCCTCTGAACTCTGAAGTCTGCTCACTGAACTGATGAACGTAAGATTTCAGGTAATGTAATGATGTGAAATCGGATGTGAGCGTATGGACTGACTCCGAGTAGGTACTAGTCGGGAATTTCGGGCATGGCTTAGATTGGCAACTTGGGGAATTCAAAGCGTCCCCTCTATGGCGATCTAGTCTACTCTGATCTAGATCTAAACCAACCGTCGATCGATGAAAGAGCAGCAAATAATTCCTTTTCCTTTGTTCTTTTTAAGTGCTGGGTCAGATGCGTCGATGTAGAGGCAAATGTGCGTGAAGGAAGTGGTTTTGTCGGCGAGGCTCAAATGTGAGTGTAACTTGCGCCGAAATGTGCGCGTGATGTAACGAGCGCGTAGAGCACAAAAAATCGAGCGACTTTCCTTTTTGGAGCACCCTCAAATTCTTCCTGGATCAAGAGATATGACTTGATCTAGGTGGAGGGGCAAAAGGAGTGCAAATGGTGCTCAATGATGATGTGTCACTGTGAGTCACATGCAGTGATGATGTGGCACTGTGCTTAGCAAGAGGTGTGCCAGTGAAGCTCTGTGCTGAGGTGGCAGTGCTGAGGTGTCACTGATGACGTGGCACTGATGACGTGGCAATGATGACGTGGCACAGATGACGTGGCAGATGACGTGGCACAAATGACGTGGCAGATGACGTGGCAAAATGACGTGGCAGTGCTGACGTGGCTGATGACGTGTCACTAATGACGTGGCACTGATGACGTGGCAGTCGGTGATGACGTGGCAGTCGGTGATGACGTGGCAGTCGGTGCTGACGTGGCAGTCGGTGCTGACGTGGCAGTCGGTGATGACGTGGCAGTCGGTGATGACGTGGCAGTCTATCTGCCACGTGTCGCAAGGTGAGTGTGTGCTCTATCCTCCACGTGTCGCCTCGTGGGCCGCCGGAATCTGGGAGATGCCGACGGAATCTCGAAGATTCCGTCGTCGTTCTTCGTTAGAGCTCGTGGATGCTGGAGCTCACTGGAGGAGCTAGGAGCTTTGCTGCGAAGCTGATGGCGGCGATTGGAGCTTGCTGTAGATGCTGGAGCTTGCTGGCGACTTCTTTTTCTGGAAGGAAGAACGTCTCGGATTTCTAGTGGAGGAGGATGGTGTTTGTTAAAATCGCGTCAACGAAAGAACCACCGGACGATTTAGGAGAAATTGAGGCGAGGTGAACTGTGCAGCTGCTGCGCTAGGAGACCCTCACGGCGTGATGCCTTTCAAGAAAGACTTGGGTAGAGTGCTGCGAAGCGGCCACAAATCTCGGAATTTGAGTTCTACAGTGGAAGCTGCACGGAGGCGAAGGCACACGGTATGCACTCCTTTGGTTTCGCTAGGATTCAAAATAGTGACGCTGCGGCCAGAAAGGGGTTATGCAAAGAGTGACGAAGCTTTTAATGCTAGTCCTCCGCAGCCGGAGGACACCGCTAAAAGAAGGATGCTTTGTAAGCGTAGCGAAAGTAAGGCGGACAGTGGAAATTTCAGAAAGCGAACGGAAAGAGACATCGTTTGTAGACGGTTGACAAGGGCAGTTGGAGTTGCAGTTGGAGTTGGAGTTGGAGGTCCAACGATGGAGTCGCCACTGCTGCTGCTCGTTCGTCGGCCGATTGGAGGCACCTTATAGAAGACTATGGGCTGTTGTTCGTTGTTGATGGAGCGCAATATTCTGAAACTCTAGTCTTTGGTAGGAGTCGGTGAAGGGGCTTTGGTGCAAAGAGTCGTTGAAGCTACTCGTCGCCCGTAGGTCTCTCTCACTCTCTTTTCCGAAACTCGGCCTTCTTAATGAAGACCTCTCACGATGGAAATCTCAGAACTCTCTCAAGAGAAATCACTTTTCCCAAAAAACAAAGGAAACAATGACGATTCGCACAATCACTCCTATCTTTCTCTCATAAGGATACACTCGAAGAACTTTTTCACATGATTCTCTTGCAGAGATCACTCACAATCTCTCTTGCTTTCAATCAAGGAATCCTCTCAAGAACAATGACGGAATTTTCTTTCAATGGACGGAAATTCTCTCAACGGAAGTGAAGGGAAAAAATCTCACAATCACTCAAGAGAACTCTCAATCTCACAATCTCTCTCACACTCTCAAGAATCTCAATGTCTCAACGGAAGACAAGGGAGCTCTGATACCATGACAAAATATGAAGAGGGGAGAGGAGAAGAGTGGAGATGAGGAGAGAGGGCACAGCTAGAGAGCACACCACAAATGACTAACTGTACACTAGATTTAGTTGAAAAAATAGAATATATACAAACCCTTTTAGGGTTAGGGTTAGGGGAGCTAACCCTTTCCTTTATAGCACTCTATAAGGTTAGTGCTATGCACATATGATCACGTGATGGTGCTATGCACACATGATCACATGATGTTGAGCGTGAACTCTCAACACTCTCTTTGTTCAAATTTTTCTCTCAATAATGGCTAAGTTGTCATACTCGCCAAGTGAAATCTCTTTTAAGTTTCAACTTTAGTATAAATAATACTATTGTCGCAATCGTTCCTAGTAGCAGCTATTCCTGGTAGTGTTCATTGCTAACTAATTTTAGTCATTGCACAAGTAATCGGTGCACAAGGACATACATTTTCCTTGGTTTTAGGATTAACTGCAAGAAACACTAATATAGTTCCAAGAACCAGCATGGCAGTTGCAAGGATATACATTTTCCTTGGTTTAGGATTACTTAAAACCCACACTAAATAGAACCAGTGCTGTGGTTGTATAAGAAAATCCATTTTCCTTGGTTTTAAGATTAACTGCAAGCAGTACTAAAATAGATTCAAGAACTAGCATAAGAGCCAGCATGGTAGTTACAAGAAAATAAAATTTCCCTTGGTTTAGGATTAACTGTAACCCCCACTAAAATAGAACCAGTGCAGTGGCAGTGGTTCCACAAGAAAATATATTTTCCTTCATTTAGGATTAGCTTTAAAATGAAGGAAATTTTATTATCTTCATTTAGCATGAGAATTTAAATGAAGAAAAATGTTCAACTTTATGCAACCACCACACTAAAATAGTGTGGGGGTTAAAGGTCACTGTGCCTTTATCCCGGTTATGTACAATACTCAAACACATATATAAATGAATGAAAAAGAAGATTAGGGTGGTTCTACACCCACCAAACTTGTGTGGCTCTCTATCTCTCTCTCTCCTTCTTCCGTTCTTGCTTCTGTTGAGAGCACTCTCAACTGGTATCAGAGCCCGAGTGATCTAGCTAAGCGTGCGTGAATGCTGGAAGCTCAGCAGCTCTGTGGGAGGAAGGAGAAGCTCTGTGGGAAGCTTTGTGGGTAACTTTACTCGCATTCAAGTGTGCAGAGACCTTGGAGGAACCTTTGGAAAAGTCACTTTGGCTTTGCGAAGTGGTTTTGAGAGCCTGTTAAGAGCTTTCAAAGAAAAAGTCGTTTTTTGAGCTTTTCCCTGTTCCGTTCGATGACAGAGACTCCGTATTGACTTGTAGAGGCAACTATTGCTTGCTTTTGGTGTCCACATTACTTCAGGAGCCTGGAAGCACCTTTATTCTTGAATCTGGGATCATTTCATTGGATTTCTGACTCACTGTGTCAGTTTCTGCGTTTTTTGCCCGGGTGTTGGAACTCAAGTTTGGAGCAACCATTTGCAGATCTGCCAGTTCCGGTGGACTCAGGAGGTCCTAAAACTTCTATGTTGCTCATCATTCGCACTCCGGGGGAGTTTATAGATAGCTCTGTTTCCAAAAACGTTTTTCAGTCTGTGTGTTGGACCCAGTGATTGAGACCACGGTTTCCAAAACCGTCTGTCTCATTGCGTTCCGGATGCCCAAAAACCCCTACCTATCAGTTCTTGCGCGATTCGGTGAAGGATTTTCAGAGTTATAAATCTCTGTGTATTCGATTTCGTCTCTCTATTATGCGTTTTTCATTCTAAGGTTTTGAAACCTTAGATTTATGCCACATGGCAGTGGATAAGTGTTGACTCCCATTTCTCACTCATCGGTTGGGATTTTGGAGTTCTGGCAGAAGAGAGATATTTGCAGATTTTCTTGCTGAGTCCGATTATGCAATGGCGCCCATGTTTTGAGGCATCTCAGGTTCTATTTTCAGTAGCGCTTATTACCGTGGGACTATGATTTCTTGAGCATACCTTATGCAGATCACTCTGGTTGCAGTGTGCGCTCATTCGTGGTATGCATTGGGTTGCAGTGGATGATTTATAGGCCATTTGGATGCATTGCGGTCCTTATTGGATGTGCTGATAGGCCCAAATTGCCTTGTGGGATGCTATTTTTTATGGACGCTTTGCACATGGATGCTATTTTATGCTGAGGGACAGCTTTGAAACATTGCAGGTGATGCACTGATAGTGCTATGCTCTCTTGGATGAGACATTATTGATGCATATACCAGTGGACAGTGTTAATGCTTGAGTCATTTGGCACTTATTGGCATTTTCTTTTGGGCCAGATTTGCTCATATGGATGCATAGTATATGCACATGAGTCAGATGCATCTTTTGATGCTTTGAGCTTTGAGTTTTGGTGATATTTCACACTATTGTGGCATACACATTTGGGTGCACCTGGTATTTGGTGTGATTCTCGCTTGCAGGCACTAGCATTTGGGATTTTGCTTTATTCGCATCATGGCATCCTCTTCCATGTCTGAAAAGGAGATTTTCAGCATTAAAAAGTTTGATGGGACAAACTTTTCTTTGTGGAAAGAACAAATAAGGGATGTGCTTATTCAAAAGAAGCAGATTAAACCCTTGGCAAGTATTAAAGCTAAGCCTGCGGATATGTCTGAGGATGATTGGAATGAGTTGGATGCATTAGCAAAGTCTACTATTAGACTTCATCTTGCAAAGTCAGTTTATTTCACAGTAGTAAATGAGCAGACTACGGAAGATTTGTGGAAGAAACTATGTGCCATTTATGAGAAGGAAACTACCTCTAATAAAGTTTACCTCATGAAGAGGTTGTTTGAGCTACATATGAAGGAAGGGGTCTCCATTGCTTCTCACTTGAATGAATTCAATATTATTTTCAGCCAGCTTCAGGCTCAGAAAATGAATTTTGATGCGGAGACTAAGGCAATATTTCTCTTATGTTCATTGCCATCCTCATGGGATACCTTCCGTACAGCTGTCAGTAACTCTGCACCTGGTGGAGTACTGAAATTTGATGATGTTGTGGGTAGCTTGTTGGCTGAGGAGATTAGACAGAAGTCTATGGATGGCAACAAGCAGGATGCAGCCTTAAATGTGCAAAGGGGCAGATCACAGTTCAGGGGGAAGTCCCAAGAAAGAGGGAAGTCTCGTAGCAAATCCAGGGCACGAAACATTGAGTGTTACCATTGTGGCAAGAAGGGCCATATGAAAAAGGATTGCTACAAGCTAAAAAGAGAGCAAAAGGATAAGAAAAAGAATGCAATTGGGGTGCAAATCAAAAGGAAGAGAGTCCAAGGGAGGACAAAGGAAAAGTGAAGATCGAGGAGATCAATGCAGTCACACATGATAGTGACAATGATGTTCTCTTCATGTCTAGTTTATCTGCAGAGTTGCTTACCACTTCAGATGATGCATATTCCCAGGATTGGATTTTGGATTCTGGTGCTTCATTCCATGTTACTCCCCATAGGGAATGGTTCTCCACTTATTATAGTGGAAAGACAGGTTGTGTGCATCTTGGAAATGACTATGCATGTGACATAGTGGGAGCAGGTGACATAAAGTTTTCTTTTGCAAATGGGTCTGCATTTGTTTTGAAACATGTGAGACATGTGCCTAAGTTGACCAAGAGTCTTATTTCAATGGGTCAGCTAGATGATGCTGGTTTTCACACCACTTTTGGCTTTCAAAGTTGGAAAATTCAAAAGGGCTCTATGCTTTTGGCTAGGGGTGCCAAGTGTGGGACTTTGTATCCCTTACATGTATCAGGGGTATTTGATCATGTTGTTGCAATAACCGAGCAGCCAAGCACTTCTTTGTGGCATTGCAGGTTGGGGCACATGAGCCAGAATGGAATGAAACTCTTATGCCGTTTGGGTTATGTACCGCATTTGAGTTTCTCTGATTTTGAATTTTGTGAGCATTGTCTCTATGGGAAGCAGACTAAATCAGCCCATAAAAGAAGGGGAAAGAAAGAGTTTGAAATGCTTGATTTGGTGCATTCAGACGTATGTGGTCCCATGCCTATACGGTCATTAGGCGGGGCTGAATACTATGTGACATTCATTGATGATGTAACTAGGAAAGTGTGGGCTTATGCTATAGCTCGAAAGAGTAATGTGTTCCACGTATTTCAGAAATGGCTGGCCTTGGTTGAGAATCAGTCAGGTAGAACGCTTAAATGCCTACGGACTGACAATGGTGGAGAGTATCTCTCTCATGACTTTCAGCATTTCTGTGATACACGTGGGATTAAGAGGGAGCTCACATCCCCTCGTACTCCAGAGCAAAATCCAGTTGCAGAAAAGATGAACCGTACCATTCAAGAAAGGTTGCAATGCATGCTTTCCAATGCAAGTCTTTCTGGTGGTTTTTGGGCTGAGGTAATGAAGACTGCAGTGCATGTGATCAATAGATCACCTAGTAAGAGTTTGGATGGTGGTATTCCTGAAGAGGCATGGAGTGGCAAGAAGCCCTCTTACTCTCATTTGCGTATATTTGGGTGTGAGGCATATGCACATGCCTAAGGCACCCATGAGGGATGTGGAAATGAGGAGAATCACTTTTCAGGATGTGAATCCACCTGCATATGTTGATAGGCAGCAAGCTGTCCATGCACCAAATGTGCAAGAAATGGTACCACCAAGTACTCCCACAGGTATACAATCAAGGGTAGATGATGGATCATCTATTGGTGGAAACGATGAGCCAAATGTGGCTGATATGCAAGTGGGACAGCAAGCTGAAATGCCCTTGAGAAGATCATCTAGAGTGTCTAGACCGCCTGATAGGTTTGTTCTAGGGGTAGACTATGTGATGCTTACTGATTGCGGGGAGCCTTCTTGCTATAGAGAGGCTATGATGCGTGAGGATAAACGCAAGTGGGAGTATGCTATGCAATCAGAGATGAGTTCACTTATGAAGAATAAGACTTGGGACTTGGTTTCTTTGCCACATGGAAAGAAAGCATTGCCATGTAAATGGGTCTACAAAATGAAGGTCACAGGTGATGATGTGCCTAGGTACAAGGCCCGTTTGGTTGCTAAAGGGTTCAAGCAAGAGAAGGGTGTGGACTTTGATGACATATTCTCTCCGGTTGTGAAGATGACCACACTTAGATGCATGCTTGGACTAGTGGCAGTAGAGGATATGGAGCTTATGCAAATGGATGTCAAGACAGCTTTCTTGCATGGGGATTTGCATGAGGAAATTTACATGGTGCAGCCGGAAGGCTTTGAAGAAAAGGGCAAAGAGCATTTAGTTTGCAAGCTGAAGAAGAGTCTCTATGGTCTTAAGCAAGCACCTAGAGAATGTCAGAAGTTTGATGCTTTCATTCGGTCCCAGGGTTTTAGGAGGAGTGAAATTGATCACTGCTTCTACACTAAAAGGGCTAAGGATAATAGCCTGATAATCTTGGCACTATATGTGGATGATATGCTATTGGCTAGCAAGAATACTTATGAGCTAGATGCATTAAAGGCCAAGTTGCATGAGGCCTTTGATATGAAGGATTTGGGACTTGCAGGTCATATTCTTGGTATGCGCATCACGCGTGATCGGAGTAGGAAACTCCTTTGGCTTTCACAAAAAGAGTATGTTACAAAAGTATTACAGCGTTTCAATATGGAGGGGGGGAAGGCAGTGAGTACTCCATTGCCTCCATATGTGAAACTGAGTCATACAGATAGTCCCAAATCAGATGAGGAGAGGGCCATGATGGCCAAGGTTCCTTATGCATCAGCAGTTGGGAGTCTTATGTATGCTATGATAGCTACTAGACCAGACATTGCATTTGCAGTGGGAGTTGTTAGCCGGTATATGGCTAATCCAGGAAAGAGGCATTGGGAGGCAGTTAAGTGCATCATGAGGTACATGAAGGGTACCAAGGAGATGTGCATTTGCTTTGGTAAAGGAGACATGCGTGTACTTGGGTACACAGATTCAGACTATGCAGGGCATGTGGATAGTAGGAGATCCACTTCTGGTTATGTGTTCACCTTTGCAGGTGGTGCAATGTCGTGGATGTCTCGCGCACAGAAGTGCGTTGCTTTGTCTACCACAGAGGCTGAGTATGTTGCAGCCACAGAGGGTTGCAAGGAGGCTATATGGCTTGATCGGCTAGTGGGAGATTTGGGGATTCATACAGGTGTACCGACATTGCATAGTGATTCCATGAGTGCTATTCAGCTAGCACGGAATCCGGTCTTTCATGCAAAGACTAAACACATTGAGGTCAGGTACCATTTCATCAGGGAGGTACTTGAGGACAAGCGCATAGAGCTTGTCAAGGTTTATACAGATGATAACCCTGCAGATATGCTGACGAAGAGTCTACCTAGTCAGCGGTTTGAGTATTGTCGTGTATTGATGGGCATTGGATAGTATGCTCACTGGTTTTTCTCCCTTAAAGGCACATTGTCCTTTAAGTGGGAGGTTGTGGGGGTTAAAGGTCACTATGCCTTTACCCCGGTTATGTACAATACTCAAACACATATATAAATGAATGAAAAAGAAGATTAGGGTGGTTCTGCACCCACCAAACTTGTGTGGCTCTCTATCTCTCTCTCTCCTTCTTCCGTTCTTGCTTCCGTTGAGAGTACTCTCAACTAGAACCAACATGGTTGTTGTAAGAAAATACATTTTCCTTAACTTTTAACCACTTGTTTTAAACTATTAATTGCACTCTCATTATGCGATGTTCCAATCATAGGATTGGTTTTAAACCTACTCGATGGCACGCTAAAAGAACATAAATTAAGAAAGGGGATCCCTCAATGCAAATATGTACAATTGTGGGACTCAAAACATGGGTCTCATGTGGTACCTAACCAATTAACATAAGTACATTTTTTTTGGTTTAATTAAGAGTAGCTACAACCACCTCCAAGAACCAGCGCAGTGGTCACACCAAGCCAACGTCAACACGATGGCTGCAAATCTAGACCAATGTGAAAAAGCTACGCATAGAATACAAGTGGTGAGTTGCACGTAGATGACAGGTGGCGAGCTACAGGTAGATCATAGGATAGACTATGGACAGTAGAAACTACATTTGATCATGCATTGGCCTGTAGAAACTACATAAAAAACACATGAAATTTTTGCCATTATATAGAGCTCACTCAAACAATGTTCTTTTAATCATGACCATGAAACAAATACAAGAGGTGGAGCATATTAGAAATATTCTATTTGTTATTGAACTACAAATGACTTTAGTAGCTTGAATGAATAGTGATGAAATACTCTAATTCCAAACTTGTCATAGCAATTCATGAGGACAAGCAAGGGGGTGGAGAGAGAGAGAGAGAGAGAGAGAGAGAGAGAGAGAGAGAGATGCTTTTGTCGCTCAACTTATACTCTATTAGTAGTAGTATCAACTCTCAAACTAAAAAATATATATGATATGCATTTCTTTTTCAAAACTTTAGCGTCTGTCCTTTCTTGTTGCATCTTTCAAGTTTAATCTTATTTGTTGATTTTTAATCATGAATGAATCTATGTACTCATGTAACCATTTTTTTGCTTTGTAGCCCTCCCTCTCCCTCTCCTCTACCTCTGTTCAAGCTCTTCTCCCCTTCCAAGTTGCGTCCTTTTCAACCCTATATTAGAGTTCCATTCTTGTGACCAAAAGACAATGCAATATTATGACCTCTTGTGTGCTTCAAAATATAAAAAATGCATTAGATGTCTCTCGTGCATCTACAACTTGAATGACTATATATTTTTTGTTTTGTTTTGAGAGCCGACCTTGCTATGTGAGGCACTAGATATTCATGAAAGGATCTACCAAGTGTCCCCATAAGCTTTCCAAGAGCAAGAGAGGTCTTGTTTTGCATGAGTGAAAGGAATGCATTTTAAATTTCAAGTTTGGAAAGAAGGATGGATTACAAAGGTGCAACATGTCTACATGAGAGAAGACATGTGCTTGCCTCCACCACTCAATCAATCTAGGATATGGTCACATTGTAAGTTGTTTTATCTCTGTCCCCTTGAGTGTAATCAGTAAATTTAAAATTTTCTAAAGAGCACTTATTCATGGGACAGGTGTACTCCCTTTAAGCTTTAAGAATCGATAAGTTCATTGCCATTTATGAGTGTTTAGTAAGAAAATGCATGTTGCAAGATGTCTTCCTTTCTGCAAAGAGAAATATGCAGTGGTATAATGTTACATACATTACTCTTAAGGACGATGTTAATATGGCCATCTTTAAAGCATTGGGCCACCACAATTTCAAGACATGGATTGTAGCATGGTGGACTCAAGGATATTACAATCATACAAGGATAAGATTGCAAAGGATTTGGGAATGGCCATGAAGTTCACATTTGCTCCAAATGGGCAAGGTTGTCTTGGCTTATGCATCTACACTTTTTTTCTATTTTTAGAATATGAAGACGCATAGAGCAAAAAGTATGTGGTCATGAAAGTGTGTATAAGATAATGCTAGTGAAGATTTGTCAGGTGAACAAAACGATGACCAAGTATTGCATTTAGCTTTCCAATATAGGTGTTGGAAGAAAACAAGCAATCATTAGCTTCCCTCGACTCCAACAATTTGACAATATAGGAGGTAAGTTTATCTATTGATGTTGATCAGGGAGATGTCAAGAATGTGGCCTCCGCATCAAAATAGACTCTAAGGAAGGTGTGAGACTATTTGTTAGTCACGGAGGATGGCATGTTAGAGTCCTTTTACTTTACCTAAATGGTGAAAACATACTTTACCTTCAATGGTGAAAACATCCGCAAGCATATAGTGCCAATTTTATCCCTCTACAACATTGAAAAAGGTAAACAATGTGTTTAACTTCTTGAAGCATGGGTCATTGGGCTTGTCATTATCAATATACATATGGTGCCAAATTCCAATATTCAAGAAACTAATATAGCAGGAATTTCACAAGACGAAGCGCCAACAAACATATCAATCCAGGTATTTCAATCAACAGGTCCCTATTCAACTTCTTTAACAATATGCAGCACTAACATCTTACTGTGCCGTCGGATTTCCCACTACGAGGTGCAAACACAGACATCGTAGATTATCTAGGAAATGACGGTCAATATCAGTCCCCCCAGGTATATTCATAACCATGAAATGACGGTCAATATCAGTCCCCCCAGGTATATTCATAACCATGATGTAGCCAATTCTAAGAGTCTCCTTTTCGCACAGATTCACAAGTCTAATTTGAAATGCACAGACACACAATCAAGCAAGCGATGCCTTCAGCAAAAGTCACAATCCCCAATTCGAAGTTCCGGACCACTTCCTGACATATCAAGATAAGAATTGCGAGAGATGACTCCAACAGCACAATCCTGTCCCACCGTGAAACAGAACAGAGGATCAAGCCAGAACTCAACAATAGGTCACAATTCAATCCTTAGACATTTCGGCAGCAACAAAACAAGGATTAGCAAAAAGTACAGGCAATATTTGATCGCTCCAAATCATCATGCAATTCATAAAAGAATTATGGCCACAAGGAGCAAAAGCCTTGGCAATGAACAACTGCAGCGTCTACATTGGATCCTCGATAATCCGATACCCCCACTCTTCAACAACTGCGTCGCGAACGCGCGGACCTTCATCTTCAAAGAAGGAATTAAAACTCAGTTTCGAAAAACGTGTCTTTAACTACAGCTTCCTCTTGGATGAAAAAAATTGATGAATGTAAATAGAGTTTTGAACTACACTGATGCATCACTTTGACGAAAACTGTATTGAATTTTAAAGTCATGTGACCGTCTTTTACAGAACCAATCTTCCTAGCAATGAAATTATTAGAAACACAGACATTTCCAGCTTCCTTCCGACAAAATGTTTACTAGCGACAATCCTTCAAATGTTTTGGACTAAGGCTATTACAAATGTATCTTCAAATCTTGAAATGTTTTCTTCAACGCTTTCAATGTATATGGAACCGCGAAATCTTAACAGATGCGACACAATTCAATAGTTATTTATGAAAAAATTGAGCCGTGCAATGGAATGCTACTAGGAGAAGGACACCAGTGCACACCTGTAATAGGTAGTTGGTGGGCCCCATGCTCATCATTAGACAGGCTCGTCTGTCTGCAACACATCACTTGATTACGAATGCATGTGTCTCACATGTTCTCTTTATCATGAACTAAAAGGTCAAACCTGCAGTGGGCAGTTGATACCAATTAAGGTAGAGAAGTCCATGTGTAATCTGAATCTTGCTAACTTTCCCAAGGAAGTGCATCAGTCCTAGAGTGGGTAGGTGGTAAAGGCCTCTGAAAAGAAACGTCAAGCAAAACGTGAATGGACATTTCCTTAGTCCTCAGCTCATAATGATCTGCGTCAAGGTACATGGTAGTACCAGGGTACATATATCTAGATGAATCCAGGAACATGCCCAAACTCGTCCTCTACAGACAACACGTAGTGCAGTTTCATCTCATGATAGTCACTCACAAGGTTGAAAACCATAAACTCCATCACCATAGCAGGGGCTAGCTAACTCACAAGGTTGAAAACCATAAACTCAACCATAGCAGGGGCTAGCTACCATGACATCCCCACCAACGTCATCAGCGCCCAACGGTGGGTGTAGACCATAGCACCCTTTCTCCCCATGTCCATAGTTTTTTCCATACCCGTATAGTATGGATACCTAACACATGCAAACGTCTGAAAAAAAGACATATGAAATGGAATTTCATACTTGACCCTTTTTTTAGGGTTAAATGCCCTTGTTTTGACTTTTCTTTTCTTCCGCACTGTTTGTGGAGCCTGTTGCATGCGAAGAGCCATGGACCCGTCAGCCATCTGGAGCCTTTCGCACTCGAAGAGCCTTTTGCAGCCAGCCATCTGGAGACACAGGCTTCTAGTGCTGCCCCCCCCCCCCCCCCCCCCCCGCAGGAGTATCTTCAGTCTCCTGATTCGACCCTGTTGGATCTAGATTGAAGATTCTCTAATTTTTAATGGTTTAAGATATATATTTGGAATGCTCGAGTATTTGAAACTTGAAACTTGAACTTGTTAATAAAATTTCATATACCTTATGTTTTGAAAGTATGAAAGCTTTTACAGCCGCGTATGGTTAAGCCAGGGACATTTTTCCATACTCATTCAATATTTCCATACCCGTATGCATCTGCTGTATGGAAACGTATGGAAAAAACTATGCCCATGTCAATGAAGCTGTATTTTATCAGTATTCAGGTTCCCTAGAGTGTGATGGCTACCGCCGTCAACATTTTACCCTTGAGTAATTATCTTGACAAAAGCTTCTCCCTCTGCGACTCATTTTGCCTCACCATTTTCATTTGATTCTTTACAAGGTGTCTGTTATTGAAAGAAGAAAATAGAAAGACAACATAAAACTTACCTATCAAGAATGAAGCATATGATTTCAAGTTAGCTCTATCAAATGCAAACAACATCAAATCACAGGACTTCCTACCCTGAGGATCAACTGAAGGGTGACTGAAAGGGTGACATTATTTAGCCACAACCTTGGTCTCAGCCTGCCGCCATCAAGCTGGGCCCTTGATCTGCCATATGTTTTCTGGAATACTGTTTTTCAAATTTTCCAGAATAACCGTGGTTGAAGTACATGTAACTCCCTAAACCTGAAATGGAAACCACAGCTGTAAAAGTTCTCGACCGTGCTACAAAGCGCCCCAGTCGATAGCTGAGTTGTATCACTATCTTAAGTCTGCTCAAAAGTTCTTTTTTTTCCCCCTATTTTTGCCCCAAAAAAAGGGTTTTTAGCTGGACCAGATATCGCTTTGCAAGATTCATCCCAAATTGCAGAAAGCAGCTAGAGCCCTTCGGCTCTTTCTTTGCTGTTAATCCTTGAACCGTTGCCATTCATTATCACCTGTACAGGCCATGTATTTAAGTCGCTGTAGGCACAACAAATTTTCCATCCTCTGGCTGATAGCATACAACTAAGCTAAAGATATTTGCCCATCTTGTTACATTATCAATGCGTTGCAACATAAGTAAGAAACGTGCATATAAAAGTTGCAGAATGCAATCACTACCCTTCAGAACTTTTGATGCCTCTCTCATACAGACCAATCAACAGTTTTCTTGTTTTCACTTCCATTATGGATATTAACAGTCAGTTTTAATGGAAAAAGATCCCAGGTTTGGTATCAAACTTCTCTGTTCTCCACATTGTAGTAACCTTTTATTGTTAAAGACATTTTCCTGGATGTGCCAGTGTACTACAAGAGAAGATTAGTAAATCAAAGTGATACCATAATCTTTAAAGATGGCAACCATACTTTCCAGCCAGTTATTATTACACTAACTTGACAATAGTCATAGCTATACAAGCATAACCTTGTAGTTCCCCTTCATTATGTGGACAGACTCCTGATGAAACATCATGAAGCCGAAAGCAGTTGGTCAGGCAGCACCAACAATTTGTTCTATATTTCAAACTTCAAGAACGCACACAGGTGTTGCAAAACTAAACACCAATGAAGCAGCACAATTGATTACTTCATTACAACACATTACACATTCCTACGTCAAACTTGATAGCGTGATAATGCCAACCATTTAGGCACATGTCTGATGGCTCCCTGTTCTGTAATTCACAGCCTTGGACTTTGTACGTTCAGCCCGGTGTTGATTCCCATTGTAGCATTTCCAGGGTCAATGCATAGAATGACCATCATGCCTGCTGCCCAAAGCAGAAAGTGGTTCGTACATTGTTGTCACGTGGATGAGCATTATGCCATGAATTCATCTTCATCTGTGCAAGGTTTACCACAAGTAAAAAGTAGTCTTGAGAGTATAGTTCCTTTCCGTTTCTTGCTCCTCCCATTCTCCTTTGTTGCCATGTAATCAGCCATATACTTGAGTACTGCCTGCACAAAGCACACGCACATGACTTGGAATGCCCACAAAAAGAAGCTCCATGCTTGTGCTTATGCACACAATGAAACCAAATGCATAAGCTTTTGGCTGAGGGTTCAAAAAATTACCTCCTTCCCTTGCTCAGCAACATGCAAGGGTGGTATGCGCAAAGGGTTTCCTTCAAGATCAAGCTCTTGCAGATTTGTCAGCATTGCAAAAGAATCAGGTAGGACGGTGAGGTGGTTGAAGCTGATATTTAACACCTTCAACTTCTGCAACTTCCCAATTTCTTGAGGCAATTCCTTCAAGTCTGTAAAATTCGATGCTACGTTTAATATTGTTAGAGTGGTCACCCGGCACAGGCTTTCCGGAATGGACTCTAATTGATTAAAGTGGGCATCCAGGTCTGTCAAGCTCGTCATGAATGCTATAGTTGTTGGAAAGCTTTTCAATGAATTGAGATGTACATACAGGCAGCGCAGCCGGCTGAGCTTTCCAGTAGCTTCTGGCAAAGCCTTAAGCTGATTAAACCCCGCGTTGAGTTCAACCAAAGCCGTGCACTGTCCAATGGTCCATGGGAGCTCATCAATCTTGTTCTTTTCAATGCTGAGAATCTCTAGGCACGTAAGTCGTCCTATTGATTCTGGAATAGCTATAAGTTGATTGGCGCTCACATCTAAGTTGATGAGATGGCAAAGATCTCCTACTGCATCGGGAAGAACGGTTAACCGGTTCCCAGATAAATTAAGATCAGTAAGCCAAGTCAACCGGCCAAGAGATTCAGGAACCCATTCAATTTCCTTGAGAAAAGCACCATGGAGGTCTAAACTCTTTTGCTTTCGTTTCGCAGCCAAATCCAGCATACTGAACACATTGACGGTGGCTTGAAGATTCTTGCCGTCGGGCAGCAAAGCCAAGGTGGTCTTCGAAGCATTTTCTTCTGCACAGAAGGGTGAAATCAAAGGAATTGAGAAGGGTTTCAACGCGCTCACACCATCGGTTGTATTTGCAAACGAACCCCCCCGACTCCCCCAAAAAGAAAAAAAAAACTACACACAGAGGGAGAGCTTATAAAACCTCGAAGCGAGATCGGTCGAATAGAGACAAAATTATCGATGAGCAAAATAGGAACCGAGAACAATTGGAAAACCTTGAAGGTTCACAGAGAGCAGGCACCTCGATTTGTAAGCTTTGGTTGCGTGACTTGCGCCTCTCCTCTAAGTGAGGACCACGAGGATGATCGAGCCAAGCTCGAAAAGGAGTCAACTCTCGCAGATGTCGACGACTTATAGGGCGACTTGTCCATAGTATCTTCTGCTGCCGATGAGAGCTGACTGGCTGAGGTAACAGAACCCTCTGAAGTGAGCAAGTCCCATTCGATCTCGGAGCCAGTTTTTGCAGTCCTTCTTTCAGCAACCTTAGGCGGAAGAAGACTTTGCTTTTGGTCCTCCTGCTGTGGCAACGTCGAGGAACCATTGTGAGAGAGAGGGGCAAGCGCATTGTACGCTTGCTGAATCCAGCCATCGTAGCGGCGGTGTCGTTGTTCCAACAGTATAACGGCTTCGGCTGAGCGTTTTTGCTCTTGAGCTTGCTCTAGTAGAATTTCCCTTCGCATCTCTTGAAGAGAATCAAACACGCTAGGGAGAACATCAACAGGTCTAGGCTCTTGAAGAAGCTCTACTTCTTTAGCTGCAAGAGCATCGTTAACGTTGTTGATGGTGGAAAGAGCAAGCTCTAGCTCCGGAAATGTTGGGCGAGGAGGCAGGCCTCTCTGCAATCGCACCATCTCCATAATCACGTCATCGAGGGAAGTGGGAGCCGGACCCATGGCTGGCGATTGCAAGCACTTTGCGGTTCTAATAGCACAGTGGCTCCTGCTGTGCAGGGTGACAAAAGCGTATGGCTGCTCTCTGAATTCACAGGTGGCGAAGAGATGGGTGGATGAATTGTTGGAGTGTACATATGAGGAGGTCAAGGCCGAAGACAGACAAAAGGAGGAGCAACTGTGGAGACGAGGAGAGGTCAAACGAAGCAGTTCGTGAGAGAAAAGGAAGAGGGAGGGAGGGAGGGAGGGAAGGGAGGGAGGGATGGGGGCAGATGTGAAATGTTGAAGCAAACCCTCCAAAACCTGGATCCATATTGACAGGACAATGGAAGACTCGTGGGGAAGGAGAAGACGAGGTGGCCCATTTGCCGCCTCCACACGCAACCCCCCCTCTCTCTCTCTCTCTCTCTCTCTCTCTCTCTCTCTCTCTCTCTCTGTCTTCACCCAAATTCAGAGCGTATACGAATAAGAATAACAAGGTATGCAGCCGCACAGAGAAGACGACCAAAACATAACTGGCTGAACTAGTTTATATGGTTTGTATAACCACAAACTTTAAAGATCACAGCCAAAACATGAGTATGTTCCCGCGAGTCCTAAATTAGCGTTGCAAGCATCACGCGACTCAAAACTTTTTGAGAGTTTTGAGCAGCGTAGGCTTGGCTAGCCAAAATGCCAACGCCCATGGTAGTGTGGGACAGCACTCTAAGACCCCCATATGGGGGAATGGGTTAGGGGAGGGGGAGGGCGTTCCGGGCACGAAAGGGATTATGAGGCCAAGTGTCATTGCCCTCATCAATCCACATGTCAATATGCTTCAACCATTGATTATGAGAGGCGACCAACATCAAGTTCCTTGCTTATCTTTACAATAGGCAACCTAGGGGGAAGTTTAGGTTTCGTGAACTCTCGTCGAGCCACATGCTATAAATCTAGGCCATTACAATAGGCAGCCAGGGGGAAGTTTAGGTTTCTTGAACTCTCGTTGAGCCACGTGTTATAAATCTAGGCCGTTCATTTGCTTTGAAAATCTTTTCAGTCATGATATAAGCTTTTCCTAATTATTGTAAGCGATCATATGCGTGATGAAAAGCATGCTTTTTGGAAAGCATGAGGCCTTTTGATTCCCTCTAAATCTATATAATGATCAATCCATCTCAATATTGACGGGATATTAACGCTTGTAACGGGATCACAGGATTGATCGAGAAGCTTGTAGTGCTCGGATTGGTCCCATTGCAAGATTTGTAAAGGTAACCATCGCAACTTCAAGCTCTTTTGGAAAGCATGAGGGCTTTTGATTCCCTCTAAATCTATATAATGATCAATCCATCTCAATATTGACGGGATATTAACGCTTGTAACAGGATCACAGGATTGATCGAGAAGCTTGTAGTGCTCGGATTGGTCCCATTGCAAGATTTGTAAAGGTAACCATCGCAACTTCAAGCTCTTTTCTTGTATGCCTGGTGTTTAATTCATCTATGATCATGACAGCTTAGTACTTAGCATCGCGGTTTCGTTTTTGCGATTTCCTCAGCAATCAGGAGGTGAGAGAGGCTATCAAATCCTAGCTTTTTGGTCCAAGATGAAAGCCTTGAAAACATCCTCGGACTTGTCATCTAGTCGTTGAAACACCTCATCTCTGCCTTTTGCATTGCTCGCCCGTTTCCTTGGCTCCCTGAGCACAGTCAACAAGACCAAGTTGACATCGACCCAAATACGTTCTAAGCAAAGCATACCACTACCAATAAAACCTCAGCAGAAATTGATCACTTATATGCTTGTGTTGTGTGGTCACAATCTATGTGACTCGCAATCTTCTTTTGCCCATCGCTTCATGTGGCAACCCTGCCCAGTTGCTACGAACAACACCATCCTGACTTCTCGAGGGATAGACATGACGAGTGCCGACTACGATGATGCAGCAAAATGTTGCCCTTTTTAATGATATCAGAATTAAATTAGTATCGCAGTTCAACAGGTTCGTTTGTACCTGGAAATAAAAATGTAGTTGTTGATGCACTATCCGAGAGGCCAGTGCCAGATGCCATATCAAAGAAACCACAGGTTTCTAGAGTTTCTATTGCCTATCATGATGAATTAGATGCCATGAAAGAGCAATATGCTACGGATGATGACTTTGCAAGAATATATGATCAGTTGTCTGAGGGACAAAGGAATGATCATTATGCTCTTCGAGATGGTTTTCTGTTGATGCATGGTCGTTTTGTGTGTCACGAAGCAGTTGAGGGCCAAGGTTATGGCTGGAAGTCACGTTCTGCCTTATGCAAGACACAGGGGAATAGATGCAACTATGAAGGCTGTCAAGCACTTCTTTTACTAGCCAGCTTTGCGACGTGATGTTGTACGTCAGGACATGCATCATCTGTCAAAAAGTGAAGTATGATAGGCAGAAACCACTTGGGCTATTACAGCCACTCCCTATTCCGGATAGATCATGGCAAAGCATTGCTATGGAGTTCATTTTTGGCCTGCCACGTGCCACGGGCAAGACTAAGTGAAGGCGGCCCAGCTTGGAGAAGTGAAATTCCTTTCGCATGCCTACCCCACCCGCATTTTCCACGTGTGTTGTCGCCATAGGCCCATGCCCTGTGCATGACTCCTCTGTTTTCTCCACGCGGCTGCCTTAGCCACCTATTCGGCCGATCGGTGTGATACCAGCAAGCATCTAACTGGGTGCCCTATCCATGGCTACATGACATAGCCCATGCAAAGACACAGGCGAGCGATCTAGTCATAGCGAACCAATGGTGAGATGCCGCGTGCAGTTGAGTGTATGGTGGGAGTTCGAACTTTGGCACCAATTGAAATAGGCTTGGGATTATAGCATTCATAAATACAGTTTCTTGTTGGAACCATTCATAACACTTTCATATTCTGCATATCCTGCAATTATTTGCATTGCACGAGGCCACATTTTGAACTAGAAGCCTGTCAAAGAAGACTACTTGTGCTTCTACAAGAAAGTCCTATTTTGCATACGTATTGACCAAGGTGCTCCAAAGAAAAGGATCTCCTTCCCACCCATTCTTGATGATCTAAGCATGTATTTCTCAACCCTTTTCTATCGCTCCTACATTGCCACAAGCTTTCAAGCTTCAAGCAAATGTCATAGCATCCAGCCCCTTTTTGGAAATTGTCCCATGCATTTTTCAGCCATTGTCTATGGCTCCTATGCTGGCATAAGCTTTCAAGATTCAAACAAAGGTGACAGCATCCAAAGAAACACCATCCATTTGCATCTGTTTGAAATAGCACAGTGCTTTGTCACCAAGCCCACGTTTAGGATACCCTGTAATTAAGCTTGTCACACGCTTCTTTTGATGTTGCAAGCACGCCACATTTTGCATACATATTGACAAATGGGCATATCCCACAATTAGTGCCCTCCAAAGACCACACTTTGAACTGGAATCTTATCAATCTCTTCCCTTATTTTTGCAAGGTAGCCACATTTGCCATACATGTCGACCAAAGTGTGCCAACAAATGGATCCCTTTCCAACCCCTTTCTTGCAATCTGACCATGTATTTCTCGAAGAATTTGATGGAGGTCACTATTGGTGAGGGAAAAACAAGGTTAGTCATATAAACTCTAGATTTGGAGGATCTTAGCTATTGAGGTAGCCAAAGGATAGGTCTCTGTATCTGTCTTTGTGTCTACTCTACCTCAGCTATTGAGGAATCCAAAGAGCAGCTTGAATGTGGCTAGGGATGCTATTTGTTGGAATGGCCAACAATCCGCTATGCCGAAACTTTCACTAAGGCTCCATGCTTTATCCTTCATAGATTAAATCAAAGAGCTCCTAGAAGCAACCTGCCCAAACACAGTTTCATGCACTTATTTGATCATCAAACTGCCCAAAGGATTTCCTTGCCTACGTTGTGCAATACGTTGATGATGGAGGGGGTTGTTGCTATCCCCACTAAGCGACTACTTCCAAATGGATTTGAACAGTGACAAGCAGTGCTTCCTGTGCTACCCTTTATTCTTGGTCGATTGCTATGCATAAAGTGTGAGCTTGCATTTTCTTCATTAGCAGGTCTATACTCTTTGCAAAGAGTTTTCTTGACATCCCCATAAAGCATCCTTTGAACTTCGCATCAACTATGAGCAGAGTCACTTTGCAATATTTAATGTATATAGGGCAGTCTCCCGATTGGGTTGGAATCTTTACGCTTCGGAGGCGATTGAATGCAGAGTCTTGATGTTCTGGTTGTGGGTTTCTTTTTGTCGTTACCATGATTTCACCATTTTTTAGTACTCCTTTCCTCATCGAGGTTACCAAGATAGACTATGTAAGACAAGAATGACAAAATAGTTCATGCAGCAACAAGACAACAAAGAGTTCGGTGAGGCACAGGGCAAGGGCAACTCAAGTGAGCTAAAGCATGAGGAGTCTTGCAAATGAAGAAGAAAAGGATGTTGAGTAGGAGAACGATCATGGTGCACGGCCTCCTACATTCAACAAAAGGAATGGAATTGACTCAGATCTGGATCTCACATTTTGTGGAGAGCTTGATGGGCAATTCACCCTTGTAGCCATAGCCAAACATGAAGGGGTAGTACATGTTGCAAGAGACGAGCAAGAAGATTTTAATATGGATGATGTCAAACCCATCGTGTCTAGGTTAGTATCTATTGAGCTGTTATCAATCAAAGTAGGCAACTTTCAATAGCTTGCATTGAAACCATTAGTCAGACAATGGTGCCATCATGGGCTACGCATTGCCTCTCTCTATGAGAGGAATCACATTTCTAAACAGGGAAAGAGAGGAGAGCAATGGACTATGGACTCTTTTACTATAGAACATCCCCATAAATGCCCAGGATGCTGGGCAAGTTTGCAGACCTGCTTGCCGCTTTTTGTCCTAGAATAGACATCTCTACTTTGCTACCTTTGTAGCTCCCAACATATCATGGGTGCTGCAGTCTACTTGCAAACCTCTAACATGAACCTGATAGCTTTGCATTGATGTCTTTCACTGCCCCAAGGTACTCCTGTAAAGTTGCAGTCATCTGCCAGTCTTTGTGCAGTCCCTGGTGCCCACATAGCAACTATCATGTTGCCCATGTTTCATTTGTTGATCGTCAAGAAAATTGAGGAATGGAATCAGAACAAAATCTCACAATTTGTGGAGAGCTTGATGGCCAATTGACCCTTGCCTATTACATATATTGCTTCAATGCAGCGAGGATTCCCTTTTGTTGGATCTTTGCTTACAAAAGTTATGTTAGGAGGTGGTAAGCCAGTCTCAGAGAATTGAGTGCTCATGGAATCAGACATGAGCAGTAAGGAAAATCTCTCCTCTGTGCAAGGATTTGTCTTTGATGAGGAGAAATCCTATTTAATGGTTTTGGACTGATTTACTGCATCAGCCATGCAGAGGGCATTCAATGCAAGCTTCCAAGAATATAATGACTGCATCAGCCATGCAGAGGGCATCCAACACTAAGGGTCCATAGCTTTATCATGTGTCAAGCATCGAGCTCAGCTCATAACAAAAAGGACTTGACATCTGTGCAGGACATGCCTCCGTTGAAGCATTGCCAAGCTCAAACTAGATAGAATCCACAGATTTTGGGTCTGACATGGGACATAGATGCAATGGAAACAATACAAAGGACACTGGAGCCATGTATGCGACCCACAGTACTTGCTTCCATGCCTAAATGTACAGTCACCATTTGGACAACCAACGTCCAGTGTTTATAAGGAATTCAAGGATGGTGGTTCTCATGTAAAGTTTGAGTCATATAATGAAGTACAAGACAGGTACAAAGCCATCACATTTCTTCAATAGTTTGATGGGTGGTTTGTTTACGTAAGCATCTAAGATCAGGAAGGTTGCCACTTTCTTGAAAGGCAATGCACTTAGGTGATATACCAACCTAATGCTTCAAGGAGATGCTCCTTTCACTTGGATGGAATTTAAACAAGTATTTTCCTCTACCTAGCTTACTCCAACTTTTGAGGTGGAAGTACTCTCACATTGGCATGACTTGTCATATAAAAACAACAAGAATCTTGAGGATTATACTCAAAGGTTTTGGGATGTGTTGCTACCATTGATCTCTTATAGGCATGTATCTTTGAAAGAGCAAATATAGAGGTACTATTGTGGATTACCAAGTGAGTTGTGTGACTATTGCATCAAAACCAAGGTTGGTTCCATGACTCAATTGATTGAGAATGCAAAGATAGCCAATGCTTGGATGCAAGAGAGAATTTGGGTTTCAAGGACAGCAAGAAAGAGGACAAAAAATGGGATGCCAAGCATCAAGAAATGAAGGACAGTAAACCGGAAGGTAATGGATTGCATCCAAACCCATGAGCTGCTATAAACACAATCATGAACCCCTATGAGCATGGGAGCTACCAGCCAACTAGGCCCATCCAAACCAGTCACAACCAAAGGAGAAGGTACTCCTATGCTGCCACATCAGTGCATATTTGTATAGCCAACCACGGACAGCTCCCGTACAAGGATTGTGTAAGCTGTAAGTCCTGCATTATAAAGGATTATACATACAACACGTATAGCTACAAGTGGTACTCAGCTTGGTATACCATCTGCCTACAATTCCATACAACCTAGCCATTTGGCCAATAGTTAATATTAGCATACCGATTGTCCGTATAGTCCGTACACTTTTAGCTTGTAGAGCACCAAATGGAACTGCTTTGTGTGTTGGCCTATACACACACACACACACACACAGTTAGCCTATGAATTTCATACGGTCATGCTACCTATGATCCAACCAAGGGCTCCCTGCAGTTCGTACAGTGCATACAATAGCTTGTCATTCCACTGTGCAACCATACTGCCCGTACACACAGCTCCCATAATGCCTAACAACCCTCCGCTATCATCCAAAATGAGGCTAGTCGGCCATCCTATTGCACCCTTTTTTCTGCGCTCAACATTTGGGCTTTTTGTAGGAGTGGATAGCCCTTGCTTCCCTGATCATTTCTATGTATGAGAATCCTAAAATGGTGGAGGATTGAGTCAACATTGAAGGGATTTTCTCTCAGGTGCAAGAAAGAGAAGATCTACTATTTTCCTACACCAAATTCAGTCATTCTTGGCTTGATCTGTTTGCCCTAAGATCTTGAGGTTGCTCCCGAAGTCTGGTGGTGATTTGAGATTGTTTGGAGGAGCTGTGAGCGAATTTCAACCTGCAGAAATTTGCATTTTCTAGCAACCAGCAGCATTTCTTCTCCAAATTCTGATAAGTTGGCCTCAGGGGAGTTGCCTCTACTCTAGGAACACCCACACCAAGTTTAATCACTCCAAGAAATAGGCATCCAAATCTGTCCTGGAACGCTTGTAGTGAGCATAGAGCTATCCCTAGCAATCCATATCGGATCACATAGTACTGCATCGAAACCCGTGAGGGTGGCATACAAATTTGAATCTTTGGTTTGTAGTTTTCTCTGCATCCACAGGTTTGCAAGGGAGACCATCGCTATAGAGAAGATATGTTGCCTGGCCAAGCTACCATATCCTCGGCCATCCTCGTAATGATCCTCAGCCACTCCTATTGTATAGAAGTGGCATGTGTCATCCCTCCTCATCTACTCTAGCGATGGACCTATTTGGAGGCCACTATGAGCCACTAACCAAAAGAAATAGGAAGGTGGATCCACAATCGAGTCTAAAACCTGGTGAATACATATTGTGGCACACACAATCAAGAACCCCTATGGCAAGCAGATGAATAACCAGTCGTGCATCCCTCCACAGATGTCTGACTACGCTAGGACTTCTACATGGAGAGGGCAAGTATCACCATTCTTAGATACTATATGAGGACATCCAAAGGCACATGCAGCATGGGGTGGTTCTACTTCTGGGGTCCTCAATTTTAGGACCAAGGATGCACAGGCATAAATTCTGGACTTTCAAGGGACTCACTAGATCATGTATTATTGAAAAGAGTGAAAAGAAAGGGTTGCCACATGGACAGCATGATGGCTATCATGTGAGCAGCACATATGAAGAGATACCTGGCAATGGAAGGGCTTCTTGGGGGGAAGATCTTGCAGAAGGAGATCCAGATGCTATCCACATGGAGAGAGGACGTGATTGCATAGGAGAAACAGGGCTTCCACATGGCGATGACATCAATAGAGGTATGGATGATGTAAGCAGGCCATATTGCGGTTGGTAGAGTAGTTCCATGGCGTGAAGGAGACCCTGCAATGAGGTGCAGCAAAGGGGCAGAGGTGGAGACTATGGTGGGCCAACCACCTAGCCATTGATGTGCCCACGGGTGGGGCCCAATGAGGGCTGCTCTTGGGGCCTGGCAGCAGTTCAAGAGGGCCATCAAAGGGCCCTTATATAGAGCTACTTGCATAAAGTCGGTTAGGGGGGGTCGGTACAAATCCTCCTAATGGTCAGCCAGTTTTGGAGGGCTCATCCCCTATTAAAGGGAGGGCCTTATGCCCTCATAATATCATATTTGGAGCAGCCTTTGAGGTGCAGAAAGGAGCAGCACCAGCATTATCAATTAGATCAGACTATCAATTAGATGCCTTAAGCACATTCAGTTCTCATCTTTGAGATAGCTTATGCAACATTCGATATATAGATACCATATTGGAAACATAATACATCATCCAAGCTGTATCTCCACTCCTAATGCCCTATCAAAGAGGCTAAACGCTCATACAACAATCATAATACACTGGAGCTACACTATAATCCCATTGTTGCCAACTAACAGAAGGCTGGGACAATCATATAAATGGATCAGCCTCCCCACTCAATGTTGCTCCTTGTGTTGGTCTTTGCCCAGCCCTTAGGAACTGTACATGGCCCCAATGGGAGGCCTTTTCCCATCCCCATAGCCAGCCTTAATTGTGGGCTAAGAGTTAACCTCAAGTCTGTTTTCCAAAGAAGCTCGCTCTTAATGACCAGAAATTTGAAATTGTGCTACAAACACAAACAATATTGGAGTGGGGTCGTGTATCACTCGCCCAAACTGTAACAATTTACCTACTATGCTTTGGAGTCCCATATATATCACAGAAACACACAAAAGACCTGTTTCCCTCCACAGCTATCTAGATATCTATTATCCAGATATCCATGCTTTTCTGTTATCCAGATATCCATGCTACTGATGCACACGCTCACTCTAAGAACTAAACAAGGATTTCCTCATTCAAGCTTTCAGGATAGCAATCATAATTGCTTGCAAAGCCAATCTAATTGTGCCCATCCAATATATGTATATGACAAGGGTTTCTAGTTTGTAGCTCCTTAAGCACATTCTTTGCAACCTTGGACCACTCACAATTCCTCCGTACTTGCCAAGATCTGATTTCGTATCCCTCAACAAATGGATCTCATCATAAAAGCTTTCAAGAAGACAGAAGCCTTCATTCCTCACAAGCCCATTCTTCCGGTGCCCGTCTAACCTAGGTGTGGGAAAGCCCCCCCTCATTCCTAGCTCCTCTTCTAAAGCTTGAAACCATACAAAGTCAACACACCATATAGCTCACTGCATATATACCTAGAACGAGAACCACCCAAGATGTTGATATGGCATGTTAGCCATTTTAACATTAATACCTAAATGAAAATTACTATATACTAAATGCAAAGTTCTATATCGCAAACTCAAATTGCTACATGCTATATACAAAATACTGTGTGCAAAATACAAAATCATACATTCCTAAACGCAAAGTACCATGTGCAAAATGCAAAGTGCTATGTTCTATATCCCAAACTCAAATTGTTCATGCTATATGCAAAATACTGAGTGCAAAATGCAAAATGATATGAACCCAAGGAAGGGCACGTTCCTTGGTCTTATAATTTTTGGAGAGGAAATGTGCCAACTCTCCCCCCACACGAATGTGTGGTTAAGTTTATTTGTTTATGTGTTGGATACAAAGTGCTATGTGCTAATGCAAAAATACTAGTGAGCAAATTCTATGTGCTATATGTAAAATACTATGTACAAAATACAAAATTATACATTTCTAAAAACAAACTACCATGTGCAAAATGCAAAATGCAATGTTCTATATCCCAAACTCAAATTGCAAAATGCTATATGCAAAATACTATGTGCAAAATGCAAAATGATATGAACCCAAGGAAGGGCACGTTCCTTGGTCTTATAATTTTTGGAGAGGAAATGTGTCGATTCTCCCCCCACACGAATGTGTTATTTGTTTATGTGTTGGATACAAAGCGCTATATGCTAAATGCAAAAATGCTAGTTGCTCAATGATAAGTGTTGATTCTTAATGCAAAATGCTATAAACGAAATTGATAGTGCTATATCTTAAATTCAAATTGCTACCATAAAAATAAAAAGTGATAAATGAAAATGCTATGTCCCAAATTCAAATAGCTACCAAAAAAATGCAAAAAAATATATGTTAATGCAAAATGCAAAATGATATGAACCCAAGGAAGGGCGCATTCCTTGGTCTTATAATTTTTGGAGAGGAAATGTGCCGACTCTCCCCCCACACAAATGTGTGGTTAAGTTTATTTGTTTATGTGTTGGATACAAAGAGCTATATGCTAAATGCAAAAATGCTAGTTGCTCAATGATTAAGTGCTAATTGTTAATGCAAAATGCTTTGTACGAAATTCAAAAGTGCTATATCTCAAATTCAAATTGCTACCATATATATAAAAAGTGATAAATGAAATTCTCCATGTTCACTCTTTACAAACCATACTTGTTATTGATGTACCAAATACGTCAATCTATTATAATGACAAATTCTACTCAAACTACAGTATTACAAAGAGATATTGACCAACAAAGGCGACAAGATCCAAGAATATCTGAACAAGAGATAATTAGACGTATTCTTAAGTTTCAAATACCAAGTTCTATTCCTGGATCTCCTTCATGGCACCGTAGAAACTTAAAAGATCTAATGGCAATGGTTAACACATGGGGCCTTTCCAATATATTCCTTACACTTACTGTAGATGAGGTATCAACCACGAGATGGTGTGAAATCGATCAAATAGAAACCATTGCTAAACAATTCAATAAGAACTTCACATGGAGAGATTGTCTAGTTGAATGCGTAGTGCTCTTCCATGTTAAACTACAACAATTCTTAGCAAGATATATTCTGTGTGATAAAGGACTACTAGGTAGAGTCAACCATCACATCATAAGATATGAGGTACAAAATCGAGGATCTATGCATGCACACATAATGCTATGGGTAGATGAACAAGACATCGAGATCGTATCAAACCAAATAGATGCATATATCCCTTACATAAAAGATTTTAATAACTGGCCAGAGAATTCAATTCAAAGAAAGCTTAACTATATGGTAAAGAGAAAACAAATCCACACATGTAGGCCAACATGCAATCTATTTGACTCAAGCACAAACCACAAATGCACATATGGATTTCCATATCCTATACATTTAGAAACTAAACCTACTTTAGGTCCTCTCACACAAATATGGATCTAATTCCGTCCATCCCTAGAACATCGTAATGTCATTCCATACCATGTAGGAATATTACTCTTGTGGCAAGCACATATAAATAACCAACACAGGCCTATCATATTACCTTCTAAAATATGCTATGAAAACCGAACCCATGGGACACATGAACTTGAATCTTGGTGATGCAAAACTTCTAGGACTAGATAATCTAGATCCAATTAAGTTAAAAATGATATCTGCATACATTCTTTCAAAGCCAACATCTCCAACAGAGGCAGCATTGTCATGCTTACAAATATCTACCATTCAAAGAAGCAAAGCTGTGCATTTCATTGACTCCTCTCCCCCATTTATGTGCCAAAAATACCTTCGTGAACATTGTGTTTCTGTAATGCATCCTATAGATATATATTGTGGTCATCTAAGTGTCATGGGAAATTTGACCTATGAATTCTCGAAACAATACAATGTCCAAAAGTCAAAGAAAAAAAACAAAGATAACATAACTATTGTAGATTCTTTCGGAAATTATGTATATCCATCAAAACAATCATACAAAATCTTACTTCTTAGAATGCCATATCCGAGAACTCGAAAAAACAGAAGAAGACATCGAATCTCTGATCTATCAATATTGCAAAGTGCACTTGCTAATTGATCAAAATCGCCACCAACTAACAAACATGATACTCCAAAAAAACCCATTACGTGTTATTCAAAACTCCTTCATGGCTTCAACCGACCTTCATGAAGATACCAATATACATAATATAGCATGCACAAAATTACTTCAAATGATAAACAAGATCAAGGACTTCGAAAATGCAACTCTTTCTTCTGAACAACAAGGAATTTACGAAAAGATTAATGGATCACCCATAGGACTTCATGTCATTTGTGGTACTTCTGGTTTAGGAAAGACATTTATGATCAAGTACATTACTTATAATTATGTAAAACAAGGAAAATCCTTTGTTCTAGCAGCAACAACAAGAGCAACTGCAATGAGAATAAGTCGATTAGCAACTACTGTCCATTATCAGTTTGCTCTACCAAAGAGACACGATATGTTTTGTGCCTCCTTACCAGTGTCAGATGAATGATACATAGAATTGCAAAATGTAGAAATCATAATAATTGATGAGATCTCAATGATGACATGCCAAACATTAAACACAGTAATCAGACAGTTGTGCAAAATTTGCAAGCAAACAATCTTGCAGCCTTTTAAAAATAAAAAAATGCTCTTATTCAGAGATATGTCCCAATTGCCCCCAGTATGTAAATGCAAGGTGCAAGAAAATGAATTTTGTAAAAAATGCTATATTGGAAACTCGGGTTTTTGGACAACTGCAACCTTTTCATTCCTTCACACATCAATACGTCACCTAGAAGATCTAACATACGTAGAATTCTTAAACATAATCAGAATAAGACAATGAACCATAGAAGAGATTCAATATTACATAGGTAATTTAATCATAAGTAATAGTGAAGCAAACGGTTTCATTGACAAGGACATAACTATACTGTGTACCCAATAAAATGACACACGATACTATAATGAGCTCATACTACATAAGAAATTCAATGAGCATCAAATTAAAAGAAACTTTTGATATACAAAATAATATGCAGGATCTATCAAAAAACTCATTTGAAGAACAACCAACAATAAAATATGGAAACATCAGACGAGGTACGTTTTCAATATTACGCATTGTAGTATTTCTTTCCATTAGTTTATATTCTAATTTATAATAGATTACTATTTCACAGATCTTTAATCAATTCAAAAGTAAAGCCCGATTGGCTCAACAAGATCAAGAGAAATCAACAAAAAGAACAAAGGGACAAAATTATTTCTTGTATACAGCTCAAATGCGTCTCGCAAACATGGTTGGAAAGGAACCAAATGAATACATTTATGGATGGAACACACTACAAGACCTTAGGAATTTCATGGATAACAATCAACATGAAGTACAACAATGGAAGGCAGAACATGGGGACAAAGAAATGAGAGCAAGCAGTTAGTAATCCAAAATTATTCATAAAAAATGATTAAACTTTTCATTTTAAAAATACAATAAATAACATATACATAATATTAATTCAAACATAATGCAGGTCTAACTAAGTACATAATTCGAAAAATCACAAAAGAGGATGATATCATTACTCCAATGATGTTGAGAACAGAAGCACAAGCTATAATAGATAAGCACTCAGAAGGAATTGAACTTCTACACTATGGCTCTACAATGTAAGCTTAGCCGAACTTCTCAAAATAGATCATAAGACTGGAAATGTCATACTAGAAGAGTTCAACAATATGTTTCAAACAGATGATTAAAAAAAAGCAAAAGAATTGCCATTTACCATAGAAGGTATAACTTCCATTATTGATTTGAATTTTGCAAAAGAAGCATATGGCAAACACTTTGAGTTTTTCACAACTCCACCAAAGAACAATATATTTCAGCCACCTACAGGTACATTATTGACTCAATATCTTAAAATACATACAAACTTCATCTTCTAACGTACATTAAAAAACTCATCGTACTTCATTTTGCTATTTCAAATAGGAAATCGCGAAGAAGACAAAGAAAAAGGCACAAAAGGCCCATATTACATATATTCTATTCTATGTATTGCTAAAGAAAAACAATATATTGGACAAACTAGAAATCTTGAAAAACGGATAGCACAACACCAAACCAATCCTCCATTAAAATTGAAACATGATGTTAACAGGTACAAACCGTTCCACTCGAACTTCAAAACAGAAATCCTAGCCACTACAAACATAAAAAGAAAAGCGGATACACTCGAAGAGAAATTCATAAGAGAACTCAACACAACCGACTCGAAATATGGCTACAATAACCTCAGTGGAAATCCAGCATCTACAATAAAAAATTACTTTCTAAAAAATCGTTTTCAAAGCATTACTAATTTTTTCAAAAAAATAAAAAATATTTCATGTATGAACTATTATTAAAAAGTGCTTTTAAATACGTCATGTTCTTAGTGATATATAACTCCATTTAAAACAAATCCAATGATAACCACTTTTAAGTATACTACATAAATTTACATGTATTGTTACTCTTATGTAGTGTATTTCAAATATTTTTACTATTATAGTGCTCTTCTTGATATCATAATTAATTCTTCTCAAATCGCAAGTTTACATAAATCTATGTTCTAAATTAACTTTAAAAATTAAGTCAAAATGGAAAATATTATTCAACAATTTTTAGGAAGCACTAAATTCATTTATATATATTCTACTTCAATACAGCTACCTGCCCAGATCTAGTTCTTTGAAAATAAGGTAGTATAGATAGAAGCTCTAGTGAGCTGTCCAAGTAAAAAGGCAAAGGTTATACGAGGGTCTTCACAATAAGACCATTTGCTCAAAAACGGAGTTGCACCATCTTAGAAACCGGTTCAAAAATCAATCCAGTTACGCTGGGATTCGGCACGAGCAAACGAGAATGCAGGCCACCCAACCTGAAGTATCGTTTACGGTTATATTAGACTCGCACTGCGTTCTAATACTGGACAGATGCGCTCCACTTTGTTTCTCTTAGGCGTGATTGCGACTTTCTGTTCTCCACTTGCTTGTTTTCGAACAGTTCTGTTTTTTTCTGGGTCAGCGGATCTTGTCGTGTTAAAGGCTGCTCTCTGATTGGTTATGCGCCCACAGTCGAGGCTGCCCGTACAATACAAGTGGCTGTCGCAGTTGAAGGGTGAGAAAATGCGTGCCCATAATGCGGAAGATTTAAGTGATCTTCCAGTGTTCCAGACAAACAATTTGATGCAAATGTACGTTAGGCGTGGAAACATGTTGGATGCTCACCATATATTTGACAACATGCCAAAGCGCAAAGTCGTCTCATGGAACATTATGATTCTTGGCTATGCCAATCAGCATGAGGGTTTGAGGGCTTTGGAGTTGTATGCAAGGATGCACCAAGAAGGTGTCCAACCCAGTGACCGAACCTTTGTTGGTGTATTGAAGGCTTGTAGTAGCCTGGCAGCTCTCAAAGAGAGAAAGCAGGACGATAAGAAATTTGAGTTAACAGGCTGCTTAGAGAAAGGTAGAGCTATCCATTTCCATTTGGTAAAGAGTGGATTTGAGGCAGACATTTTTGTGGGCACCTCCTTAGTGGACATGTATGCAAAATGTGGGACTTTGGAGGATGCACATTGTGTTTTTGAGGAATTGCCTCATCGCAATGTGGTTTCTTGGAATGCCATGATCTTGGGGTATGCCCAGAAGGAAGGTGGTGCACAGGCTTTGGATTTGTATGCGTGTATGCATCGAGAACATGTTAAATGGAATGACCGAACTTTTGTTGGGGCATTGAAGGCTTGCAGTAGCCTGGCGGTACAGGAAGAGGGGAAGCAATCTGATGAGAAACTTGGAAAAGTACGAATCCTACAGAAAGGGAGAGCAATCCATTCCCAAGTAGTAGAGAGTGCTTTTGAGTCAGATGTTTTCGTGGGAAATACCTTAGTGGATATGTATGCGAAATGTGGGAACCTTGAGGATGCACGGCATGTCTTTGAGGAATTGCCTCATCGTAATGTAGTTTCTTGGAACGCCATGATTCTCGGCTATGTCCAGCAAGAAGAGGGTGCATGGGCTTTGGACTTGTACGCATGGATGTACCAGGAAGGAGTGAAACCGGATGATCGAACCTTTGCTGCTGCATTGCAGGCTTGCAATAGCCTGGCAGCACTCGAACAGGGGAAGCAAGTCAATGGGACATTTCTGAAGACCGGATGCTTGGAGACAGGTAGAGCCATCCACTCCGAAGTAGTAAAGAGTGGCTTTGAGTCAGATGTATTTGTGGGAACTACTCTGGTGGATTTGTATGTAAAATGTCAGAGCATGGAGGATGCATGCCGTGTCTTTGATGAAGTGCCTCATCGCAATATGTTTTCTTGGAATGTGATGATCCTAGGGTATGTCCAGCAGGAAAAGGGTGTACAGGCTTTGAAGTTGTACTTACAGATGTACCAGGAAGGTGTGGAACCAAATGACCGAACCTTTGTTGGGGTACTAAAGGCTTGCAGTAGCCTATCAGGTCTGAAAGAGGGGAAGCAAGTTGAGCAGGGACCTGTGGAAAAACGTTGCCTAGAGAAAGGCAGAGCCATCAACTCCCAAATCGTGACAAGTGGCTTTGAGTCAGATGTATATGTGGCAACCACCTTGGTGGATATGTACGTAAAATGTGGGAGCTTGGAAGATGCACGTCGTATTTTTGATGAATCGTCACATGTTGATGTTGTTTCCTGGAACGCCATGATCTTGGGCTATGCCAATCAGCAACAGGGTGTGCTGGCTTTGGATTTGTATGAACAGATGCACCAGGAAGGTGTCCATTCCAATGACCGAACCTTTGTGGGTGCATTGAAGGCTTGCGGTAGCCTGGCTGGACTGGCAGAGGGGAAACAAGATGGTGACAAGTTCGAGACAACAGGATGCCTAGAGAAAGGTAGGACCATCCACTCCCAAATAATAAAGAGCGGCTTTGAATCAGATGTCTTTGTGGGCAACACCTTGGTGGATATGTACTCGAAATGTGGGAGCCTGGAGAATGCACGGTGTGTATTTGACGAATTGCATCATTGTGATGTGGTTTCATGGAATACCATGATCCACGGGTATGCCAGGCAAGAAGAAAGTGAGCAGGCATTTAGACTTTATGCACAAATGCAAGACCAAGGTCTTTTACCAGATAGTTTAACCTTTGTTGCGATCCTGAAAGTATGTAGCAACACAGCAGCTCTAGAAACTGCAAAGATACTCCATTCTCACATTAAAAGGGTTGGTTTTGCACCCTCTGTGATTGTGGCAAATAGCCTTATTGACATTTATGCTAAATGTGGTAGCATGAGCGATGCCCAACATTTGTTTGATGCCTCGCCTACAAAGGATGTTGTACCGTGGAATGTTTTGGTTGCAGGATATGCCCACCATGGAGAGAGTGAACTTGCCATTTTTTTGCTTGAGAGAATGAGGCATGAGGGCATACAGCCAGATCAGATCACTTTTCTTAATGTTCTCACTGTTTGCAATCATGCTGGTCTAGTCAGTAAGGGCCAGCAATACTTTCAGGCGATGAGCAAAGAGTATGGAATTATTCCCACTATTGAGCATTGTGCCTGTATGGTTGATCTCTTTGGCCGTGCAGGCCAATTGCATGAGGCATTAGCAATGGTGGAGAAGATGCCTTTTCACCCTAATGTGGTTGTATGGTTGACCCTATTGTGTGCTTGTCAAAGGTGGAAAAATATTGAAATTGGAAGGCATGCCTTTGAAAATGTTGTGAGACTAGATGAAAGTGTTCCTGCTGCATATGTCATGATGGCAAACGTGTATGCAGATGCTCACATGGGAGAGGACCTTGATAGGATTGAGGTAGAGAGAGAGAGAGAGAGAGAGAGAGAGAGAGGAGCTCAAGTACAGACTAAAGCAGAATTGAACTTAGCTGCAGGGAGAGAGAATACTCAAACATGAACTAGACTAAAAGAGAGCTGGCGAAGTCACCTTAGGCAGGCAAATGCTAAAAATATATGCATCACTTCATTTGCGGTTTGGTTTTCCTCACGTTTGCCTCTCTCTCTCTCTCTCTCTCACTCACAGCCCCTGCCCCCTCCCCCCCCCTCCGCCCCCCCTCCACAAACCACCCCATGTGCCCTGAGTATGCGACAGATGTCAACCTCACACAAGGCTAGTCCCCATGCAACATAGTGAGTAGTACCAGCCTTACATCGCTGAGTCTCAACCCATGTTAATATGTAGCTTGGGTCATGAGTCCTGCAACAATTTAGCTGGTAGAAAACATTGCAGCGGCATAGGCCAGGGGACCTCTTGCCATTGCTTTTCAACAACTGTCGAAATCCAAGATTGAATGTGTTCTGTGGGAAATTTTGTTATTAGCTTTAAAGAAATCAAGTCTGAATTCATCCTTCAGCAGGATCAAACGTGTTTGTTGGTTAGGATTCAGGAACCAGGAACTAGCTGGGAGAGCAAGGTTAACTCTCCAACAGATGCTGAGGAACCAACATTATGCTGGAAACAACTGCTGTTATAACCAGAAGGCGAGCCTCAGTACCCCCTCATGCTTGACTGCATCTGCTGTGCCCAGGATCAACCTACAACCAGGATCTGATATCATGTCAGAAATCCTGCAGCCAGTCAGGTAAGCACACATGGCAACGGTAGTTACAGCGCTACCATCACAGCAGTCTGTGAAGCCACTCCAACAGGGGCCTGGAGGAGATGAAAATGAAAGGGACTGCCCACCAATATGTAGGCTCCATAACCAACCACAACTGTGCATGTGCAACTAACACACACCGATCTTTGCCACGTATCATTTTCGTGCACAGGGCAGGCGTAATTCCCAACACTCCTCAGGTGGTGCTGGAGTAACGGTCAACATAAAGCTACTAGGTCTCAATTTGGTGGTTCATTGCAGAGCTGCCACCACAAGGGCCCTGCCTGCCAAGGAAAGTCGAGCCGTGCTCCACAAAGCAAGCTTCCGTCGTATGGAGGCTAGGACCGGCAAGAACTGCTGAGCCGGTGTGAAGTCCAGACCTACCTGGAATCCCAGGTAACGTGTCGTCTGTCCTCTAGGGATCCAACGAAACCCCAGGAAAATACCCCACTGTGAGCTGGCTCCCGGATCCGTAAGAAAACCAACTGACTTATGCCAGTTGATTTTTGCTCCAGCCGCAAGGCAAAACATCTCTAGGGACAGTCTCACATGCTCCAGTGACTCGACATCATCCTGCACGTATAGGGCTATGTCGTCTGCATACTCGGAGTCCAACAGCTCGGCATCCTCTCAAATAGGGAGACGCATCCCGCGAAGACCAGTGGTGCGAGCTCGAAGGAAGTGTGTCATGGCCTCCGCAAAAAATAGGAAGAGGTAAGGCGCTAATGGACAGCCCTGACGTACCGAGCGCTCAAGTGTGAATCTCTCCCCCATCCTGCCGCTAATGATAACCCGACTGGAGGCCGATCTGTAAAGGCTAGCAATACCTCTAATCCACTCGTCCGGGAAACCGAACCGAGCGAAGGAACCTTCCAAGAAAGACCAGTCTATCCTGTCGTACGCCTTCTCAAAGTCGAGAAGGAGTATGGCAAGGTGTTGTCCACTGTGCTGGGCCCATTCCGTCGCCTCTGAGAAAGTGAAGATGTTGTCCAAGATGCTGCGATCTTGGACAAAACCAGTCTGGGTGTCGTGAATCAGATCGTGTAGCAAGGGGCGGATGTGACTGCTGATCATCTTGGCGAGGATTTTGTAGGCGGTCGGGAGGAGGGTGATTGGGCGCCACTGTCTGATCTCCTGGCGGTCCCCCCCTTTGGGGATGAGGCAAATCAGGCCTGTTGCAAGGCTCTCTGGCATCTGCCCGGCATCTGCCCGCTGGAGAAGATGTGCTGGAAGGCTGCAAGCAAGGGCCGGTGGATCTGCTCCCAAAAGGTGGAGAAGAAAGCTCTAGAGAGGCCATCCTCACCTGGGCATTTCTACCCATCAATAGCACTCACCGCATCCTGCATCTCCGCAACTGTGAAGGGTGCGAGAAGGGCATCGCTCATGCTGCACGAGTCTCGGTGTAGATCTCCACACCTCCTCCCTGCAAATGCGACCACGAGGGTCTGGGGGCTCCTGCTGGAATAAAGATCTGTAGAAGTCTGTCGCTAAGTCCCGGACCTCATCTGGATCTGTCCTGACACTACCATCCTGCGCCCTAAGAGAAGGTAGCTGTTCTCCTGCTGACCTCTGTCCATGAGTCCTGAAGAACTCCCTGCACATCCTGTCGCCTTTCCTAGCCCAGAAGGACTTGGAAGCATGAAATGAAAACTCTGAGCGACGCTGGGTGATCTCCTCTAGCATGGCCCGGGCCCGAACCTCCTGCTGTCTGAGCTCCTCAGAGCCTGGAGAAGACTGCTGCATCCTCTGAATCGAGGCGAGGTCACGTCTGAGACCCCTCTCTCGCGCCCAACACCGCTGTCTGACCTGAATCGCCTCCTGCTGGCAAATGCGGCTAGACTCATCAAGTGCCTGCGCTACCTGTGCTGCCATATCCCTGGTAGGGTCCCACTCCTGCTCCCATAGGTCCACAATCCTGTTGTGAACCGCTGCTCTGGTGTATATGGAACCTGGGATACCGGCATGAACGTGGAGGTGAGGACTGAGAGGCCGAGTCCAGGACTAGGATGACTGGGGCATGGTCTGAAAGTGTCATCCCTGGAACCACTCCTGACTCTCCTCCTCTGCCAAGCGCCCAATCACTGACATAGAAACGGTCCAGTCTCTCCAGGAGTCTGCATCCCTCCCTCCTGTAACCCCAAGAGAAGTCCAGACTCCCAGGCCATCTGCGAAAGGAAGGCTCCCTCCAGCTGTCCCGGCCTCCAAATGCAAAGAGGAAGGAGTCCCAATCTGCCTGCTCTGCCTGAGCTATACCGAGGAACTCTGGGCCCCTTCCCTGCTGATCCTCTAAGGTCTCAAGGTTGTTGAAGTCCCCTCCTACAATCCAAGAGTCCATCTTTGGTAATAGGTCTGTCAAGGATCTCAAAAAACGGATCTACGTCTGAGATCAATCGGAGCGTAGATATTGAGGATGCCGATGCGGGATCCCTCAATATGCAAGCCCACCCAAAGCGCACGTCCTGGGATCAAAGTGCAAGAACCAAACACATGCTGAACTAGAGAAGCGTCGATGGAGGTACAGACACCTCCGCTTCTCCCCTACTCGCCAATCGAAGGTTCCTAGTAGGTGTGGGAGCGTCCTGTGAGGACCTTCCCACAAATACTAGTCTGTGAAGCCGAAAGCTTGTGTTCCTGCAGTAGGAGCACATCTACCTTTCCCACCAAAGCTGGCTGGAGCTCCTGTCTGAGCACCATCTTCCTGGGGCCACGGGTGCCTGATGAGTGGAACCCGCTGACATTCCAAGAGATAATGCGTAAACTCATGAGGAGGGAAGGTGGGCCACAAACAGCTGTCTGCTTGCGGTCGAAGTCGAAGTGGTCGGAGGATTCCTGTGTGGAGACGAAGGCGCTTCTGTGAAGGTTTCGAAGGAGAGGCCGGATCATCGGACCCATCCTCTAAAACCTTCAGCAGAGGGGAAAGGCGTTTCGTCCCGTGGTGGTAAGCTCTCTCTAACCAGCTCGACGCCTCTGCCAAGGAAATGCTATAGAAGCCTGCAACCTCTGAAGTCCTCCAGGGGCGAAGCCCTTCCGCGTAGGCCCACTCCAGCGGTGGTCTGATAATGACCAGGAGTCGGAAACGTTTGGTGCTGTGGCGCCAACGCAGACGAACATCGCCCTCCTGCCACTGCTGCTGAAGAAGCTCCGCTGCTCTGCTGCTAGTCCAGTCCTGCACCTGCTCTTGGGTCTGGTCTCGTATCGTCTCCCAAACATTTTCATTCGTCCATTGCTCATTCCCTTCACTGGAGATAGTGAAGGAATAGCTAGGACCATCGTGCGGAGCCAGGATGGACACCTTACCCTCCGCTCCCTTGCGGAGGAAGAAGATGCTGATGTCTAGGCATGCGGGAAAGGAGCCAATACCCGCTGCATCCAAGTAGTCCCAAGGACCTGCTCAGTAAAACTCCAATGGAAGAGCTTTAGGAGCAGCCCTTGGGCTTGGGGATGAAGATGAGGAGTCTGAACCGGAGGGAAGGGTGCTGGCCACCTGTGGGGAAAGGCCTATCCCCGCCGTCAGGCCCGGAAGGATAGACGAGGGTGAGGTCTGTGCAGGCTTCGGGGCTGAAGGTGGCTCAGGTGGGGGGGGGGTTCCTTCTGGGTCATGCTCGAGGAAGAGGGTGGAGCGGAAACCACTGGTGCGGGGGGTGATCCTGGAGGGGGGGGTGGGGGTCGGAGAATCGAGGAGGGGGGAGGTGGGGGGGGGCGGGGTGAGGGATGAGGGGGAGGCTGGCTGACCTTCTCCTTTCCTTTCTCCTTCCCCTTACCGGGCTGCTGATGCGTAGGGATCATCTGAGGGGGCTCTGGGAAGGTTTTTTGGGGCCTGCCTTGTTGCCCTTACGTTTTCGTTTGACTTCCGTCCAGCCTTCCCCTTCGAGAGGGGATGTCGCTGACTGGAGCGGAGTATCCTGAGTTGCCTGAACGGGGGTCTTCTGGGAATCTGTACCCGTGAAGCGAGGACAAGAGCGAGCCTGGTGCCCGAAGCCATGGCATCTCAGACACTGGTTTGGGCGACCAGTGACCAGAATGCGCTGCGTCACCACACTTGTGTCTGTCTCTATCTCAAACTCCGACGGGATGCTCTGTGGATCAACGACTGCCACTTTGACACGTGGCACCCCTTGGGCTGCCGCCGCATCAACGCAAGTCCTGCATAGGCCAACCAAAGTGCGCCCCTAGGTCCTTGATGATCGGGCGAAGCTCGGTTGCGAGACCTGGGAAGATAAGGGTAACTGGGTGTCGAGGAATGCGAAAGCGGGAATCGAAGTCCGCTACACTGAATCCCCTATACCAAGGGACCATGAGGATGATCTTCCCACCCACAGAAGTAGGGGATCGCCTGACTATGTCGCTCGCAGCCTGTGCTGAGGAGAGCTTAAGCCAGAAAATGCCCCGTCCCATGAGTGCCACCTCCTCAATGTGATTGTCCTCGAGGTAGAGGGTGGATTGCAACCAATCCCTGATGTCTGCTCGTGAAGGAGAGAAGCCAATGACCCTCCCATAAACTGATGTTTGGGAGAAGTCCGTGGCGGCCTGCTTCACCGAGGAGACCTGGTGCTCTGTCAAAGTAACGCGATAGGCTGGTGGAGGGGGGGGGTCCGTCTGGGCCATCGGTTCCGGGCACGTTGCCGCCATATCGCTTGACTAATTGCGAACTCCCGAGGCAGGTGAAGGGAAAAGAAGAGGGGGGTGAGAGGTAAGGGGCTAAGGGTGGAAGAAGGTGGGCGGGGACAAGGGGTGGCCCAAAAAAAAAAAAAAAAAAAAGGGACGGGAACTAAGGGTGATGAGGTGAACTAAGGTGAGGTGAGCGGAGCGGAGTGGTGTGAGGCGGGTTGGGTGAGGTGAGCGTAGTGGAGCGGGGTGCGGTGAGTGGAGCAGGGTGAGGTGAATGGAGCGGGTGGGCGGGGTGGAGCGGAGAGAGGGGGGTCGAGGCGGGAAGGGCGAGGTGAGTGGAGCGGAACGGAGGGAGGTGGGAAGGGGTGAGGTGAGAGGAGAGGAGAGGAGGGGAGCGAGACGGAGTGGGATGGCGTGAGTGTGGCGAGGAGAGGGGGAGGGGGGGGTAGCGACGGGCGGAGGAGTTGGCGGAGAGGGGGAGAGCATAGCGGAGAGGGGAGGCGAAGGCTGCACGGCAGCAGTCGACGGAGGGAGGGAGAGGGCCGCGCAGGTAGCGAGGGGGGGGTAGACGGGGAGCGAAGGGGGAGGGAGCTCGCAGGAGCATGGCAATCCCTTTTAGACTGACTATATGGATTGCAAGTTGGATGGTTGCAATTGCTATCAACTATGGTGTATGACTCTAAAAAAGGCAAAAACACTCTCAAACTCGCTGCATAAAAGCTCGTCAAATAACCGTCCCCCTTCAAAAGAGTAAGGCTCTTCTTCATCTAGAAGTGAACCTACAAAGGCTGAATCAACAAAATGTGTCCCCTCCATGTCTGCTTGCACTGCGAGTTCTGCCAGGCAAAGGAGCATCAAGTTTACTCTCCTTGAGAGTTTGGAGCAGCCAATGTGGAACTGATTTTGCTGCTTGTATTTCTATGCTTTCCTGCCTAACTGCATCTTCCTCTGCTTGTGGAGGAACTAAATCAGCTTGAGGCTGAATTGGGGCATGTGGACCAAGAGGGACTTGCTGTGAAATATGATTTTCAGTAGGCATATCAACTCCATAACCCAAAGGAATGGGTAATAAACCTTCAAAGACATCAATGGAGGCTGAAGTAGGTAGCATATCAAATTCAGTATGTGTATGAGCTGAATTTTCAGAAAGTATCACATCTCTACTAACAAACATCTTGTATGTAGCAGGATCATAAAGACGATATCCTTTGCTTTATGTGCTATACCCAACAAAAATGCATTTGAGTGCCTTGTCTTCCAGCTTATGACGAAACTCTTTGGGCACATGGGCATATGCAACACAACCAAAAACACGGAAAATGATTCACTGGAGGCTTCTTTCCATACCCAGCTTCGTTTGGTGTCATAGCTTTCAAAGCCTACGTGGGAGCATGATTCAAGACATAATTGGCACACATGAGACCTTCGAGCCAAAATTTGTGAGGCAGTTTCTTACTCGTAAGCATGCATCTATCCATCTCCATGAGAGTGCGATTTTTTCTCTCAACTGAAGCATCTCCTGAGGAGTAAGTCTCACTGTAAGCTAATGATGAATGCCATTTTCCAGCAAATAAGCCTTAAATGCATGAGAAATATACTCCCCCTCTCTATCTGTGAGGAGTGTCTGTACCTTGAGTCCTATCTCATTTTCAACTTTGGCAACAAAATGTCAAAAATGGAGAAACACATCAGATTTTGCCTTGAGACCATACACCCACATGTATCTCGAATAGTCATCAATAAAGGTGACAAAATACAAGTAACCACCCAAGGCAGGAGTCCTCATTGGACCACAGACATCACTATGAATGAGATGTAATTTAACGAACAGCTCGTACTACCCATATTTCTTGAAGGGAAATCTATTTATCTTCCTAAGTATGGATCCTTTACATGCATTACAAAAATTTTGGACTAAAAAAGGGGCCCTTTGGAGAATTACTAAAATATTAGAGGCTTGGATAAGGGAATATGGTATCCATGAAGGAGTTTATGCCATGTGATAGCTAAGAGCAATGAGAGAGAGAGACAAAGAGAGAGAGAGAGAGAGAGAGAGAGAGAGAGAGAGAGACAGAGGGAGATAGTTGAGAGAGAGAGAGAGAGAGAGAGAGAGAGAGAGAGAGAGACACTTTCCAAAGAAAAAACAATAAATATAAAAATATTGTAATTAAGAGCATTTTTAAGGGCAATGCCCATTTTATAAAGTACACTTCTAAGGTCATTTTGACATGTTTCAGTTTCCCACTCTTGAGTAACCTTGCATTCCCATCCTCCTACACTCATGGCTTCCCCTAGAGAGGCTTTTGACCAGTGGATTTCATCCATTGATTCCCATGCATCTGCAGATCAGGTTTATCCTATCTTTTGCACGGCATTCCATCTTGAGTCGCACTCGAGAGCTCTCCTTCTTGTTGATAATCCCTCTCTTCAATTTTTTGATAGACTTATGTTGGGGTAAAGGGCAGTGTGCCCACCCACTTGTACAGTGCCCATGTATACTCATATATATATGATAGAGGAATTAAGCTGGAGTAGCTTTTGCTCCACCACTTCTGGTGTCTCCTTATCCCTTTGTGTGTGCTCTCCTCTCCCACAATTGGTATGACTGTGTGCACTGCTTTAAGAGATCTACCGGGAGCTTTGGAGAGCTCGATTCTCTCATTCACAGGGAGGTTTTGGATAGACATAATCCAGATCTGTTTGCTCTACAACGCAGCTGCAAGAATCACTTTGGGTTATCTTCCTGCGCTCCAGTGCTCCAGCAATCCGCAAAACCCATCCACGGGTGTTGTTGGCTAGACGATAGAGCTTTGGAGCTCATAGGCAACTTGGCTCACGAGCACTATCTTTGTTGATGTGCTACTACTACGCAGAAGCGCGGAGATGCGGTTGTTGGTGGCTACGTAGTTTTTGTTGTAGGCTGTTGCCTTTGTTATAGAGAGGAGGCCTTGCAAGGTTTGTGGCCTTGTTGTGCTTTGGAGTCATCGGTTGGCCAAGAGGTGGCTATGGAGCTGTTTGTGGAGGCATAGGCTGGAGTAGCAGACCGTTGTTGTGTGAAGGTTGGAGCATGCATTGTCATAGAGTTGTATGATGGCACCGAGACGGACGTGGAAACTGGTCGGCTGAACGTGAGAAGCTTGCAGTCGTAGGAGGAGCGGTAGAGAAGGTTCATCGGTTGGCTAGATATGTTGAAGCAGCCTGAAAGAGAGACGCTTGGGAGGTTTGTTGGCTTTACATGCTTGTTGAAGCGGTGGCTTGGCCTCAAGGTAGTACTAGGAGCTTGTGAAGCTTTTGGTTGATGCAGTTGGATGCCTCGAGGATTGCCAGTGATTGCATTTGTACTCTTGGAGCTGAGGACATGCTGATCTTGAGGCATTTGCAGGACATTTTATGTATTTTTACGGGATTTGCACAGTGGAGTTCTGGCATTTTTTGTGCTTGTGCACTGAGAAATTGGTTGCAGCTACTGCTGAGCTATGTGTGCTCATTTATTCAGTGCATTTGGGTCCTTGTATGGACATACTCTGGTGCATCTTAGTCCTTGTGGACATTCCGTTACAGCTGGTCAGATTTTGACAGTTTGGCTTGGCTCGGGGGTACGGTTAGGTACCCTGAGTGACAGTAGGCTGACATTGAGACTCACGGTTTAGGATTTCTCTTGTCAGAGGCCATTGCAGATATTTTGTTGATTGTGGACACATGCTTTGAGATCATTTTGACAGTGATTCAATGGACATTTTAACAGTTTTACACCTACATGTATGGTGGTGTTTATGTCAGTTCATTGAACAGCTGAGGAGGATGTATTATCAGTGATTTGCCGTTGTTTGGAGCTGGAAAGTTGTAGTTTGTAGAACAGACTACAACTTTGCTTTTGGAAGCAAGTTGATCCGGTATACGCTGCAGGAGTTACAGCCTCTGCAAAACAACAAGAAGTTGCAGTCTACTATCTATTTGTGACCAATGTGCAGGAAGCTATTTTTCAGGTGAGAATATCTAAGAATCCACAAGGATTTGGCTCTTGAGGTCGACTGAGAAGTTGTAGATCTTTCTATAAGCTACAACTTTGTTGTTTACAGCTTTGGCATCCGGTCTTTCGGTGAAAAGATATCACTGTTCAAAAATAGGGACAGCGTGTTATCTTGCCCAAAGTGGCTGTGAGGTATTGTTGTAGGAATTTCTCTTGCACAAGAGTGAATTGGGAACTCACAGTAAATTACAGAAAGTGATTGGGATCTCACTTCAGTTTAAGGGCATTATTGGCATTTTGGCAAGTCACTTTGGCACATTTGGCAAGTGGTGAATGCTTGATTTTGATGCCAAAGGGTTGCACACTTGAGGTGATGCATTGGTGATGCAGTAAATATGATGGCATTTCGATGCATTATGGATTTGCATTGGTGGATGCCGCACTGATGTTTATGGATAGTTGAGCTAGGCTCCTACTGCCATTGGTTGAGCAGGCATTGCTCATTTGGTTCAATGCATTGCTTACTTGGATTGCCAGGCATAGGCAGGTTACTAGGCTGCATATATTCTTGTTTATGCCTCTTTATGGCTAGTGCTCTTGAGCATTGGATCAGCCAGTTTATTTGGAGACTTGATTGCTCTGGGCTGCACTATATTTTCTTTTGGTCATTTGGGTTGCCTATTGCATTGTATTGCTCTTTAGTTGTGTGCTATTATGCCACAGATATGGCATCTACAGCTGGTAGTGCCCTCTTTGATATTGAGAGGTTGGACGGATCGAACTTTCAGTATTGGAAATAGCAGATTTATGACGTGTCAATGTAGAAGAGGTAGTATAAGCCCATTCAATGCAAAGGTGTCAAGCCTAATAGCATTAAACAGAGTGATTGGGATGACATGGATGAGCAAGCATGCTCTATCATTCAGTCATCACTCTCGAAGTCAGTCTACTTGCAAGTATAGGATGGTGTATAGGGTGTAGACTCCCATGCATATGAGTTCTATACTCGTATATGCCGGATGTATGACCATGATAGTATTATGTCACAGCATGATGGGTTGAAATGCCCTGATGGGCTGAAATACAGACATGATATGCACTCTAGAGGCAGATCAACTGTTAGAAACAATTCCAAGAGCAAGTCTAGCTCTCAGACTTGTGTTAGATGTTTCTATTGTGGAAAGTATGGCCACATGAAAAAGTACTGCTGGAAATGGCTGAGAAAATGCAAGAAGAAGAGCAAGGCTAAGAATGACAGGAAGAAGGAGAAGAAGCATGTTGAGCTTCAAGGCGTGGATGCCAGGGTTTCCACTGATAGTAGCAGTGATGAAGGCATTCTTTTATCTATGTCTGACACCTCCTTCTTGGCCACTAATGTACCCATTCTCGGTCATTGGATGTTAGATCCATGTGCTTCATGTCATATGACCCCTCATAGGTCATGCTTCAGTGCATATCAAGAATGCATTGTCGAGAGTAGTTTGATGGGCATTAATCATTCTATGGATGTCTATGGTTATGGAGATATCTACCTTGTTATGCCTCGTAGCTCTATTCTTGTTCTGCAAAGGCTTAGGCATATACTTTGTCTTGCTATGAGCAAGATCAGTACTGGACAGTTGGTTGAGGTAGGTTATCGTGTCTCTTTGGGTGATCATGCATGGAAGATTGCTAGAGGCAAGCAGCCATCAGTTAGTTTATGGTATGCCAAACTTGGACATATGTCTGCTGCAGGTATGGAAGCCCTTATAACATTAAAATACACTCCTGTTATGGATGTCTCTCAAATTTTATGCCATGATTATCATGATGGTTAGCAGTCAGGATCCTCTTTTGTGAGGAAGACAATTAGTGAGAGGTATGTTGAGCCATTGCAGTTGGTTCATATTGCAGTTTGCGAGCCTATGCCTACCGTTTCACAAGGTGGCACCTCTTACTTTGTGACATTTATTGATGTTGCTACAAAGTACATATGGGTATATCCGATTCGTCAGAAGCATGATGTATATGATACATTTCAGCGCTTCTTGGGTAATGCTGAAAATCAATCAGGAAAGAAGTATTGAGCTTGATGACTGATGGTGATGCAGAGTTTACCTCTCCTAGATTTCAGCATCTATGTGATACACTTGGTATCAAGAGGGTGTTGACCACTCCTCATCTTTTTGCTAATGATGCCTTGGCAGAAGGCATAAATCGGATTCTATTGGACAGGATTGGTAGCATGCTACGATATGTAGGTCTTACCAAATGCTATTGGGTTGAGGCATGTAAGACAGTTGCATACTTGCTTAACAGGTCACCCAGGAGATCTCTGGATGGTAGAGTGCCATTTGACTTCTTAACAGGCAGGGCACCATGTTATGAGCATTTATGTGTGTTTCGCTGCGAGGCTTATGCTCATGGTTCCCGATCGAGGAGGTGTATCTTCCTTGGATACAGTGAGTCAAGTAGGGACTACAGGTTATGGGATTCTTTAGCTAGAGAGCTAATACGCAGCCATAATGTCTATTTTAGAGAGGATGCTATGTTTAGATAGCCCAAGACTGTAGATAGCAGGAGAGTGGTGTTCCAGGAGGGTGTAAGTGCACTGATACCTCCGAATTCTTTGCATGGGCAGCCCATATCCCTTGGAGTGGGAGGTTTTTCCCACAGTGAGCAATTATAAAGTTGGGACAACCACAATTACTTCTTGATTTTGGTCAGAGACGGTTAGATGTCTCGAGTATTCCATAGGTTTATACTCCTATGGAGATTGTTGATGCATCTTCTATGGACAGTTACACTTTGCTCCCAGAATGTGGAGTGCCTCTTGCAGATGACGATGAGGCTATGCATGGTGAGCAAGATACTTGGGCTAGTGATGCCCAGTATGATCCATTGGCCAGTTATGCTAGGACAGATGTGGTTTCTGCAGTTATTGACTCAGGTCATATTGCACATGGGCAGGAATCATTGATATGTTTGCTTTGTAAGTGCCTCCGTAGCCAGAAGCAATGCCCTCGAGCTTGGCTTCATATGTTTGATACTCTTATGAGAGCTCAGGATGTGATGCGTAGTCAGACAGGTTATGGTCTCAGTATTTAGGAGGTTTCTATCCTTCTAAGGTTACTTGCCATATGGTCCTTTATGGATAGGGATGCTTTGCAGTGGGAGATGCATGGTCTTGATGATGTTTATCTTCCGATACTTGGTTGTTTCAATATGGAGAGGGGGAAGTTACTAAGTACTCCATTGCCTGTATTGGCTCCATACTTGAAACACAACAGGTTTGATGATCACAGATCAGTTGAGCAGCAAGCTATGGTCGATATGGCAGCCATAGTACTTTATGCATCCATGATTGGGTTGAGACTGGGTTCTCACATGTTTGCCATTGGGGCTACACTTCCGGTTCTTGCTTCCATTGTAGTGGGAGTTGGTAGCATGATTATGGAAGATTTTGGCTATAGGGAAGCGGTTGTGGACATCAGGTCCTTATGCTTCTAGAAGCAGCATGCAAGTGATGCAGGTTGGGTAGACCAGCAGAGGTCTATTGTAGGGCATGTGCTTATGGTCACAGGTGGTACAAAGACATTTTCTTTGCACAGTGACAGTTCGGGTGCTATGGACTTAGCACAGGAGCACGTGGTGGTGAGAGTTCACTCTCCCAGTGAGATCTGGCATGAGATTTTGGTTGATAGGCATCTATAGCTTGTCATTTTCTATCCTGCAGACCTGATGTCTGCTAACAGCTTATCCTCTATGCACTTTGCACATTGTAAAGAGCCGATGGGCATAGGATGACGGTTTGGTCATCTTGTTTTTCAGCCTATGGCTGATTGTATTATATGTGTACTATACTCCCTTAAAGGCACACTACCTTTAAGTGGGAGGTTGTTGGGGTAAAGGGCAGTGTGACCACCCACTTGTACAGTGCCTATCTATACTCATATATATATGATAGAGGAATAAGCTGGAGTAGCTTTTGCTCCACCACTTCTGGTGTCTCCTTATCCCTTTGTGTGTGCTCTCCTCTCCCACAACTTATCCATGGGCAATCTGTCACGATTTCTAACTCCCCTCACCAATGGGTTTCATTGGATATTTTGAGCTCTTTTGATCAGAGTGCTAGCTTCAAGAAGACACTAGGTAGGGCCATGGATAATGTCCCTATCTCTCTCCGTGAGTATGCTATTCCCATCGGGGATGATTCATCTTCCCCAATTCATTTGATCGAGAGAGATGTAGCCCTTACCATTCTCCTTGTGACTAGCAAGTTTGATGAGGATGTTGGTGAGCAGCCCGAGGGTCTTGCATCCACAAATGCTGGAGTAAGTCCATCAACAAGTGGTGGAGGAGATGACCTAAACCTAGACCTGGAGCTTGTGGAGCATACCATTAGCCTAGCTGAGGAGCAAGTTGAAAGCGAGGTCATCTTATCTTTATATCCGACTTGTGCATATCCATCCTTTACTTGTAATCCAGATGAGGCAGCAAAATCATAAGTATAAATCTAGATTCTATTTTAGCAATATAAAACTTTGCTTTGTCTTCAACTGGTAGGGAATAAAAAATAGGGTTTAGGGAACCCAACCAAATTTTATGATTTTAAACCCAAGACACCTTGCCACTGCCACTGCCACTGCCACTTGCTCTTGCCAGTTGCGCCTGCCACTCCATTTCTAGAAACAATTAGGGTTATGGTTTTATAATTTAGAAAAATAATATTTAAAAAAAATCATATGTGGGAGGCCATTGAGACCCTAGCAACCATGTGCATCATTTTTATGCAAAAAACCCCCCTGAAAACCCTAAATCCAACATCATTTTTGTGCAACTGGGCTCTAGTCACATGACATCAGATTTAGGGCTTTCAGGGGGTTTTTTGCATAAAAATGATGCACATGGTTGCTAGGGTCTCAGTGGCCTCCCAAATATGATTTAGGGAATAAAAAACAGGGTTAAGGGTTTAGGGTACAAAACCCAACCAAATTTAATGATTTTAAACCCAGGACATCCTGACACTACCACTTGCCCCTGCCACTCCATTTGTGGGAAAAATTAGGGTTATGGTTTTGAAACATAGGGAAAATAATCAGTTTATGGTTTTTATTCAGGCCACATGGAATACAATTAGTTTTAGGGAATAAAAAATATGGTTTAGGGTTTAGAGTACAAAACCCAACAAAATTTTATGATTTTAAACCCAGGACATCCTACCAATGCCACTTGCCCCTGCCACATGCCCCTTTCACTTGCCCCTGCCACTCCATTTGTGGAAACAATTAGGGTTATGGTTTTGTCACAGATGAAAATAATATTTTAAAAAAATCATATTTGGGAGGCCACTGAGACCCTAGCAACCATGTGCATCATTTTTATGCCGTGCGACAAGAGCCTTCTACAGAAATTGGTCTCTGGTTGCACGATGTAAATTCAAGGGAATTTGAGGGGAATACAAAAGGGAAATAGAACTCAAAGGAGATATACTAAAACTTTCCATGAAAAATGGGCTCACACAATGAAAGAATTTTTTTGTGTTTTTTAGGGCAGGTTGAAAGGATTTATAGATCCATTGCATGGCATAATCCCCCTTGTGTTTGCGGAAAGTATTCCATTTTTGGTGCTCATTCCTCTAAAATACTATCGTATTATTGCAATTTTTTTGGGGGAAATTCGGAAAGTATTCCATTTTTGGATGATCATTGCTTTAAAATACTATCGTATTATTGAAATTTTTATGGGGGAAATTTGGTGAAGTAATAATGTCCTTTTTAGCAAATAATGTCCTTTTTTTAATGAATTGTTTATTGAGAAATAAGAGACCCACATATTCACTTTTATTTGGCAATTTGCATGTTATTGTATGCCTATTGTCATATTTTGCTCATATTTAGCCCTTTGCAATTCCATAATAGTTTATATTCCTTGTCTCCTTAGCTTGGGATATTTTGATCTCAATTTGGATTATATGTCGGATTTTGGGCTTGTAGGGGTTTTTTTTGCATAAAAATGATGCACATAGTTGCTAGGGTCTCAGTGGCCTCCTAAATATGATTTTTAAAAAATATTATTTTTCATGTGTGAAAAACCCTTATTCTTATTAATTCATGAAAAATGATGTTTTATTAATTTATATAATCTTTGGGTTTTGATGTGATATGTTGGTTGCAGGATATCTTATGGGTTGATGAATATACCAGACGCAAGTGTGGAACCAGAGGGTCTTCTGTTCCCGCTACAGAACATTGTTTCCTTTTCCCTGTTAATTAAAATTGAGCATTATTTCTTTTTGCATGTTCTATTGAGATTTTATGTTTATTATTTCATTTTGTTATTGTATACGTGATCAGAAAGTCTTTCATAAGTAAATTGAGATTGCATGTAAGTAAATTAATAGATTGCAAATACACTGAAAATAAATTTGAGATTGCACATACAAAGACGATTCAAAAAAAGAGGCTGATACAAGATAGATGCCCGTAGGCAGAGTACATGAACTCTAAGCATCATCCCAGGCGGGCATACAACATCCCTAAGTGCCCTTGGGCTTCCTAAGACGGACAATAAACTACATGTCTGAGGCGGTCACCGTGACCCTTTTCGTATGGATGGCAGCCAATTAGGTGTCATCCATGAGGACTACTAGGTAGGCCTTAGCTGCATGTTGCATGGCAAGCAAGGCATCTAGAGAAATATGCTAGGGAGCCTCCGCAACTCTGCCCCTATAAAATTAAGACGTTGAGCTAAGGTTGAGGTCTTACATGACCTCACGTACCACCCTTGCGAAGCTCGCCATCGGGATGAGAAGATCGATGGACTTTTGAAACTTTCAGATCTCCTGAAGTGCACCGCGGCTTGACTTTGTATTGCCTCACTAGAGGAGGGCCTCTTTGCCCTTGATGTGGATGTTGAGAGATATGGTGCCATGAGCACATAGATTAAAGGGCTAAGGTATGGTATAGGAAAGAATTAAAGTAGCCACCCTAAGATGTGGACTACAAGATGTGGAGATGTGGATTGAGGATATCCACAAGGAGAGATGTGGATGAGAGGATCCTACATGGTTTGACTATTCTAAAGGCTCTCTCTATATAAGAAGCCTATCATGTATTGTTGAGAACACACATTATAAGAGATATAGATTTGCTATCTCCCTCTCATGTCTTATTTAGTGTGCTTTGAGCCTCCTTAGTTCTTCTGCTGATCTTGTGTGCACTAGGCTAGTACGATCCGCACTTTGTCATGGTATCAGAGCTTAGGTCTAGCTCTCCTTGAGTTGTAGGCACACCTTAGGTACTCATGGTTTCTCTTGGCTAAATATTGAAACTCCATTTAGAGATTTGAGTTTCCTCTAGAGTGAACTTCACTTCCATTCCAAGAGAGAGCAATTTCTTCTTGAGAGATTTCAGTTGAGAGAAAGAGATCTTTGTAGGGTTCGTTGAGAGGAAAAGAGAGAGATCCTCATTGAGATTGCTTGAGTACTCATTCAGAGATGCGAGAGAGAAAGATATAGCTATACTGAGATTTATTTGTAAGGGAGAGACCCTGAGATCACTCGCCTTGCCTAAAGCTCTGCAAGCAACAGCATCAAGGTAGCAAGCCCTACAACCAACTCCATCACATCCAAAGCTCTCGGCTTCTCCAACTACTCTCATGGGCTCCCTATGGCAACTACAAAGAAGCAAGGCACATCCAACAACGATGTTCACAGCCTCTCTATAGCAAAGGATTGACCAACAGCTCCGAGCTCCCTACGCGCACACAGACATCGCCAACTAGAAGCCTCAGAGCGTACCAGCTACCTCCATCTCCAGCGACGCCTATTCTCTCTACGACCGAGCTTTGCCCAGCAGCTTCTACCCTTGCAATGTCGATAGCTCCATGGGAAAGCAGTCGCTATTCACGACGCCCTCCATTCTGCGCCTCCAACCGCTCTTCGTCGCTCCAAGCTTCCATGCACTCCAGCGCAGGCTCTCTGCAACCAGCCTTCCAATCGCCATCTCCAACAAAGCCTTCTACAAGGCTCCAATGACTACTCTGCATAGGCTACCTAGACTGCAGCCAGCAGACTCAACTTCTCCTACGCATGCGAACCACTCAGCGGCAGAGGCGCTTCCACAGCTCCTGCCATCGCCAGCCCGCCTTGAATGTAGCTTGTCGAATGGGATTGTGAGTCCTTCAAATCTCCAACACGCTCGGCTCCAAAGCTCGTCGCGCCATCGTCTCTGTCCACGCATTCGTCGTTGCATCCCTGCTGCAAACAAAGGTTCTTTCAAAGGTTGACTTGACACATGGTAGATAAGGTTGGTTAGATAAATCATGCTGGATTTGGTCAGTGGTCAATGGAAAAGCCACGTGGCAGATAGGATCCATGGTTCAGTTTAGCTAACTCCTCCTTGGTTTAGTGGTCTTTGGTTAGCAGAGTGCCAGGTGGCAGATAAGACTTAACTCTAGTAAGGTCAAACATAGCTATGGTTAAGTTATGTGGTTAGTTAAAAGTTCCACCTAAGCACACAGCTTCTTTCTAAGCACAGTGTGAGTGTAGCATGTGAATCCCTGTGCCACATCATCAAAGGCCCTCTTCTTCACAAAAGCTTCAACAAGCCATAACTTCCAATCCAGGAAGAATTTGCACACGCTCCAAAAAGAAAAAGTGATCGTCTTTTCAAGCTCTACGCGCCTGTCAGATCAAAATCTTTGTTAGCAATTAGACACTGCCATTGAAGCAAAAATAAAGCTCATGGTAAGACCTTTGCAACAAATGACAAATCAAAGCATGAATGCACACATCATTGTCATAAGCATGCCAAAAGCACAAGTGCATGAGATGACCATAGCAGAAAGCATGGCATCCACACATAAAGCATCAAGGCACATGGAAGAACAAAGCATCATGCAGGTAGCTACACCAAGCAAAGAAGCAAACGACATCGTCATCAAGCCATGAGCCAAAAGGTGACATCAATGAAATGTAATGAAAAGCCAAAAACCTTGCCAACCTTGCCTATGTTTTGTAAATCAAGCCTGACCACCTGAGAGTAGCTATGAAAGCACCCAGGGGAGGTATTGACATATAAAAAGCCACACTTGACCACCTTAAGTAGCAATGCAAGCACTAAGGGGAGGTGATGGAATGTAACTCACATCTGACCACCTTGCTACTAGTAGCCAAAGGATCATGGCACCAAGGGGAGGTGTTGAGAGATATGGTGCCATGAGCACATAGATTAAAGGGCTAAGGTATGGTATAGGAAAGAATTAAAGTAGCCACCCTAAGATGTGGACTACAAGATGTGGAGATGTGGATTGAGGATATCCACAAGGAGAGATGTGGATGAGAGGATCCTACATGGTTTGACTATTCTAAAGGCTCTCTCTATATAAGAAGCCTATCATGTATTGTTGAGAACACACATTATAAGAGATATAGATTTGCTATCTCCCTCTCATGTCTTATTTAGTGTGCCTCCTTAGTTCTTCTGCTGATCTTGTGTGCACTAGGCTAGTACGATCCGCACTTTGTCAGTGGAGGGCCTCTTCTTGGATGTTGAGGGCCTCTTTGCCCTATACCTGGAGCTCGTGTACCTCTCCCCCTTTGGTGTGGACCCTGATTGTCTATTCTTGCCTTGGTCCTCTGCTCTGTCCTTCGATGTTCCTCTTCCTTGCGCTCCTCCTTTGTGCTGTCTATGTCATCGATCTCTGCATAAGGATCTTCTTGTGCCTTCCTCTGTCCCTCTTCTGCCTTCCTTTGTCCCTCTTCTTGTGCATTCCTCTGTCCCTCTTGCTCCCTATCTGGCTTCTGGATTGGTAGTTTCTCCCTTCGACGGAGATCATCAGGGGGAGAGGGGAGGAGGTTATCACTCTCTGTCTCTGAGTCTAGAGGTGGGTCTGGTTGTGCCAGTCTCCATTGTGCCTTAATCTTGGGTCTAGCCATGGGGGATGGAGAGAGTCTGCGAGAGAAAGGGTGAGGATGCGAGAGATAGGGTGGAAATGTCAGGGGCAAGTGGGAGGTAGTGTGGGAGTGGAGAACTCTTTAAAAAATAAAGTGAAAATTAGGGCCCGTTCTTTTATATAGGGCCCAAAACCCTAATTTTTAAAAATAGTTATTTCAATAAAAATTGTAAAAAAAGTAAAATTAGTGCAACCTTAAGCTAAATACTTATAATTAACATCCAATAACACAAAATTTCTCATTTATACTACAACTCATGGCCATTATATGTTGGCTTTACTGCAAATCACATAAATAAAATTACAAAGAAATTCTGAAACTTATGCATGGGCATCCACATTGGAAGAGTCTACACCATCATTTTCATCTGTCTCCACCCATATGCGCCCTAGTCTATGATGGGTTGCATGCCACCTTGCATGATTCAGTCTTGCATTGGATGAGTTGTATATTCTTCTTTGATGTTTCACGTTAACATCTTGCACTACATGGTACACTAAGGACTCTTTGAATGCTAGTATTGTAGCTACTCTTATTTCGACACGCTTGTACCACCATTGAACCAATTGAACCCTTGGGCTTGACTTAGTTCTACCACCCCCGTGTTGGGTTGCTCTATTATATGCACAACGTGCTTGCCAATGCGATCTTTCCATGCCTTGAGTGGACCACACTCTGATGCTTCCATAATTCCATGCCGTGTATGGTGCATGAGCATATAAAATGTGCTGCCAAATAGAAAAACAAATTAGTAAATATAGGACCATTCAATATGCACATCTCAATGTCCAAGTTCGAACTGCAAGTGCATGATCTGGTCTTTTCTCATAAACATCAAGTTGCAAAAGACCACGAAACAATGTGCGAGATAGTCTCAAGGCATAATCATTTTCTTGGTCTCGAACCACACACTTATCATCCTCAAAGACAACCTGAAATCGCCCCCTATTGAGAGAGGACATTGAAAGAAAATTCTTCTTGATTCTTGTTACATAAAGCACATCATAAATTCTAAAATTTGTGCCATCTGTGGCTGTAAGTACAATCTCACCAATACCACAAACTAAATAAGAAGAATAATTTGCACAAGACATCCTTTTTCTAGTGGGTGGAGAATGTAGATTATCAAACAAACACTTCCTGGAAGTGATGTGTGTGGAGGCACCACTATCAAAGTACAAAGTATTCAATGTCTCATTGACATTGAAAGTGCATGCATCCTTTGAAGGATCATAACTACAAGTCAAAAAATCATACTCATCCTCCACAAAGGTGGTTGTAATATCCGGGACAGCCATATTGCTATTAAGATTGCAAGTAAAAAAGGCATATTCCTCTCCCATCAAGTTGGCTATAGCATCACCTTCATGTGCATGAGAGGCTGATGTATCCGAGATAACCATACTGGACTCTTTCTTTTTCTCCTTAGCAATCATTTTCTTGCATTCTTAAATGTGAAGACTAGGCTTTTTGCAATAATGACATCTCCATCAAGGCAAACAAGAATGCCATGACAAATGTCAACAATTTGAGAGCTTGCACATCACCTTCAACTTCTTCTAATTCTTGTAGTCGCCATGCTATTTCTTCAAGGGGTGTGCGGTCTGGCATCCTTCTTTTGAGCAATGTCCTTGAGGACCTTTCTGATGATCTTCCGAAGTCGGTAAACTCGTATCAAATATGCCCAACACTTAGTTTCATGATGACCACAACCTTTGCATTCCTTACAAATGATCACCCTCATTCGTGGCTTGCGGCTTTGTTGGGGCGGTGCTTCCGCTCGTTTCATGCGTGATTGAAGTACAAGCTTCACGTGCCAAGAAATTAGCAACTAGATTTTGAGCTCGAGGGATATGCTAAATTTTCACCTCTTCAAATTGTTGGCAAAGTTCCAATGCTTGTTGATGTCGTGGAACCAAGCCTTCGCTCCGCACCTTCCACCTTCCACCTTCGACTAACTTGTTCACACACGAGTTGAGAATCTCCTTGCACCTCAAGTTGCTTGATGTGATGTTCTTGCACCTTTTGTAGCCCAAAAATGAGTGCCGAGTACTCAGCTTGGTTGCAAGTACTTGCTGGTGCAGACTTGCTATAACAATACACCTCACCCCCTGGTGAAGTGAGCTTCACACCCACACTAGCAGCCTTGGTCGAAGGTTTGTATGCGCCATCAAATTGGAGGAGCCAAGATGTCATCACACCAAGACTAAAATCCAGACATCCCAAGTTTCTCGGTAGTCCAAGATAGGTAGAAGGAGAACGTGGAGAGAATTCAATACTTGAGCAAGACATTCAGCACCAAATAAACTTGCAATCCTTTGTTGATAGTTTATCTTTAGACCAAAAAGAATTACAACTTGAAGCTCAAAATGAGGCACAAAAGGTTGATTAAGTACAAAGGGATTCCTTGGTCGAAACATTACTAACCATAGCCGAGCCCTAGAAAACTTTGTAGTGAGATCGAGAAGAAATCATTCAAGATGAGCTTATCCACAGGAATTAATAATTTGATGCACCAAATCTCCCCCCAAGCTTGGGGAGCATCCTACCCTTCGAAGAATGTCACCCTTTTAATTACCTCCGATGCAGCAACTAGCTCGATCACTGCACAATGAGTAGAATTGAAATCAAAGTCCTCCCAGTGTATCACTAGTTCTTCACCTTGAATCATCCACAATGTATCATCCCACCCATCCTCTCCTTGAACAATGCATTGTACAATCAATTGTTGAAGATCGACATGAAAATCAAGAAAGAGATATCGCCAATTGGTAGCTGTAATGAGCGAAGGATCTTTTCTCTATGTTTGATAAGAGAGATCACATGCCAAGCATGTGGAAGGCACATGGGAAGTGTCAAATCCTTGAACTCGTCGAGAAGTGACATAAATATCCACCCTCCTCGTGTGGCGTGTGTCCAAGGAGTGAGCTTGAAAAAGTTTAGAATCTACGATCTAGTATCAGATATGAATAGAGCACATGAAATGAAGTACTTTTGCTTTTTACAATAAGAGGAAATTCCCTATGGTTAGAGAGCTACAGTTCATGAGATTTCACCATATAAGCAATATCATTACACTTTCATTACTTCCTATTTGCTGGCCCATTGGTAAGTCTTCCTTTTGTGAATGGGGAGGTCTTGGGTTCAATTCCCACTCCTTAATAAAAAGAGAGGAGAGGAGAGGAGAAGAGAAGAGAAAAGTCTGTCCGCGATGTGCAGGTGCGCGAGAAGACGTAAGAACCCAGGAAAACAGTCGCGATCTGTCCGCGACGCGCAGATGCACTAGAAGACATAGGAACTCAGAAAACAGTTGCGATTCACGATTTGTCTGCGACGTGCAAATGCACTAGCTACAACCAGGGGACGTGCGGGTGTTGCAATTTTACAGATGCGCATGCGCGGTCGACCAGAAGACATGTGGTGCTATGCAGGAACCCAGAAGATGCACAGGAACCACAGGTTGAAGGCGCATGAACCCAAAAGATGCACAGGAACCGCAGGCTAAAGGCACAGAAATTGAGAAGTTTTGCAGCCACAGAGATGGAGAACTGTGAGCAAAAGATATGCAGATTGGAGGTGCATAAGCAAAGAACTGCACATGGAAGGTGCTACAGAACTACACCCAGCTAGAGGAGTAACGAATTTTACACCACTAGCCATGGAGATTTCGATCCCAGCAGCCACACCAATTCTATTAACTAGAAAAAAATTAGAGGCATGATGCTAGACGCGAGGCATGGCGATGCTCGAGGGCCATAGAGGAAAAGGAAACATGAGGGAAAAAGCATTAACATAGGTGGAGAAAAAGGATTAAGAGGGGTGGGAATGAAGAGAGGGACTATGCCACAAGGGGGAAGGGAGAGGGGAAAGAGGAGCATGTGCATGATGGGAGGTGGAATGTAGAGATGGAGACATCAAGGGAAGAGAGTCATGCTTTATTTGAAAGGAAGGATGGGGGGGGGGAAATCAAAGTACTAGCTAGGTGGCTTTACAAGAATGAGCATGTTCCATCAAGGAATAAATACGTATGAAAAATGGTGCACGTACTAACCAAATACGCATGTGGACTTATCTGTTGGGGATGAAACTTTGCATGGCTCTTAGGCTACCCTAGACCTACATCCATGCAAGATTTGGTCTCCAACTGATTTTGTATGTGCCACGTGGAAGGTATAATGCGTACATTTTTACAATCCCTACTAGTGACTACCTCGTGACTACACATGAAAAATGGTGCACGTACTAACCAAATATGCATGTGGACTTATCTGTTGGGGATGAAACTTTGCACGGCTCTTAGGCTATCCTAGACCTACATCCATGCAAGATTTGGTCTCTGACTGATTTGGTATGTGCCACGTGGAAGGTATAATGCATACATTTTTACAATCCCTACTAGTGACTACGTATGGAAAATGGTGCATGTACTAACCAAATACGCATGTGGACTTATATATTGGGGATGAAACTTTGCACAGCTCTTAGGCTACCCTAGACCTACATCCATGCAAGATTGGGTCTCCAACTGATTTGGTATGTGCCACGTGGAAGGTATAATGCGTACATTTTTACAATCCCTACTAGTGACTACGTATGAGAAATGGCACACGTACTAACCAAATACGCATGTGGCCTTAACTGTTAGGGATGATTTTGGACCAATTGTACATAATCATGTATTAATTTTTGACACATGTTACTACCAATGAGCACCATTCCATGCTAAACATTGACATTTTTATCTTAATCTACAATTTACAAAAATTATGACAATATTAGTGTAATAATTGCAAGCATTGATATATAGAAATTCAATATGATATTCAAAATGATAAAGTTCATAGCGAGAGAGAGAGAGAGAGAGAGAGAGAGAGAGAGAGAGAGAGAGAGAGAGAGAGAGAGAGAGAGAGAGAGAGACCTTATACTTGAACACCTTTTCAATGCTTAATGTTTACAATTACTTCACACGGCATTATTTTTAAAATGCCTTATGTATTAGATGTGTGAATTGAGATATCTGAAATTCAAAATGATACTCCTAATTTTAAATGTTTATGTTAGATTTGAACAAACTATAAACTGAGATAAACAAAGTAAGAAGAACATCATGAAAGTACCAAAATGCTCATATATTATAAAAGTAAGAACAATATCATGAAAGTACCAAAATGAATGTGTACATCATCATCATCATCGTGCAGAAGTGCATCCCTAAACAAGATATGTGTGAAGCCTAAACAATCATCCTGAATCAAAATCTGATAACTCCACATATGATCCTCTAGTCATCCTCTAACATGGCTCCTGTATGACCCGCTGCCCAACCGTCCGCTGTGTGCCCTTAGGCAAAGCTGGATCAGATGGGCCAGCCTCATCTCCTGGACCAGATGGGCTAGCCTCATCCTGATGAAGAGGAGGGCATGCTGCACCAGCCACCGCTGCCATCTCTGCCTCCCTAGCCTCCTCTATGTATGCGTGCCTCAGCTCCCAAAGTCGTGCATCTGCGAATACTCGTGCCTCAAATCCAGTGCGAGTAATCATCTCTACATGTAGAAGATGCTAGTCTCGGCCCCGCCCAAGCTACTGCTCCACCCACTACTACAATGATATATGAAGCTCTGCCTCTCACTCAATACGACGTGCCTCCTCTACTTGTGCCTCGTCACTTGGCATGAAATCACCGTATGAGAAGCATCGTGAAACACACATTGCAACCACTGAAGTATCAGCACCCTCCTCCTGCAGCAAAGCTCTCTGTGCCTCCTCCTTGTAGTGCTCTGTCAAGACCATGCAGGCAAATGGATCAATGGCCTGACGGTGACCAAGATATAGATCATCCATGCCTAGTCCTCTGTATGTGGCCACATCAATGTCAACAAAGCATACAGGGCACACGGATCGTGCCACCATGTGGCGGGTCATGCAATGGAGATGTGCGATGTGGCCGCACCCTAGTCCAAACCACCCTACGGTGTCAAAATCCTCATGGCAAAGGATGCAAGTGGTAGTAGGAAGCCTGGTTATGACTGATGCATCTATGGGTGTCCTAGTTGGCACATCTACAGGAGGAGTGGGGTACAGGGCCACACTGGGGTTGATCCTATGGCGAGATGGATCACGACTAATATGTCTCAACTGCAAAATATAGTGCTCCGCTCGATGGTAGGCTATGCGTGTTCGAATCTTTTGCTCCTCCAAATCTTCCTTCAATTGTCATACACGAGACTCCATATCCTGTCGCAATAGATGTGCCTGCCAAGCAAACATGTTGCGTACATGGTGAGAATGAACCAAAAAACTTCAGTTCAAAACACGCAACAAAAAAATGAACTAAAATAATCAGAATAACTAACCTCGACCCTAGACTCAGCCAACAATGCCTCCAACTCTGCAATCCATGCGTCTCGAGTCTCCAACTCATGCTGAGGCAGTGTAGATGTGGAAGGTGGTGTAGATGTGGGAGGCTCCATAGATGTGGGAGGTGGAATTGAAAGTGATCTCGATAGGGCAGAGACCATGTCGTGCAAGGATGAGGCCACTGAATGAACATCCCCCCTAATCCATCCTCCAACAGCTTGCAATGCTGGTGCAGGGATAGTGTGTAGCTCTGGTGCCTCGCGTCGACGCCGCACTTGCAATCTGACGCTCCTGACGCCCCATCCTACCATGTCCTGCTCCTGATCCTGGACGGGTACTAAGGTAGTCTACCCGATGACCAAGCACAAACTCGGCATATAGTTGCATGGCAAATGACCTGGCTATCTGATGGTTGTGAGGCAATCGACCACCATTCGCAGCGAGATATCTCAGATAAATGTGTGCTACTATGACGGGGTGCCTACAACATAAAATATAAAAGGGTTGCCCTGATCGTGGTCGCATCGCCTGAGTGTGACCATCCCAAAACATATCCTCTAAGGCTTGCCTGTGAGGTGACTCACGCTCAAACAACTCTCGAATGGCTCTCCAATCCAAGCCATGACCACTGATCTCTGCCTCACCCTGTGCCTGAAAGGTATCCAAAACGTTCTCAACTGTGTCTAATCGACCTAGAGCATCAATGACTGAATCTAGACTCGCAACCAAGTGAGGGGGTGCCCTAGCATCTTGCACTGCCCTCATCTCAGCTCTCAAAATCGCTATCTGCATATGAATAGTGGTGCGAGAACCTGCGCACTGGCTGGGGCATGCACAAAAAAACACATTGAAATTAATATTCTATTTGGGTAATGAAAATTAATATTCTATTCAATGGGACTTAATAATCTATTTGCGTAATGAAAACTTTTAGCTAGCCAATTTTGATTGAATTTTTGCAAAAGCTCATGACAAGGTTTCATGGAATCACATAAGTCTTTGTATTTGTCTATGTAACTATATCCACACATAGATCTACAACCTTCCCTAGTTCCCCATTTCTATAGTTTCACGTGCCACCTAAAGGGATTGCTAGCCACATGATCTACCCTCTCCTTGCATCAACCTCTCGCACCATATGATTTGAAAATGATGTGTAGGCAAATGTGTTGTTCAAATCATCCTATTTGTTTGATTGATTACACTTAGTCACATACTCCTTGATGAGGTAGGATGTCGTTGGGATTTAGACATTATTGAAAAAGGGATTTAGATGTACATCCTTGGTCTTATTGGACATGCAACATACATCATCGGTCCAGCATACCACTTGCGATGCCATATACCTCGTGGTATTTCACATGCCACATACACATCGCTCCATCATACCTCGATCAAGGTTTTGACATGCCATGATACCTTGATCGAGGTATCTCAGCTACCAACACAGTAGATGTCGGATGCCACATACCTCGATCATGGTATTTGACATGCCACATAGACATCGGTCTAGCATACCTCGATCGAGGTATAGACCCGCCACGATACCTCGATCGAGGTATGTCAGCTGTGCCACGATACCTCGATCGAGGTATGTCAGCTGCCAGCATAGTACATGTCAGATGCCAGATACCTCGATCGTGGTATTTGACATGCGGCCAAGTCATCGATCCAGCATACCACGATCGAGGTATGTCATCTACCACGTCGGATGCCAGATACCTCGATCGTGGTATTGGACATGACCGACGTCATTTGTCCACGATACCTCGATCGAGGTATGTGGGCTTGCCACAATACCTCGATCGAGGTATCGGCTCGGTTCGGTGAAAGAAAGTCCAGGACCTCAATTAAGGTATTGGCTTGGCTCGGTTGTCCTCATGTGCGAATTTCATTAGAGATCATACCTTGATCGAGGTATTTCACACCAAAGCAAAACCTTTGTATTTTCACTTGAGGGGGTGTCACACTCACCCGCAAGTGGTCCGGAAGTGGACACCCTTAGCTTACACCCTTAGCTTGCTACCTCCCTCAATGAAGTTCTAACTTTGATTATTGTCTTGTTTCACACACACACACACACATAATTTAATCGAATCTTTTCCAAAAAATTACGTATTTTTTCTTTTATTAACTTGCGTGCACACAATATCACACATACACATTATCTTTTACATATATATTAATCTACTAACCCCCTTTTTTTTCTTTTTTTGACCCCCTCCCTTAACCTGATTTGATATGACACACTGATATGAGAAACCTCCTATTTAATATTCCCTACCTATATATACCCCTTTATCTTATTAACATCTAATGCTACTTCATTTAAGTGTTAATTATTTTTGCCCCCGATACAAAAGACTAGTTATCTATTTTTGTATCTTTCAAAATTTTATTGTGCCTCCTTAATGGAAGGCTAGTAAATTAATTTCTCTAACTTTTTTTCTAACAATTATTATGCCTCCTCTATGGAAGGCTTGGTAATTGCATTATTTCTCTAAAACTTTAATGCTTCCTTTATGGTAGACTAGGAAATTATTTCACTAACCTATATTTTACTGTGCCTCCTATATGGTAGGCTTTTTTTTTTTTTTAATCTTGCTTTTAGCATGCCTCCTTTATGGAATGCTAGGAAATTAATTTACTTCTCTAAATAATTTGATTCCTTTTTGTACCTAATAGGTTTCAACGCTCTCTCATGCCATCCTTTAAATGCTTGCATTTCCTATTGATTGGGAACATTAGGAAGAACTGGTTCTTCTTCATTTCCTATAATGTAGCCTTTTCCCATAAGGAAATTCGTCATTCTAAACTTCCATGCTTGGAAGTTGTTCTTGTTAAGCTTTTCAGTGATAATCTGTGAAAGAGAATCAGACGCCATTATAGAACACTGCAAAATATTCTGTCACTGCAAAAAACACAGCTTCTGCCTCACAAGGGCAAATCTGCAAAACTGACGAAAGTGGTATTTGACCACACAGTCACTTCCTGGTGACGATTTTGCATGAACAGGCAATAAGGATGATTCTGTAACTCCCAATATCTCTACACACAGGCATACGATGCAATTTCTGTGGTAACTTTTCACTAACCTGCAGAACAGTGGTCGCACAACAAAAACAAGGTATTTTTCTCAGTGCTTGCGGAGAACCTCTCGAGAACCTCCGCCTCTAAAATGGGCCCCGAGATGGCCCCGTAGCATATACTACCCTCTCACCACACCACGAAGGGTGTCTCAATCTGAGACAATGCACACTTGCACTTTCCGGCTCCCTTCCGACTGTGCTACCTACAGAGATTTGCTCCCAAACTCGAAAAAGGAAAGCAACACTGGTCCTCTTACCAGGACATCACGAACTTGGTTTGCTTTCTTGAGCTCCTTACCACGAACTAGGCTCTAATACCATGTGAAGATAGTGGGAGAGAAGGAAGGAGTCTCACTTGTGGCTTTCTCACATACACAATGGGGGAATACACACAAAGGTGGAGGCTGAAAACGGTTTACTCTTCTTAGTTGTGAAAGCCAAAAGAACTCTGGTACAAAGAAATAGAAGAACCCTATATGTGGGTCTCAAACCAAACTCAGCTAACTAAGGTGGCATACTAATTGAGCCACGAACTAGAGTACATAAGGATAGCTATCATCCAGCTATTATTCATAGGCAGTGTACCAACTGCATCTGCAGCTAACAAGTCGGTGACATAAATGCACAATGATCACCTTGGCATATCACGAGTGGAGCTCGATATCTCAACAATGAGCATATTAAAATCCTTTCCAAGAAAAACAAAAGATGCAATTTTATCCATACCAATTGCTACTGTCAACCATGCCCATAACATAGAGACATTCATGATTCTTTCCATGAAATAGGGGAACACCCCATGCTACTGCACCTAACAAATACTATGAAGGATGGACTCACACGAGAGAAATGAAGATAACCACGAACATGAATCCTGAGCTTCCCCCACAGATTCATTACAAAGACGTCGAATAATGTCCAATTGAAGAGATGATGAAGGACAACTCAAGAAATCAAATCTGGCCATCTTATCAGGCTGAGTGGATGGGGAATAGTGAAAAGCTCTCTTTTTTCTGCCCAAATCTTTGAAAGGTGAAGTCTTATCTATTTTAATGGACTGGAACATAAATTGCATTTTTGTGCTTAATGGAGCACAAGATGCCTTGAGCATCAAAGGAGGTGCTGCTATGACAAACTACAAGGAACAAGAGGCCATGGAGTCCACAAGAATAGAGGATTTCAGAAATAGAGGATGTCTATGACGATGAAGGAGAGGGAAAATGGAAGCCATAGTCGATGTGAGGATCTAAGGAGGCAGGCAACAGGAGAAGTGACAAAGAAGAAGCTGTACAAGGGCCGTGAGGATCAACAAAAGACTGAGATGCCTAAAGCAACGAATGAGCTATAGAGGTCTGGGTAACCAAAGGAGCTATACAGAGGGGCTAAGCACTCGAACAAACAGTTGGAGACAATGAAGCAACATCATCCTCCATCATAAATCCTCCACACACCCCACATATACACACACACACACACACACACACACATGTGTGTGTGCCTATGCATGTGTATGTATGTACAAAAACACACATAGCTCTTGTGTTGCTTGTATTATCTTAATGGAAAAGTAATTCTATGTACTACAAGCATCATGTGAAGGAAAAATAGTAAATATTAACAAATCATTTTCGTTGTTTGATTTAAAAGCAACAATATAAGACTTATTTATGATGGGGAAAATTTTAACAACTATTGGTGAAAGATTGAAGAGTTTTTCCTTTAACTCTTCAAGTCATCATCAAACATTTCAATGTAGCATCCCAATGTGATAATTTCAAGAGCATTTCGATGTAGCATTCCAATGTGACTAAGGGGGACCATAAAAACCCTTGAATAAGTCATTATGTATGGGATCAAGATTGGATGGAACAAAAAAAGTTTAAAATTTGTCTTTAAATGAGCACAATGATCAAGAAAGGCAAGAAAGATATTTTGTGGTACATGCCTTGCATGTAGCTACCATGTGTTTGGCATACATCAAAGACTTTTTATTAGAGGTTTCCTATTATAAATAGGACATAGATGTACTTGACTCATATATGATTGGCCTCAAGTATTTGTTTATTCCATAGGAATGGTGATGTGGTGTTTGCAAACGATAAAAAATAATCAATGGATGGCTTAATGTTTGGCCAAAGTAAAGGTCTCAATTCTCTATTTGATTCGTTCCTCATAAAAGAAGCTGCAATTCCTAACTTTTTCTATGCTTCTTGGAAATAATATCATGTCTCATGGACTACCCCTTTACTCATTTCCTATTGGATATTGTCATGTGCGTGTATTCCATCCTTTGACAATTTCAAATACATTGAGAGATGATTAGGATTTTCGAGAAGATTACATATTTTATGTGGCATAACTATTTTGATACTATTGTGGTGCAATTTGAATTGATCATCTACAAGAAAGTGTATTAATATCAAGAAACATTTACTTGTTAAATAATTCAACAAATGTGAAATATCAATATTTACACAAGCCATTATATCACTTGAAAGCCCTTCAAAGCCACATTATAAACAGATAATCCTACACAATTCAAGAGAGAATTTTTGTTTGACATACTACATCCATACATCGATGATACTCTTGAATTTTTGTTTGACATACTATATCCATACATCGATGATAATATTGTTGCAAAATATTAGTTCTTGAAGCACCACAATTGTTTTTCATGGATCTACCTAGACTACTTGCTAGAAAATAAGGTCATGAAAAATACTTTAAATTATATTTAAAAACAATGCACATGAGATTGGGGGGGAAAGTTGGAGCGTCACTCAACATGAAGACCCTCATTTTGTTTACTGAGTTTTGTCCAAAAACTTCTCAGACTATGACTTATTATTGTTTTCAAAATCAATACAGATGGAATAGCATTGTAACTACCCACAAGAACATGTTTGAATTCATTAAATGTAGTTAGTCCCCAAAAGTCTAGCTAAGATATATTGCATGCAGTTTTATTTTTATTAGATTACATCACCCTTCACATTCAACAAATTGAGTGAAAAATAATTAAGCAAATTATAGGCTAACCTAGCCTAATGTATATTATGCTGATTTTATATTCTTTCTAATTGAAAAAGATATAATTTTATTTATAATTAAGATACAATTATTGATACTAAAATAAAAACAAACACACTTTCAACGTTTTCATAGGGTAAACTAGCCTAGTATGTAGAATGTGGAAAATAATTTGTTTCTAATTAATAAAAGATATAATTTGAAAACTTTCTTTCTAATTGACAAAAGGTACAATTTTCTTTATAATTAAGATACAATTATGGATACTAAATTAGAAACAAGCACATATCTTTATACTCTCCATGTTGAAAGAATAGTTAACTTATGGTGGTTTGTATTGGACCCTGGAGGCATCTTGAAACTTTCAAACTCTTTACATAGGATAACCATTTTGTATGTTCAAGATATTACCTCATGTGAGAGTATTTATAAAATGGTTGAAAATGTTTTTTTGCTCAAGAGCCTAATAGTAGCTTGCCTTGAAAGTTCTCATGGTGATGAAAATTATTGTGTAAAACTTTAATTTATAATAAAGTGATTGTAACAACATTTATTTACTTGTGGTTTAGAGGCTAGAATGATATGTTTATTCATTTTAGAAGAAACATCAAGACTAGACCATGTGAAACGTCTAAGATGACACAAAATCTCAGGCCTAGAATGATATTTCTTCACTTTAGAAGCAACATCAAGACTAGTCCATGTAATCTAAAGGCTAGAATGATATGTTTGATAATTTTGGAAGAAACATCAAGACTAGACCATGTTTAAACATCTAAGACAACACAAAATCCCAGACATGAATGATATTTCTTCACTTTGGAAGCAACATTAAGACTAGCCATGTGTAAACATGCATGCAAACCAAGTATAATGATTAAATATAAGATTTAAAACATGATATTTATGAGTTCTAAAACATAAAATCGTATACCAATTCTCACCTATATGAGTGGTGAATATATGATGTCCTAAATATCTATCTAGTCATCAAATATTGTTGCATCTAGAAAGGAGCTACTAGTAAAAACCAAATCATTTTTTTCTTATTTGCATATGAAGAAATACTTCGAAAGCTTTCCCACTGAAGGGGCATTAAAGATTTTTCTTATGATTTAAAAATGTTTAAGAAAATATCCAAAGGCTTACATAAATGGCCAACACTAAAGGTACCTTACAACTAATGTGTGATGTGATGTTAATATGAGACAAAAGTAGATCAATCGAGTGTGATATATTAGCAGACAAAAGAAAGAGTTCATGAAATATATTATTAAGGACGATGGGAAGTTTCAACAAGATACATAGATGAAATAAATTTCAAGAAATTAAGCCATTGTTATATGCCCATTTTCTTAATGTGGAAAGGAGATTCATGAACATGTTCCATGGTTATCATTCATGATTCAAATAAGTAACTAACAAAAGTGGTTTCCTCATGGTACTTGCATCTTTCATCAAACATACTGTGTTAGTGGCTCTTTCTAATTCATGTTTTTCTTACCTTACCTATTTATTAGTCATGAGACTCTACTCATGAACCTAGAAAATCTTATTTGGCTAGTCTTTTAGTTTATAATATGAGCAAAATGTACTTCTATTTGTTTCCATTGATACTTAGGTAAAAAATATGAAATCTTATTGAAAACTTAAAGTTTTTAGAATTAATTTTGAATTTGATGAAAGTTTTACTTTTATTGGGCATGTACCTTCTATTTAAGTTTTCCTTCTAATGAAACAAATATTAATGACTTATCCATGGCATCATAAAACTAGCATGAGATTGAATTGTTCCCCTTATTTTCAAGAAAAATGTGAAAATCAGCAACATGCACAAAGGCAAGCTCAGGGATTGAAATCCCCTAACCTCCATGTGTATCCACTATTTGGACATCCCTAGGTTACCAAGCTAGATCACTTTTAGGGGTTGTCACCTTCCCTTTATTAGATCCACTGATTAACGTGTTGTGAACTTGAAATTTTGTGTAACTTTGACATTGAAAGTCACAATGATTTCAAATAGGTACACAGAAAGGAAAAAACTTATAAAAATCAAGTGAAAATGTGCATTGCAAAATTGTTCAATGTCTCATACAAAGGGGTCTCATACATAGGGGATCTTATAAGCTTTTTGAAATTTTTATTGGTAGCTAAAAATCGTTATTGTAAAAAATCTATTATTGAATAGTAAGACATTGACTTTTGTAAGAAGAAGAAAGAGCTCAAGCATAGACTTAATATGAAGGAGAACACATTCAAATGCTTGGTCTGACTTTTATTTTAAAATGTGAAGTAAATTTATATAAAAAGGAACTAAAAGTATGGAAATTAAACTACTAGAAAATCAACCCATTGAGCCCTTTTATCTTTTGTAACATTTGCGGGCCATACTAATGTCTTCACTATGCAATAGGGTATGTAGCACGGCCTCGTTGGAGGAGCACGCCTCTTATGCATGATGTTGTTGTATACATTATAAGGATGTCAAATACATGAGTAAAACCCCAATCGGAAGCAACAAATTTACATTGTATAGAGTGTTAATATTAGGAAAGCAAGTATGGAAATTAAACTACTAGAAAATTAACCCATTGGGCCCTTTTATCTTGGAATCCCTATAAATTCACCTCTTATTAGTGAATTGTTTTTTTTAAATAACATTTGCGGGCCATATTAGTGTTTTCACAATGCAACAAGGTATGTGGCATGGCTTCCTTGGAGGAGCAAGCCTCTTGTGCATGTTGTTGTTGTATACATTATAAGGATGTCAAATACATGAGTAATGCTAGAAAACCCCAATGGGAAGCAACAAATTTACATTGTGTAGAATGTATTAGGAAAGCAAGTAAAAGGCGATGTCTGTTACCAAGAGACTTTTATTGGAAAATCGAGACGAAAGGTCTTTTGCTGATGTCATTGTCTAGCATTTTGATTGATGTTACATATTTTTTGAATTTTGTATACAACCCGTTTAGGCTGTGGCCTGCAATGACAAAAATTGACTAAGATATAATGAGGATATAATTGTCATTGGGTGATTTTTCATTTACTAACGCTCCCGAAAAAAATTTGTCAAATGAAAAAGGGAAATGGGGAAAATTTTTGTGATTACAGAAGAATTTTGGGGCAATGACAAGCCTAGGATCAATACTGATTTTCTTTAGAAAAGGGAGGGCGGTGTTGTCCGTGGCTCAGCCTTTGGGTTTCTCTTTTAGTATTCGATCTTGGTACTTTCACAAAGGTGACACGACATAAATCATCGTTTTCTTGGATACATTTCGTGGGGATACATCATCTAGCGTCCCTTCTGCAATAATCTTCTACCAATGTTCACCCCGTTCAAAACCTCATGCGGTCAATATCTAAATGAATATTATGAAACGAGAACACCATACATTGCAAAAGGACAAAGTGGAGATCGTAACTCGAATCCGCTTTCATACAACATGCGCAAATTGGCAAGCAGCTCGTGGCACGTCGAAGAAAAGTTTGTGAGGGTGACTGCAGATTCGTTTTGTGTATAGGCTAATAGATAATCAGTCGTAAAAGAGAAAAAGCAGAGGAGCATCGACTTCTGACTGGAGCAACAAAGTGAGGAATCCCTAAACGTACCAAGGAATCCCTAGAAAGTATTGTAATGGAAGTGGGGCAAAAGATTCCTCAGTCCGTGTGCTGCGACATACAGGTCGTAAGAAACATTGATAGGAGAATCAAAACATCTCCATCGCCGGCTAGTCGCTGATGTAATTGTTACGACCGCTGATTCTTTCGTTCTGTGTTGCAGTCACGTCGAAAATAATGCATCCAGTTTGACGTGTAGAAAAATGCCTTATTTAATGGGACCGCCTCTTTTTCCATTACAATTTGTCTTCAAAACACAATGGAGTCAACGGTGTGAGAAAACAGACTTTTATATAGACAATGCACGCGTGGGGAATTAGTTCTTCCATAAAATCATTTTCTCACCATGTCATTATGGATTTGGAGATGCATTTTCTCTTTCACCATTGATTATGACTCTTAAATGGTTCTTCGTTTTTTCCCTTCCCCAAATGGGTAGGCCTTAGTAATTGTTTGCCTTTACAGAGAAAAATCACTTATTTACTTACTTTTATGTCCACTTTTTTTTGGCATCCATTAATTGAGTAGCATGTGAGTGTTCTAATTCTATCTCATGAAATTCTCTCTCTCTCTCTCTCTCTCTCTCACACACACACACACACACACACACACACTTGCATTTTGCCCCCTTTTTCGTGCACCACCTTGGGAAGGCCACATGAATAAAATTCATCTTGTTTAAAAATCATTGTTTTGGATGCACCAACTCCATACTCCTAAATGGAATGCAAGTTTTGAACTTATAATCCTCTTAATATAAACCTCCCAATATTTAAGAAAAAAGAATGTTGCTCTTATTGTGTGAAAATAAATCGCTCTCTCTATACAAATACACACTCCTCACCTAAAAAGTAAGCCCTATCCCTAACTAGAGACCAATAAAAGAAACCTCACACACCACTTACCCACCCACAAACACAAAGAGGAAACCTTAACCCCAACTTGAGACCAATAGAAAAAGCCTCACACATTGGCACAAAGACCAGACTTAATCATAACTGTGATAACAGACGTAACACATAACTTAAGCCAATAAAACTGCTAACCCTTATGCATAAACATGGCCCACACATGTCAGATCCCCCCACCCCAACATACACACACATTGCAAGAGGCAAACATCGCATAGGTGGTGGGAAGGAACCCAACAAAGGCAAAGAAAAAACAAATGAGAAAGGGGGCTTTGCAGAGGATCAACTGCACTTACTGACCAGCCTCCACTCAAAAACGGTATAGGCAACAAAAGACACTAGAGGTTCAATAGGGGGAGCCAAAACATGAGGCACAAGGAGTGGAAGAAAGGGGCCATCCCAACAATAACAAGGGCAAGCAGAGAAGAAGGGGAGCATAGCAGCAGAGAGGAGGAAGAGGAGGTTGAGACATGAGAACTAAGTGGGGAGAGGGAAGGGGGTTTGGGGGGCCCCGGGGGGAAGCAAAAGAAGAAGAGAGGTGGTAGTTGAGCAAGGAAGACGTGAAGGGAGAGGAAGAGAAGGGGGTGGGAGCCAAAGAGAGAGGTTGGAGAACGAGGAAGAGGGGGTTGGAGAACTAGGAAGAGGGGGTTGCAAGAAGTCTCTCTAAGAGGAGAAGATGAGAGAGAGGAGGGGGACTTTAAAGAGGAAGGGGGAGGGTTTTTTCCCTCTCCTCTCCTCAAATCCTATGCATTCTTTCCACCAACTTCCTCTCTCTATTAATTTTTGCCATCCCTCACTCTCTCACATTTATTAATACCAATGGAATCTCCTCTCTTTAAGAATTTCGATTCTTGAAGAGACTTTCTAGTATGTCCCCATACCATTGAGAGACTTTCTAGTATGTGTTGAGAGTATGTCCCCATAATTTCTAGAAAGAGAAGCGAGTTGTCTAAAATTAAAAACGAAAACCTCGCCGTTACGATTACACCACTTAATCAAAGTCATTTACTAAAATGAGTTTTGATTTTTCCAAACAATGCAAGAAGTTAGAACAACCGTCAAGTTGGAACAACAACTCCAAACTCTAACTTTGCGACAACACAAAAGGCATGCTGCCATCATCCATATGTCTTGTTAATGCCATCGCCATCTAATTCTTGGAGGCTTATCATCAGCATCTGATTCTTGTGCTCACACCTCTCTCGTGAAACATTACGTTGGTGATTGGAGTATTCATGCACACTTCCATTGGAGTAACCTTCTCTTTCCCCTCGACTCCCGCCCTCAAACTACTATATAATCCTCAAGCTTTGTAGTTGTTTTCCCAGCAGCCTTGATCTTTGCCTTCTTCAGTTTCCTCTCCTTGGGAGTCCTTGCCTTTCCCAGTACACCCTTTCGCTTTTCATGTAAAAGACGTCTATTCGTAAGCTATCATATGATTGCAGCTCCCCTGGCGTTCCTACTTCCCCCGCCGGATAATACCTTGATCTTGTCGTTGACACATTTCTACTTTTGGATGCATGATACTTGCACCTCTTTTCTCACGTTGTTTGTATCAGTATCTTCATGTTTATCATATGACGCATTTCTGCATAGCTCTGAACTGGAGGCCTTGTTTGAAGTAGCAGATCCAACACCGCCGCCGAGGTACGTCTCCGCCTACAAGTATGACTTCGACAGTATGCTACCCAATGCCCCCCGAAGATTCTCTTCCCGTTGACGAGGACGAGAAAAGACTAAATGAGCTTGGCTACCGCCAAGAGTACCACAGAGTTATGAGCCCATTCGAGCAGTGGGCTTACACTTTCGACTATACTGCACCGCTGGGATTCATCACAGGCTACTATGGCTACATGTACACGTACGGAGGACCTGTGATGATCTTCTGGGGCATGCTAGCCACCAGTGTCGGAACTCTATGTATGGCTTTCGCCATGGGTGAGGTGGCCTCTGCTTTCCCAACGCTGGGGAGCGTGTACTACTGGGTCGCTCAGCTGGTTCCAAAGAAGCACGTACCCTGGTCGTCCTGGTTCATAGGGTGGATCTATCTTATTGGGTCATTCGCCGGAACAGCACTGAATGAATATCTTCTGGCGCAGCTAATTGCTACAATGATCCTGATCGGCACTGGTGGTGCTCAAAACGGAGGGACTGCTCTCAAAACGTATCAGGCGAGAACGTGCCTCATTTGCTACTACTTTGCGGGCTCCATCTTTCCTTCGCTGTTCGAAATAGTTTGTTTAATACAGTTTTAATTCTTACTTACTGTCTGATGATCCTATCGCTCGGCAGGTGGTGCTGCTTACTGGCGCTGTGTTCGTGCTGCATTTCTTCGTTTCTATCGTTAACACCAATTGGCTGGGGCGCCTCAGCTCGATTGGTGCCTACCTTCAAATCGGTTCCATTGTAGTCGTGGTCATCTCATTAATAGCTGTTTCGCCAAAGTATCAGTCAGCCGAGTTTGTTTTCACTCGGTTTGTGAAGGCCCCCGATCAAGGTGTCTCTAGCGCAGCAATGGTTATTCTTCTAGGGCTACCTTATGCCCAGTCCATCCTCACAGGCTTCGAGGTGGGTTCTCACGTCGTTGAGGAAGTGAAAACAGCAGCGACGTCAGCACCACGCGCTATGGTTCGTAGTGTGTACACCACTGGGACCCTGGAGATCATCCTTTTGACTGTGGTTGCATTTTGCATTCAAAATCCAGAAAATGTGCTCTCGTCGAACACAGCAACAGGTAAACCTCAAAGTATATCTTTAAGGCAACCTCTGCAGGTCTTCAATATGGCTCATCCCATGGCGCCGTTTCTAGACCCATGCTAAGTGCATATGTTTCAGGAGGAGGAAATGCATCTGCAGCAACCCAAATCTTTTACGACGCCTTCTACGCAAAGTACAAAAGTAACTCTGCAGCAGCAGCAGGGTCAATCGTGCTTACAAGCTTAGCCGTGCTGTCGCTTTTCTCTGGAAATATAACCAATGTGACGCTAACAGCAAGAATGGTAAAGTCACTTTGACAGGCTGCCTTTTCTAATGTATTGACTAGCTAAGTCCTTGCTATGAATCTTGTGACCTTCGAGCGTTTAAATAAAATTTTTTTTTTTCAAAGAAGTTTAAATAATTCTTAAGCACGTCGAACTGCAATTTGTTCAGTCCGCCCAAAATGGGAAATTCAAGGCGAAGACAGCACAACAATAAAAGTTTCAAAAGTTCCGGTAGTTTTACAAGGTATATCTGACGCAGCTATGCATGTTCGACTTCAGGCTTATGCAATGGCACGAGACCACGGGTTTCCCTTTCACGAATTCCTTATGAAGCTTTCACCAAAGGAGCGTATCCCCGTGAACGCTACAATCGTGACGGTGATCGGCTCTTTTGTTTGCGTCCTCCCGTCACTCGGTAGTACCGTGGCATTCACGGCTATCACCGCAGTGTCCACTATCACCGCTTATGTGCCTTACACTGTGGTTCTGATGTGCCGCTATGCATTCAAAAACAATTTTGTTCCTGGTCCATTCTCACTAGGACGTGCAGGCGCACTCGTAGCAGCTTGGGGATCCTTCTGGGGAGCTTCAATGAGTTTACTCTTCTGCTTTCCTCCCAACTATCCGATAAACGGATCGAACTTTAACTACGCAGGTCCTTCATTAGTGGTATGCATTGCCGGAGGCTACATATACTGGATCCTGCGAGGAAAAACGAGCTTTCACGGACCCAAACGGACCATCGATGATATCATATAAGGATTACACATTCCAACAATCAGATAACCTTGTAAATTCATTCTCTCGTGCAAGCTTGCCATCTAGATTAAACCCAGTCTTGTCTATCTGATCTGTTGTTCCAATAAATAAAAAGTGAACTTTGAAGGATTTACAGCCCTCATTCCTATGTACAAGAAGTCATTGTACTCGTGAGGTTATTGTTTTTGTATTTGCAAGAGATTAATATCGTTTTCATGCTGACCGTGCGAGTCTTCCCATGTATTATACTTTGAACCTGTTCTGATTTTTTGTATTCAGGTACTGAGTGTGAGAAAGAAGGGGAGAGAGAAAGCGACTGTCCCCTAAAAAACAATGCCAAAATGTTTACAATAAGAACATCAACAAACGTATTGTGACTTTTGGAAGTCACAATGAGGTCTCCTCAGTCGATGAAATGCTAAAAGAGAAAATTCATTGTTACTACTCTCAAATATAGTCTAAGCTTACGCATCTGACATGATAGAAAAGTAAAGAAATGAAGTTGCTTGTTGGTCTCACACATGCCAAAATACTCTCATCATGTAGTAAAGACCAAGATTAGTGTACTATTTAACAATGGTTCATAATGGCGTGAATGCTTCCAACATTATATATAGTTTATCACCCATGTGTCAAAAATAGATATGTACTTCATCATGATTAAAAAGTGACACTCAAACCAATATAATCAAAAGGGAGATCAAATTTAATAGACAAAAACCTTTGGTCAACTTCAATATTGCATCTCTTTTATAATACCATGATGTCATTTCGTGTTGTCTTTTCATCGGGCAAGGCTCTTGAGCAATTTATTGCTTGCTTGTTTTTTAATAAAGTTGCCTAAAATGGTCATTAAAATATATAAAAGTAACATCAACATGGAACTTTTGAGCTTGAGGAAGGGGGAAGACGGGCGAAATTGAAGATAATGCGAACCTAGAACATGCATTCCATAAGAGGGGTTTAATCTAATGCCATTTTTTACAAAAATTATACGTACGAAAGGGCTTTGTTTGTTCATTTTGGAAAGAGATTCAACCCTTTCAATGTGAAAATATTTCAAAAACCAAATGTAAGTAGTTGGACTTTTCACAATACTTTGCACAAATGGTATGTAATTCCTTAACAAGTTAAAGGGAACCTAGAAACATACTAAACCCATGCAAAACTTTAGAAATTCCTTATGCAATATTGATGTCATCATAAAAGGCACCTCTAAACACCTACATGGGACATCAGATATACCATTTTAGAATTAAAATTATATTTCACCCAGGACTTCAAATATCTTGTAAAACTTTAGAAATTTCTTGTAGGGCATTTATCGAGTCCCACAAGGGACCCCAAACACCTATGTTGGACTTCCAATATTCCATTTTAAAATTCAAATATTACATGAGGGATGTTGATTCAAATTCAATTTGGACTCCCAAAGCTATACCTAACCTTGCAAATGTCATGTTTAGGAGTTCTCATATTCAATATGCGATATGGTTTCAATATCATAGGTAGACTATTGACAGAATATTTGATTTAGTTAAGCAAGTATTCCCCACTTCAATATAGGAATTTATGCAAAAGCAAAAAATCCCATGAGGGATCTTTAAAATTCCATATGGAAGGAGAATTCTTTATGGGGCAAATATTGAAAAGTTAAAATTTTAAAACTCTTTTGTTTTGATTGATCTTATATATATATATATATATATATATGTATATATATCTTTATCTATATCTATATCTATGTATGTACATATGTATGTAGTATGTATCACTACAAGGTATAGTCCGTTTTCTGACACAAATACCAATCTTTGTTACACTTTTTTTTCATTAAAGTGTAAAAAGGTCGGTAATTACATCAGGATTAGTGTCAAAAAATGTGTCGGTATATACTGACGCTGGTAGTGTCGATAAAGGTCGGTATATAACAACTTTGTATCAAATAACCATTGGTATATTCCGACCTTTAATAGAACACAACATTAATGCACAATAATATCCATGACTTGTGTAAGGATCTGGGCATCAAAGTGGCAGAAGTAGGTTAGCCAGATCAAGAGGTGTCGCACCAATTTTGAGACACTGGGTCTATTTGAAGACCCAATAGCCGAAGCCTGGATGTTAGACTAGCTAATTGATCCCAAGCAACTCCCTATTGATATCAATAATACATATCCTTGGCCACCAAGGGGGCATCATTTTGATGTAGATCCACCATGATATCCTCCTGGCCCTTCAATTATAGATGAAGTTAGACCATCATGACAGTCCATTCATCCTCGACCTCCCATCCATCAAAGGCATCGACGACCACGAGGCTTCAACCCTTGAGCCTCTGCATTTGAATAGTGGTTAGTCCCTACTAGTCCCGAGTTAGGCTAACAATTATGCATGGTCACCCAACGTCGGCCTTGGTTAGGAGCAAGAAGTTATGGAGGCGATCAAGCACCCATTTTGTGGCAGAGGTGTAGTTGATCACAGTGATACAGCCAAATATAGGTGAATGGAGGTTGGTGCACCAAGCGCACACCCTTTTAGAAGATGGTTCTTTTAGGGAGTTATTTGATTGTAATAGGTAGAGAAGAGAACAAGAGAGGAATGTGCCAAGTTCTCTTCCTCTTACTTGAATTTCTTGAAGGAACATAGTGGTAGGGAGAGAAGCAAGATAACACTAGGAATGAATAGGAAAGATAGCAAACATAACGAAATGGAAATAAATGGAAAGGAAATGAAAGCAATGAATAAGTACTCACATGTAGACCAAAGTAGCTTGTACTTGAATGAGTTGAGTGATTTGGCAAGTGACAAGTACAATGCCTTTATAGGATAAGCACACACATACTAAGTACCAAATGTGTATGGGATAGCTCCCAATATAACACATGGCACTCCTAGACACCTAGGCCTATAAAACTCACACTAGGACTCACTAGAACACACTAAAACTGACTTAACTTGGCTCAATTTCCTAAGTACACCCCCCATGGAGGAAAGGTGAGGAACTATTGGAATGGAACCCATAACAAGATCTATGATGCTCATCGAGCTGTGCAATGTCAGAACTAGCCGTGGCTCCCATGCAATCTCAGAGGCTAAAGTTTGAGCATGGTTCAAAGGTTGGATTGAGCACTCTCATGGCTTTATGTCCCCTACATGACTTAGAGGCTCATGTCTTAGCATGGATACATAACCAACTCAGAGGTTTAGGAAACTAGAGCACCAACATCCTAGAACTCAAATGCTAGGCCTGATAGATAGACCCATCTAAGATCAATACAGAGTAGGTTCCCTCAATACATCCCCCCTTGGCTCCAAGGACTAATGAGGGACATGGAGCCACACACAAGAAAATAAACAAATGAATACATCATTTTAGGAGGACTATCCAAGTCAGAGAACCTTTATTGACTCAAGAAAACCACGAGAAAACCACAATGGCATTCATTTTGGGGAACTACCCAAGGCAGAATACCCTTGACTCAAACATATAAAAATTTGGAAATGTCATTCATTTTATGCATAGCAAGGGCAGAGAACCCATAAAACATCTCCAAGTAGTTGCCTGCACTAATGTGCACATCTCGAGTTGATGAAGTATGTTGATGAAGATCATGGTGAGAGTGCCCCAAATGATATGTCGATGTTGGCCATGGGAGCAACTACAAGGAGCAATCACATGCTGACTCTCAAAATGTCGTGATGTGAGTCACCAAGATCAGAGTAGAGCCTCAAATTTGAGCAATTATGCCCAAAGGAGGAAAAATGCCCAAATGAATGTACAAAATAGAAAAGACCTAATTCTAGAAATTAGGGTTTTTGCAAAAATTAAGGTTTCTATCACAAGTTAGGGTTTGGCAAAAAACTAGTTGAAATGTGTAAAGTGTAACCCCAAGTGCAGCAAAGGCCAAAAATCCCAAAATCCCTAGAAAAATTCTAAGAAATTGGAAATATATTGGAAAATGCAAAATTAGGATAATTTGGGTAGGCAGATCTTCAAATACCCATATCATTCCGTAGAGATGTCGAATTGACAAGCTATAAAAAGGGAAAATATAGCTCTCAATGAGATGTACATTTTACTCTTCAAAATTGACTTAAAATTTGATGTCGTTTGGCCTGTAAAGACATAGAAAATGTTGCAACCCTTCTTTTTTTTTATGGATGTTGGCGCACACAGCTTCAATAGTGATGAGGAGACTAATGGCGGAAATGGTGGGTTGGAAAACCACTCTCTTCTAGCCACTACAGCAAGAAACAACTCACAAGTAGCTCACAAGCAAGACTAAGGAGTAGAAGTAGTGGAGCTCAAGAGAGAAGAGGGCCTTCCAACGAGGAAGAGGCTCGGGTAGCTTCATTGGCATCCCTCACTTCAACCTCTTAGAAAGGGAAGGAGAGACAAGGCTAGGAACGTGGCTCTGATACCACATGAAGGAACATAGTGGTAGGAAGAGAAGCAAGCTAACACTAGGAACACAAAGGAAAGATAGCAAATGAAATGAAATGGAAATGAAATGAAAGCAATGAACCAGTACTCACATGTAGACCAAAGTAACTTGTACTTGAATGAGTTGAGTAATTTGACAAGTGATAAGTACAATGCCTTTATAGGATAGGCACACACACACTAAGTAACAAATGTATATGGGATAACTCCCAATATGACATGTGGCACTCACATTAGCTAAAACACACTAATATTGACTCAACTTGACTCTATTGCTAGGTTAGGGAGTGTTCATTGTAAGCCGAGGTGGCTTGGTTGTATCAAGTTAGTTTGATTCAATGAAAATGAACAAGAAATTGATTGTCTATTTTGAGCAATTCTGATGTATTGCCTCCATTGTCTAAATGTTAAGTGTGTTCATAACTCAGTGTTCTCCCATCATCATATGGTTCTCCCTCGTTAGCTAACCCCGACCTCTAAGTGTTTTATATGTTGGCACATGTTCTACACCCGAGCACACTTTTCTTCTTAGGATTGCAAAAGCGAGCATCTTCATCGAGCACAACACAATGGCTTGTGTAGCAAACCAAACATTTCTGAGTTAGCCGGGTGAGGCATAAGAACCGTCATTAGGGGTTGCTAGCCAAGTGAATATGCACTAAGATTTCTTGCAATTGGTCAGCTATTGTGCCTTACTGTGCATTCCAATTTACAAGTTGTCAGTTGAGGGGCACTGTAACAAGCAAGAACTAAGAGTTGTCCTTGTGTGCCAAAGGATTGATGCCATAATAACATCTTGGTGAGGTTGAGATTGTTGGATGATTTCTACTGTGGGAGCTAGGGCAGCTCGCCAGATGGGTTATGCCTTGGGATTGGATGCCTGTGAAGCCATGATTGGCTTGGATTACTGAGAGAAGAGGTTATGGTGTAAACTAGATGCCCACTGGAAGGGACGGCTTGTCACTTCCATTACAAACTTCACTGTTTTGGACTTGTGGGATGGAAACTGAGGTGTGTTGCCTTCATCGTCAAAATTTGATTGAAGATCTCTCATGACACTTTTAACCACCTCCTGATACCTTAAGGCATAGGACAAGAGGGTCCCCCAAAAAGCTATGTACAATCATCTTGGTAGTGGTCGTACTGTCCACATCTTTGCACCTCCACATTCACCTCAAAAACCACCCCGTCAACCATGTTGATATGAGGGTCCTAACATAGGTGGTTGGTACGATGCATAGTAAGGCTGAGGATAGAAATATGGGACACCAACTGGATTGGGTGTAGGAGCTTAGAGCAAAGGGGGAGTCAGAAGTAATGGGGTGGAATGATAGGAGGAGAAGGTGGCTCAGATGCTTTTCCAAGAGGAGGTATTGATGCTAGGCTAGAAGTTATCGGTGTGGCTCTGTTGACTGCAGCAACAACTAGAGTTTCCCCCTCGAAGAATACTCTAGAAGAAGCTTCCTTAATTCTTTGAGGTACCTACACTCAGAGGCATCATGTCCATGGATCTCACAAAATGTGCAAAATTAGGTAGAAGTAGGTACCTTATGCTTGGAGGGACACTCCCACAGTGACCATGGCTAAAACCCTTGCATTCTGTGCATCAAAGACCACTTCTAATCTGGGCCTCAAAGGACATATGACCATCCACCTTTGTTCTGTCCTTTAGACCTTCTTTGGTTTCTTCTAACTCCTTATTGAGTTGCTACCATGCGAATGAGTCCTCCTCTCTAAGGAGCTAGGTGGTCGTAGTTAATGATGAGGCAAAACTTAACTGTGATCATTCCATCTTGACTGCTTCCTTTAGGAAGTCTTGGAGTGAGGCATGTTCAGGGAGTTTTTCAAATGGCCTTATAGCAATGGTAGGTGGTAATGCTTTCAAAAACCACCCCTTCATGATAGCATCATTAGGTGACACAGACATCTTCACCGCCAAGACCCTCATCCTTGTGTACATCTCAAAAATGCTTTTCCCAGGCTTCATGGTGTCAATGGACACAATCCTATATTCAAACGTTTCCAATTTGAAAGTCCGTAAAAACTCCTCCCTTAGAGCTGTCCAAGTTTGAAAATGCTCAAGGGGAAATTGGCTATACCATACATGCGTCCTCCAATGAGGGAAAGATGTCTAGAAAGACATGCTTATTCTCCACACCTTTGGCTTTGTATGCCATAAGAAATATCCTCACATGATCTTCTGCATCCTCATGTAGGTGACCTTTGAACTTCTGAGTCTTCACATGGACCTTGTCCAGTAACTCAAGAAGTCTGGCTTTTTTTCTAGGACTGAGAACCTCCATACCCACCCTAGAAGCTGAAGCGGTTGGAAGAGTTGAAGGGCCTCTGGAAGGAGAAGTACTCAATGTGGGTGCCATGGAGACATATGGTGGAGCAACTAATAATACAACACCCCATGCAGGAGACCATATTGGTGAAGGTACTACCGATGTAGCCATAGTGGAGATAGATGGTACTACCGATGTAGCCATAGTGGAGATAGATGGTACTACATATGCTGCAGTAGGCACTATCGTTGTGAAAGTAGATGGTGAGGACATAGGGAACATGGGGGTCAAATAGGATGTAGAGGTAGTTGGGAAGGAGAAGGAAGGGGTCCGAAGCCATTTATGATGGATAGCTAGTAGTAGGAAAGGCTAGAGATAATGGAAAGGGTAGCATAGAGGGTAGGGATAACTAGCAGTAGGAAAGGGTAGAGATAATGGAAATGGTAGCACAAAGGGTAGGGAGATGACCGGAGTGAAAGGTGAACCCATGGGTGTCACGGATGTAGAAACTAGACTCAAAGGACTGGGGTTATGCATAGCATACAAAATAGTTGCTTGACCACTAGAGGTCAAGTCTGGCGCTGAAGTAGGCACTACTTCCATTGAAGTGCTTAAAGTGGTTGTTGATGAAGACATCATTGCAACATGAGAAGAGGGGCTATCTTTACCTTGATGCACTTCTAAGGAGCCCTTGTCCTTAGTACTTTCCTATTTCACCCATTCTCTGCTTTATACTTCTTCTTCTCCAGAGTCTTGATCGGACCACCAAGGATCCTATTGGTCCAGATTGATGAGAGTTTTGATGAAGTTACTTGCTCTAGCTACTACTCCAATAGGTTCACTTTATGCTCACCCTGAAGACCTCACGAACTTTCATCTTCTGTGATGCCTTTTGTATCGAGTTTGGTTGGACAGAAGTCTCCTTTCCACTCTCTCTGCCAAAATAAGAAGGTCACAGCTATCTTGGATGGGAGAGCGGGTGTCAATGTTAACATCCACAGAGTACAATCACCAAATGTAGGGTAATCAATGAGTAAAGGTGACCAAGCCAGATGATCTACTTCAACAGGACAAGCTCAAGGGAGTTTGATACCCAAATACACCAAGGTCAATGATTACAAGCAATGTGCACACGGAAGAAGTATAGCTCAAATTTAGAGAGTTTGATCCCCAAATACCCTAAGCCTACCCAAAAGTCCAAAGTTTCCAGGCAACGTGCACAGGCTGTATGCTCCAGTTGCCCCCGCCTGAAACAAGGAGATGCAGGAACAAGGAGATGCAAACTTCTAGACCATCAAGAGTGCACAGCTCCACATCCACAAGAAATAGTGACACTAATGAAAATAGCCCTGGAAGAAATACAACTCAAACTCAGGGAGTTTGTTCCCCAAATATTCCGAAGAAAAGGCTTCCTAGGCTCTAGCAATATTCTGGATTACCTTTGAGTGTCTCACGAAAGCCTAGCCTCATCACTCCAGGTTTTGAGCCGCATTCATGAGTTTTGAACACCAAACAGGTGAAGGTGTGAGGGCCGTTAGGGAGTTTGAGCCCCAAATCACCCGAGCCTAACACAAGCACTACTTGGGAACTGGTTAGGACCACCTCCTAATACTAGGTTTGTCCCAAGCGCTTTAATATGGTTAATACAAGCGCTATTTCTGCTAGTAGGGAGAGCCGATAAGAATAGCAATATGCCTTGGTGCCCTACGAGCCCAAGAGCCCATGGTTATAAACTTGTGAGGGAGAGTGCTAAAAAGGAAAAGGGTTGGCCCTCCCTTCAAAAGGTGACTTGTATAAAAGGACAAAAGTTTCACTTTGGTCTCAATTGTTGTTTGCACAAGTTTGAATACAATCTATCCCCCTTCACTCCCTTCTCCTTCTTCCCTTCCTCCTCCTCCCTTCTCCCTCCTCTTCCTCTCCCCTCCCCTCTTCCCCTTCCCTCTTTCTCGCATGAAACCACATTGCAACAATCCGGGGGCCGCTTGAGTGACACTTGCGAATGGCTCATGCTATGCATTGCTCCCACAAGGAGTAGCTGGGAGTGGAAGCTCCATCGGCATATCTTCAACTACCCCATGACATGTGAGTCACCACTAAGACCCACCACATTTTTGGCACCGCTGTCGAGGAGAAAAGGTATGCTTTTGCATTTGCACTTGTCTCCCTTCGTTATATTCCCATTGCACAAGTTTTCAAGCTTAACTTGAGCTTGTTAGTGGAGTTGTAGGAGAGAAGAGAGGTGGAAAGAGAGAGAGAGAGGACGGAAATCTATTTTTTCATGTAGGAATGCCATTTGTGAGTAGCCTTGGGAAGCTTGTTTTGGTTGCTTTTTGGTGTTTCAACTTGATATGAACTTAGTAGGCTTGATTGCTAAGGTGTGTGTAGAGTCTAATCACCTCAAAAAATAACAAAACTAAGATTTTTGTCAAGTTTTGAAGTAGTTTCATGTTCTAGAACTTCCCTTTTCTGAGTTTTTGCATTTTGACTTTCAAAAAGTGTTTGTTTTCAAGTTTTTTTTCATTGAGAAGGTAGATTAGGTAGTGTAGCACCCCCCCATCACCAAAAATCATGAATAGAAACTGTAAAGTCCTCAGAAATCACCCAATCTCAGTCGGCACAACTGTGTCTAACTATCCTATTGAGTTGGCACTGTAGCGTATCGCATCGACCAGATTCCCCCCGATCGACGCGTCACTCAAATCCCGTCAATCAAATGTCATTGACCCGCTGCTGTAACACTTTTTTGTTGACCTAACCCTTGACCATGGTTCACCCCGCCACCTGGAGTTAATGCTTGCTAGAGTTACTTCCGCACCAATCTGACAAGTCATTGATCGGTGCTGTAGTGGTGCCCCACCGACCGTTGCTATTTACTATCCTGCCACCGACGCAGTGAAAATACCCCTCCGTCCATAGTCGTACTCGTTCCCCCTTGCCGTTGCGATACTCCATTGCACCGCCCATCGGTGTGAAATCCTACCATTCGGTGTTGTTTGTGTACTATGCCATCGTCGCTATACTATCTTGCTGAGTCATTATTCTGCCGACCAGTGTCATACTGTATCCCTATGCCCAAGGGGATACCCCGTCCTTTCGATCGTGCCAACCACATGGAAACTGTTTTCCCACCAATCGTCGCCATATATCCATCACATCAACCAATGGTATATACCTATTCCACCAATTGTCGCTGAAAGGTTACACCGCTACCTGTCACCAAAACCATACTACACCACCCATTGCTATACCCATAGCCCACCGACTGGTGCGGTAGTGTTACCCCACCGATCGGTGCTATACCTCTGGGGTAGCTAAAGAATTAGTAGAAAATTCTAGAACCTCAGTTCAGCTTGGGTGTCCCCAACCAGAGGCACCCCACATGCACCTGAGGTCCAGAAGGATTTTGCCAAAGGGTCCAGTGTCAGAGGAAAGCGCTTCGAGCTATGCTCAACCCACCCTCCATCCTAGTTGGGAGTACAAAAGCTCAATTCTGAGCCTCCACTCATTCGTAGGACCCCATCCAAAAACTCCATTTAGTCCAGATGACACATAGAGTCTTGAAGGAGTGATGCAAGACCCACAGGTCCAAGGGCATCAGAAGCCCCCTTCACGAGTGTAGCCTCTCCCAACTCTCCTGCACCTTCGGTTGTGTCCAAGGCTTAGAGGTACGTTCTCTAATATGTTTGGCTGCTTAGGATGAACAGAGTCAGCAGACATGGGGAACCCCTTTGCCAGCATGTCCCCAGGAAGAGATGGCTAGCAACATACAGTTCTTGAGCCACAGACCGAGATAGAAACTACTTTTGCCAATCCAGGTTCCTCCGCCTACGCCAGAAACCCCCGTGGGAGAACATGGATGATGAAGATCCATAGACGAGGGAACTCTGTAGACAAGACCCGAGTTGAGGGGATACTAGGAACTTCCAAGGTGGAGCGGTCCCACCAACCTTCATCAACTTTGGGGCATCGGAGTTCCCACCCTACCGCTTGTAGCATCGGACCAATGCTACCATGCCCCGAGACCCACCACCTCCGGAAGTCTGTTCCTTTCCATCTATACTAGTTGCGCCAATGAACACAGGCATGGGTACTTCTGTCCCAATGCCGACACCAACAACTACATGGACACCACCACACTTGGGCAAGGCCTAAGGCCAGCCCTATGACCCGTTAAGCCCACAGCAACACCACCTCCACTAGTTGCTCAAAAGATTGTGACTAACGAGGCTATGCATATTTTGGTGAATGCCCTAGGAAGGGGGGCAACACCACTGCCACCCGCCCCAGTGTTCCTTGCAGGGATGGCAAATCCCTCGAGGAGCCGTCCCATAGCGATTTCCAAGTTGATGACCAAGTTCCTTGGAGAAGGAGACCCGACCTCACGTGGAAAGGTTCGAGTAGATTTGTGAAGCCTTTTGTGCACTAGGCGACCTTGAAATGGCCAATGCATTCGGCCTTAGCCTGGACGGCAAGGCAGGTCAATGATATAGAGCTCTCACCCCAGAGGAAAAGATCAACTAGGAGACATTGAGAAAGGCTTTTATTGTGGGATTCGCTCCCAACGGCCATAAATGGAGCCCAATCAACTAGTTGTATGGGGTGAAACAAAACGACAAAGAATCCCTTAGGGATTACATTGCAAGGATTAAGCACCTCAATGCCTACCGTTTGTGCACCAAGCGACCTTGAAATGGCCAATGCATTCGGCCTTAGCCTAGATGGCAAGGCAGGTCAATGGTATAGAGCTCTCACCCCAGAGGAAAAGATCAACTAGGAGACATTGAGAAAGGCTTTTATTGTGGGATTCACTCCCATACAAGGATTAAGCACCTCAATGCTTGCCATTGTGAACCTTATGAGTGGATGAGTGACAAACGACTGTTGCCATGCTTCCTCATCGGGTTAGCAGACCTAAAGGTGCACGACCATCTCATGGTGATGAATCCCACCTCCTTTGATCTATGCAGTAAAGTGGCCATCCGTATGTGACAATATGACGGACAAAGTGGATTCGGACAAGGCGTTGGCCCCCTCCGAAGTAGCCCCATTAGCTAGGTCCTCGAGTGTAGAGTCAAGTAAAAAGGAGGCTAACGATCCTAAAAGCTTGGATGTGAGTGAGCTAGCCTCCAATTTGTTAGAGCAGCTAGGTCAGCAATGGAGAGCAAGAACCTCGAAAGAAGTGCAGAGCAACCCCACGTTTGCTCCTCATGCCGTAAGTAAATATTATCATTACGCTAGTCATGCATGAGTTCCTCATGAGTTTGGACATTCGTAAGAAGGGTATGCCTAGGATAGCTTCATATCCAGGATGTTGTGTGAAGTCCATGACCATGAACCTAACAGGGTACGTGAATCCAAACACCTTAATGTTTGTGCCAGTTAGTACTCCCAGAGGTTTAGTGGTTCCTCCATTGGCTAGCTTTACTACCAGATGGGTCTACTCGAGTGTGGGTTTTCCCCATTTTTCCCAGCATTCCTTGGTGCAGACACTTAGTCCTGCTCCCCCATCTAGTATGGCATTTACCTTCTAGTTCTAGTAGACTATGGGGATTGACCCATTGTGTCATCACCCTCAAAATACTAGCCTAGCTTGTTGATGGGAATCTTAGGTAGGTTCGGCCCCTTATCTAGCGTTGATTGGTTGGCAGGGGCTAGAGGTAGGAATGGTCTATTCATCCAATTGGACAGATTATGCCATAGGATGGGATTTCCTCTTAGTAGAGACATGATGGGCATTTTCACTTCTATAGATAGGAAGGTAGCCAACCCGGCACTGTCATCACAGGGTTCTAGTGAAGCTTCTTCCTCCATGGACAACATGTCATCGAAGCCATACAGGTCTCCTTCATCTTGGAGGTTCTGTAGCACTGGGTCTTCTTGGAACATCTTCTGCATCAAATCTAGGGCTTTCGACTGCTCCAAGCTAAGGTGCTCTTCTTCCTCCACTCTTTCAGGACCTTGAGAGATTTTGCTCGTCGATGCCCCATCAGGTGGGTTGGATGGATAGTATCTGATCCCCTACTAGCCTTTAGTTGATGCTCGAACTTATCCTGGCACTCATGCACCAAGTCCTGGGTATCCTTTACGTATTGCTTTTCTAAGACTGAGTCAGGGTAGGTATCTTTATAGGTGGGAGCTGGTGCCAGGTCCTGAGCCTGCATTGGTGTGTTTACTTCTAGAGTCGGAGGTACCTCAAGGTCACCCTGGATGGAAGACTATTCGAATGCAAAGCAGGTGGCAAGGGTAGGTGTCTCCTCGTCTTGGATGAACACTGATACCTCACCCTTCTTGGTGAGATTCTTCAGGGCCTTGCCTAGTGCCGTGGCTTGCATCCTTGTAATGACTTGTAGTGGCACTGTGGCCAAGAGTGGACCTGCATTCCTACAAGGCCCACCCATTCTCAAGACACCTCTTTGCTATGGAGTCCGATACCACCACCCAAACCACCTCCATGAAGCTATTCCAACCTTGTGACAAGGGAGAGGATGAGAGTTTGACGAATTCTGGTACGCACTTCTCCCCAAGCCAGAATTCTCGCAGAACTGGATGCACATCTTAGCCAACATAGATGTCCCAAAAAGAGTAGGGTTTCAGATCATCACCCCAGATCTCGAGGGTCTAACCTCGGTGGTTCCCTAAGGATGTTCAATATGCTCAAACCACGAGAGGTAAGCAAGTGAACAATAAGGGTAAAATCATATCTTCAATGGCTGACCTACGTAGGTGCCACGACTGCCCACCATGAGTTCTCATCTAATTGGGGAAATAGGGTAAGTAAGGTAACCACCCTTGTCGGCTCTATAAGTACAAGGGAAGAGTCCCCTTTAAGTCCCAAATCATCTGCATCCAAAGGCAAGGCAAAGGCCAAAAATTCCACTGCCCTAGTAGAAAATGAGAAGGAGATTGAGGATAAAGAAGACCTGCAGTAGGTGCGAGCCCACTACAAGGCCTATACTATTCAGGATCGCAAGATCTTATACCAACAGGAAATGGATGGCTACCTAAACGGAAGTAAATTGAAAAGATACTACAGACCACTCACTATCCCTACGCTTCAAGCCATGCACAGAGAAAAAGAACTCAAGGTAGAGGTGGCCAGGATGAAGCGCCAGGCCATCGAGGAAGCTAGAATCCGTAATGCTAAGATCCAATAGTGTAGACAAATGACCCTTTTTAAGGCAACGACTGAACAGATTCAACTAATGGATGAGCTAACAATAGAGCCAGCCAGGTTGCTTATTCAGCTACAAGTACCACATATGCGTATCAAAGCACTTGTGGACGCAGGAGTGAGCCACAATTTCATCTCTCGAGAGGCATGGGAAAAGCTACAGGTATCCTAACCCTCACTATTGCCTCAATAAGAGCTATAGACGGCCAACTTCTGCAAACCTTGGGTTATGTAAATCTAAGTCTAATGGTTGTTCGCCAAGCTATGGATACCCGCTTTTATGTTCTCCCTACAGAATCCACCAAAGAATAAATTAATCTAGGAAGAACCTGGTGCTACACCATCAAGTGCCAAGTTGACTGGCGTGCCTGAACTGCTTCGCTTACCAATGGTGGTCAAATAGCGATAGTCCTGCTGAAGCCCCCCTCTTTGGCCCTTACCTCGCTAATTCATGAGACAATGAAGCGATGCAACAAAGACGACCAGGCGACCCAACTTGCACTAGCACACCGCCCCAAGGCCCAACTCGAAAGGAGCACAAAGCTTGCCGCAGTGATAAACTAATGCCATTGCGTGCTCAACCCACACCACTATCCTCTGCTCAAGAAATTTGGGAGCTGCAAATACAAGATGCTATCCTCACCACCCAACATCACTTCAATCGAAACCGATGCTCAGAGAATGGCAACGCAGCAATAGCAACTCTAGCCACCTCGAGATCACTTCCCCCACACACATGCACTACCCGAAGGAAGCCACATTTAATGCTCATGCCTCATCCACCGCCACGCATCACCAACAGCTCGAGCAACACCGCTCGCTCAGGCGGCAAGGTAACAAAGTCGCCTGGATCCAGAAGAACACATTGTAAACCCCGAAGGCAATGAAGGTAGCACCACAAGAACATGTGTCCTCCCAAGATACAGCACCACAAGAACCTACCAATGATCCGGACACAACAAGCCAGCCTCAAGGTACCAAATATGCAATGGTGCCACAGGCGGGGTCTAACTCAACACAAGCATCACCACCACTAGTCGAGAGACCCCATAGGAACCAAATCCCACCCCACAAAGAGTTACACAAGAACCTCACCTTGGGGACAAACAACCGTCGTCGAAGCATTTGAGAGTGCTCTCAACGGAAGCAAGAACGGAAGAGGGAGAGAGAGAAACAGAGAGCCACGTAAGTTTTGGTGGGTGCAGAACACCCTAATCTTCTTTTTCATTCATTTATATATGTGTTTGAGTATTGTACCTAGCCGGGGTAAAGGCACAGTGACTTTAACCCCCACAACCTCCCACTTAAAGGACAATGTGCCTTTAAGGGAGAACAACCAGTGAGAATCCCCAAATCTCCCACTAGCCGATCAAGCCATATAGCCTCCTTGCAACCCTCTATGGCTATGACATACTCGGCCTCTGTGGTAGACAAAGCAATGCACTTCTGTGCGTGAGACATCCACGACACTGCACCATGTGTAAAGGTGAACACATAACCAGAAGTGGATCTCCTACTATCCACATGCCCTGCATAGTCTGAATCTATGTAGCCAAGTATATGCATGTCTCCTCTACCAAAGCAGATGCACATCTCCTTGATACCCTTCATGTACCTCATGATGCACTTAACTACCTCCCAATGCCTCTTTCTTGGATTAGCCATATACCGGCTAACAACTCCCACTATAAATGCAATGTCTGGTCTAGTAGCTATCATAGCATATACAAGACTCCCAACTGCTGATGCATAAGGAACCTTGGCCATCATTGCCCTTTCCTCATCTGATTTGAGACTATCTGGATGACTCAGTTTCACATATGGAGGCAATGGAGTACTCATTGCCTTCCCCCTCTCCATATTGAAACGCTGCAATACTTTTGTAACATACTCTTTTTGTGAAAGCCAAAGGAGTTTCCTACTCCGATCATGCATGATGCGCATACCAAGAATATGACCTGCAAGTCCCAAATCCTTCATATCAAAGGCCTCATGCAACTTGGCCTTTAATGCATCTAGCTCATAAGTATTCTTGCTAGCCAATAGCATATCATCCACATATAGTGCCAAGATTATCAGGCTATTATCCTTAGCCCTTTTAGTGTAGAGGCAGTGATCAATTTCACTCCTTCTAAAACCCTGGGACCGAATGAAAGCATCCAACTTGTGATACCATTCTCTAGGCGCTTGCTTAAGACCATAGAGACTCTTCTTCAGCTTGCAAAATAAATGCTCTTTGCCCTTTTCTTCAAAGCCTTCCGACTGCACCATGTAAATTTCCTCATGCAAATCCCCATGCAAGAAAGCTGTCTTAACATCCATCTGCATAAGCTCCATATCCTCTGATGCCACTAGTCCAAGCATGCATCTAAGTGTGGTCATCCTCACAACCGGAGAGAATATCTCATCAAAGTCCACACCCTTCTCTTGCTTGAATCCTTTAGCGACCAAACGGGCCTTGTACTTAGGCACATCATCACCTGTGACCTTCATTTTGTAAACCCATTTACATGGCAATGCTTTCTTTCCATGTGGCAAAGAAACCAAGTCCCAAGTCTTATTCTTCATAAGTGAACTCATCTCTGATTGCATAGCATACTCCCACTTGCATTGATCCTCGCGCATCATAGCCTCTCTGTAGCAAGAAGGCTCCCTGCAATCAGTAAGCATCACATAGTCTACCCCTGGAACAAACCTATCAGATGGTCTAGACACTCTAGATGATCTTCTCAAGGGCATTTCAGCTTGCTGTCCCACCTGCATAATCAGCCATATTTGGCTCATCATTTCCACCAATAGATGATCCATCATCTACCCTTGATTGTATACCTGTGGGAGTACTTGGTGGTACCATTTCTTGCACATTTGGTGCATGGACAGCTTGCTGTCTATCAACATATGCAGGTGGATTCACATCCTGGAAAGTGATTCTCCTCATTTCCACATCCCTCATGGGTGCCTTATGCATCTTCTTCTCATTGAAGACTACATCATGGCTGCATATGATCTTCTTTGCTTCTGGATCCCAGAGATGATAGCCCATCATTCCACTTTCACCATAACCCAGAAAGATGCATTTCCTAGACTTAGGATCTAGCTTCGAAGCTCTTTTGGCACATGTGCATATGCCTCACACCCAAATATATGCAAATGAGAGTAAGAGGGCTTCTTGCCACTCCATGCCTCTTCAGGAATACCACCATCCAAACTCTTACTAGGTGATCTATTGATCACATGCACTGCAGTCTTCATTGCCTCAGCCCAAAAACCACCAGAAAGACTTGCATTGGAAAGCATGCATTGCAACATTTCTTGAATGGTACGGTTCATCTTTTCTGCAACTGGATTTTGCTCTGGAGTACGAGGGGATGTGAGCTCCCTCTTAATCCCACGTGTATCATAGAAATGTTGAAAGTCGTGAGAGAGATACTCTCCACCATTGTCAGTCCGTAGGCATTTAAGTGTTCTACCTGACTGATTCTCAACCAAGGCCAGCCATTTCTGAAATACTTGGAACACATCACTCTTCCGAGCTATAGCATAAGCCCACACTTTCCTAGTTGCATCATCAATGAATGTCACATAGTATTCAGCCCCGCCTAATGACCGTGTAGGCATGGGACCACATATGTCTGAATGCACCAAATCAAGCTTTTCAAGCTCTTTCTTTCCCTTCTTTTATGGGCTGATTTAGTGTGCTTCCCATAGAGACAGTGCTCACAAAATTCAAAATCAGAGAAACTCAAATGCGGTACATAACCCAAACGGCATAAGAGTTTCATTCCATTCTGGCTCATGTGTCCCAACCTGCAATGCCACAAAGAAGTGCTTGGCTGCTCGGTTATTGCAACAACATGATCAAATACCCCTGATACATGTAAGCAATACAAAGTCCCACACATGGTACCCCTGGCCAAAAGCATTGAGCCCTTCTGAATTTTTCTGAAAGCCAAAAGTGGTGTGAAAACGAGCATCATCTAGCTGACCCACTAAAATAAGACTCTTGGTCAACTTAGGCACATGTCTCACATGTTTCAAAATAAATGCAGACCCATTTGCAAAAGAAAACTTTATGTCACCTACTCCCACTATGTCACATGCATAGTCATTTCCAATATGCACACAATCTGTCTTTCCACTGTTATAAATGGAGAACCATTCATCCAATCCTGGGAATATGCATCGTCTCAAGTGGTAACAACTCTACAAATAAACTAGACATGAAGAGAACGTCATTGTCACTATCATGTGTGACTACATTGATCTCTTCGATCTTCACTTTTCCTTTGTCCTCCCTTGGACTCTCTTCCTTTTGATTTGCACCCCAATATGCATTCTTTTTCTTATCCTTTTGCTCTCTTTTCATCTTGTAGCAATCCTTTTTCATATGGCCCTTCTTGCCACAGTGGTAACACTCAATGTTTTGTGCCCTGGATTTGCTACGAGACTTCTCTCTTTCTTGGGACTTCCCCCTGAACTGTGATCTGCCCCTTTGCACATTTAAGGCTGCATCCTGCTTGTTGCCGTCCATAGACTTCCGTCTAATTTCCTCGGCCAACAAGCTACCCACAACATCATCAAATTCCAGTACTCCACCAGGTGCAGAGTTACTGACAGCTATATGGAAGGTATCCCATGAGGATGGCAATGATCATAAGAGAAATATTGCCTTAGTCTCCGCATCAAAATTCATCTTCTGAGCCTGAAGCTGGCTGAAAATAATATTGAATTCATTCAAGTGAGAAGCAATGGAGACCCCTTCCTTCATCTGCAGCTCAAACAACCTCTTCATGAGATAAACTTTATTAGAGGCAGTTTCCTTTTCATAAGTGGCACATAGTTTCTTCCACAAATCTTTCGTAGTCTGCTCATTTACTACTGTGAAATAAACTAACTCTGCAAGATGAAGTCTAATAGTAGATTTTGCTAATGCATTCAACTCATTCCAATATCCTCAGACATATTTGCAGGCTTAGCTTCAATCCCTGCCAAGGGATTAATCTGCTTCTTTTGAATAGGCACATCCCTTATTTATTCTTTTCACAAAGAAAAGTTTGTCCCATCAAACTTTTTAATGCTAAAAAACTCCTTTTCAGACATGGAAGAGGATGCCATGATGGAAATGAAGCAAAAATCCCAAATGCTAGTGCCTACAAGAGAGAATCACGCCAAATACCAAGTGCACCCAAATGTGTATGCCACAATAGAGTGAAATATCACCAAAACTCATGTCTCAAAGCATCTGACTCATGTGCATATACTATGCATCCATATGAGCAAATCTGGCCCAAAAGAAAATGCCAACTGCAATGGCAATCCAAAATGCCAATAAGTGCCAAATGACTCAAGCATAAACGTCATCCATTGGCATATGCATTAATAATATCTCATCCAAGAGAGCATAGCACTATCAGTGCATCACCTGTAATGTGTCAAAGCTATCCCTGAGCATAAAATAGCATCCATGTTCAAAGCGTCCATAAAAAAGAGCATCCCACAAGGCAATTTGGGCCTATCATCGCATCCAATAAGGACCGCAATGCATCCAAATGGCCTATAAATCATCCACTACAACCCAATGCATACCACGAATGAGCGCACACTGCTCAAACTACAACCAGAGTGATCTGCATAAGGTATGCTCAAGAAATCATAGTCCCACGGTAATGACCGCTACTGAAAATAGAACTTGAGATGCCTCAAAACATGGGCGCCATTGCATAATCGAACTCAACAAGAAAATCTGCAAATATCTCTCTTCTGCCGGAACTCCAAAATCCCAACCGATGAGTGAGAAATGGGAGTCAACACTTATCCACTACCATGTGGCATAAATCTAAGGTTTCAAAACCTTAGAATGAAAAATGCATAACAGAGAGACGAAATCGAATACAAGAGATCTATAACTCTAAAAATCCTCCACCGAATCACGTAAGAACTGACAGGTAGGGATTTTTGGGCGTCCGGAATACAATGAGACAGACGGTTTTGGAAACCGTGGTCTCAATCACTAGGTCCAACACACGGACTGAAAAACGTTTTTGGAAACAGAGCTGTTTATAAACTCCATCGGAGTGCAAATCATGAGCAACATAGAAGTTTTAGGACCTTTTGAGTCAGACTAACAGATCTGCAAATGGTTGCTCCAAACTTGAGTCCCAACACCCGGGCAAAAAAACGCAGAAACTGACACAGTGAGTCAAAAATCCAATGAAATGATCCCAGATTTAAGAATGAAGGTGTTTCCAAGCTCCTGAAGTGAAGTGGATACTAAAAGCAAGCAATAGTTGCCTCTACAAGTTAATACGGAGTCTCTGTCATCGAACGAAATAGGAAAAAGCTCAAAAAATGACTTTTTCTTTGAAAACACTTAACAGGCTCTCAAAATCACTTCGTAAAACCAAAGTGACTTTTCCAAAGGTTCCTCCAAGGTCTCTACACACTCGGATGCAAGTAAAGTCACCCCAAAGCTTCCCATAGAGCTGCTGAGCTTCAAGCATTCACACATGCTCAGCTAGATCACCCGGGCTTTGATACCAGTTGAGAGTGCTCTCAACGGAAGCAAGAACACAAGAGGGAGAGAGAGAAACAGAGAGCCACACAAGTTTTGGTAGGTGCAGAACACCCTAATCTTCTTTTTCATTCATTTATATATGTGTTTGAGTATTGTACATAACCGGGGTAAAGGCACAGTGACCTTTAACCCCACAGCATTCACCACTGATTGTTGCTAAAGCATTCACCACCGACTGTTATCGAAAGGTTCGTTGTCGATCGTCGTGATCACGATTCTCACCGGGTCATCGCCATCCAACATAGCATTGCCCTGTCGCCATTTGGGTACCACATCGGCCGCGGCCTAAGATACTTCACACCAACCGTCGCCATCAAAGTTCGCCACTGATCGTCGCCATTGAAGTTTACCACCGACCATCGCCATACCAGTATCCCACCGATCGGGGGGATAGAAATCTATCAAAGCAGGCCTACCCTGTCGAGTCATCGCCATAGCTATTGTAGCCAAACTCTGTCAAAATTTATCCATAAATCTGACAGTTTCCTGCTCACTTCTTCTCCATCCCCACTAGAAAATTGATGTCCTCCCATTCCTCCTCATCCACCGATTCCCTCGTCATGCAACTTCTACTTCCGTTTGCCATGGGGCCTGAACACGACTCTTAAAATTTTGAGACTCACCTAGATCTCCACCCTTACCCTATTTCAGAGGCCATTGACCCATTAGATTCTCAGAGCATTCCTTCGGCCACAATTCGAATGTCGAACCAAATACCCTCGGAGGACTTACAACACGAAGAAACCTCCACCAGACAGGCTACTCAAGAAGAGCCAGCCATAGCAGGCACAACCCCCACAAAAACACAAAAGTGCACCCCAACGCCAACCACTGGCGAATACAAGATCATGCATTCATAAGTGCACTCGCCATTGGGAGAAGCATGGATCCAAGAGCTAGATGCTTGCATGATCCTTCGCCTTCGAGGGTTGGGACTACACCCTCCACTACCACACCGCAGCAGCATATGCCGCTCTCTAGGACCCGACAGTTGTGGAAGCCCTTAACTTTTCAGGCTTGGGATGAGTAGCAACCCGTTTCCCATGCCACCTAGACATGAAGCTACTGGCGGAGTTCCTCATGATATATGATAGCAATACTAACATTGGTGTCTTGCATGATGTAGCCGGCAACCCCCACCACAACTAGATCAATCAGAACATGGTGCGGGTAGTATTCAACCTGCTAGTGGTGGCAGAGAAATATTCCAAGCAAAAGAAGAACCTCAACTCCCTAAAGACAGTTTATCCCTATGACTGCCACAAGTGTAGAGGCCACATCCAGTTCACCACCATCTACAAGCCCGAGGTAGAGCGCCCAACAAGAGCCCCGCAATGGCTCACTCAACTGAAGCACACGGATCATCATCAATCCATTGTGTGCAATATCTTGCTGAGGATGGTGAACCTTCAGGTGACAAATTGGGCTGACTACTACTGCAGCCAGATGAGAGATGATCTCAGCACCCATGGGGATGTCATCGCAATCCCATGTTGTACATGTCGGTCCTCTATTACCTAAAAAGTCAGCATCCGCACATCAGCTTCGGACTCGTCAAGAAATCCGCCATCGTTTTCATACAAACCAAGTAGGAGAGATAGAAACCAGGCCCAAGAGAGCGAGGACAATGCCAACTACCACTCCAGTCACCCAGGTGCATCGGAACCAAGTCAACCACTCAACCAATATGAGGAAAGCGCCTATTCTCATTGAAGACCTCCAGGGTGATGACACCATCGAAATCGGCCTCCATATAAGAGCCGAAACTATGCCGACAACCCCCACTGCACCCTTTGTCCTAGTCTCCACCACCCCTCAAGAGACAACATCCTTCGCCATAGGCACCTCTTCCACGCCATGGGTAGGCCTAGCAGAGGCCATACAATTTTGCAACATGCCCCAATACAAGGCAACGAGGGGTTATAGTCATATGACAGTAGAGTTGTCACGTGTCGATGTCATGGAGATGAACCTCTTTGAAGTCATGGCACAACTGCTGAAAGTCACTTGCACAATCTTACAAAAGATGCAGGAGCAAGCCTCACAACTCTCCTCCAACCTCATCCAAGCCCAGCTCTCGACACAGGAAAGCCAGTCGACAAGGTCGCAATGCAAGCAATGGGCCATGCTGCACTACATCGAGCTGAAGAATATTGGGCTAAGGTGGAAGAGCTTAAGCTCACTCTGACAAAAGTCAAAGATGACCTCGCCACCAACGAATCCCTAGTCCAAACATTTATGGAACAAGCAAAAAAGGCAAAATCAGCCCTGCACATGACGCTGGAGCAGCAAGCATAGGCAGAGCAGTGGTACGCCCGCACCCAAGAGATGCATGACCAACAGATCCACTCCCTACAGGATCTCCTGGCACAAGAGAGAAGCCTCACGGTCTCCCTCCAAGAAGAGATAGAAAGACAGCGTGCCATAGGCCACACAAAGGAGTCAGGGTTGGAAGACCACGAGCAAGAAGAGTTCACGATGTACCGAGAGGTGTCTACACAATTAGCCATGTATACACTTGCACCACGCACCATCACTCAAACCCTCCAAATGCACTTCGATGCACTCTGCGCACAAAACCTTACCTTCCACCTAGACCTCACTACTCCACTACCACCCAACACCCTTCAAACTATTTTCCATCATAATCTAGACCACTGCCATCCCATCTTAGCCATGTCTTATTTTTCTCTTGACCTTCATCCTACCTCCCCTCTTCTTTGCCCCTCCAATCTCCAAACCCTATATGCCCATCCCATTCTTCTCAACTTTCAAGGCTGGTACCGCATCATCACTGAGTCCCTTAATTATCCTACGGACGATGAGGATTTGCAACTCGCAAAGCCCCGAGAACTCACGCCATGGATTTGCACTCCTGCAAGTCCATGCAAACATAACTTGGATGCAGACCTACAGCCGAGTCTCAACAGTCCAAGCTCAAGGACACCTTGCGGCCTACTAGACCACACCTACCAACCCCTCGGAATAATAATACTCTTTAATCGGGTGCTACAAGCCTCCAAGACACTTGAGTCCTTGGTGAGCAATTTTGAAACAATTCACGTAGCATACCCTGAAGAAATAACCGAGGACGAAGAACAAAATGTAATCACCCTCTTTCATACCACCACCCCCTGCAGATATTCCATTACCGCCTCCACTAGATCCTGCCCAACCCAACCAACAAGCTACTCAACCTCCTCTCCCTCGGATAACACTGCCCGAGTACTTATCCAAATGCCTCCAACACCACCACCGATTCCCTCATCATGCAACTTGCACTTCCATTTGCCATGGTGCCTGAACACGACTCTTAAAATTTTGAGACTCACCTAGATCTCCACCCTTGCCCTATTTCAGAGGCCATTGACCCATCAGATTCTCAGAGCATTCCTTCGGCCACAATTTGAATGTCGGACCAAATACCCTTGGAGGACTTACAACACGAAGAAACCTCCACCAGACAGGCTACTCACGAAGAGCCAGCCACAGCAGGCACAATCCCCACGAAAACACAAAAGTGCACCCCAACGCCAACCACTGGTGAATACAAGATCGTGCATTCACAAGCGCACTCGCCATTGGGAGAAGCATGGATCCAAGAGCTAGATGCTTGCATAATCCACTCGCACTTCGCCTTCGAGGGTTGGGACTACACCCTCCACTACCACACCGCAGCAGCATATGCCGCTCTCCAGGACCCGACAGTTGTGGAAGCCCTTAACTTTTCAGGCTTGGGATGAGTAGCAACCCGTTTCCCATGCCACCTGGACATGAAGCTACTAGCGGAGTTCCTCATGATATATGATAGCAATACTAACATTGGTGTCTTGCATGATGTAGCCAGCAACCCCCACCACAACTAGATCAATCAGAACATGGTGCGGGTAGTATTCAACCTGCTAGTGGTGGCAGAGAAATATTCCAAGCAAAAGAACCTCAACTCCCTAAAGACAGTCTATCCCTATGACTGCCACAAGTGTAGAGGCCACATCCAGTTCACCACCATCTACAAGCCCGAGGTAGAGCACCCAACAAGAGCCCCGCAATGGCTCACTCAACTGAAGCACACGGATCATCATCAATCCATTGTGTGCAATATCTTGTTGAGGATGGTGAACCTTCAGGTGACAAATTGGGCTGACTACTACTGCAGCCAGATGAGAGATGATCTCAGCACCCATGGGGATGTCATCGCAATCCCATGTTGTACATGTCAGTCCTCTATTACCTAAAAAGTCAGCATCCGCCCATCAGCTTTAAACTCGTCAAGAAATCCGCCATCGTTTTCGTACAAACCAAGTAGGAGAGATAGAAACCAGGCCCAAGAGAGCGAGGACAATGCCAACTACCACTCCAGTCACCCAGGTGCATCGGAACCAAGTCAGCCACTCAACCAATATGAGGAAAGCGCCTATTCTCATTGAAGACCTCCAGGGCGATGACACCATTGAAATCGGCCTCCATATAAGAGCCGAAACTATGCCGACAACCCCCACTGCACCCTTTGTCCTAGTCTCCACCACCCCTCAAGAGATAACATCCTTCGCCACATGCACCTCTTCCACGCCATGGGCAGGCCTAGCAGAGGCCATACAATTTTGCAACGTGCCCCAATACAAGGCAACGAGGGGTTATAGTCATATGACAGTAGAACAGTTGTCACGTGTCGATGTCATGGAGATGAACCTCTTTATAGCCATGGCACAACTGCTGAAAGTCGCTCGCACAATCTTACAAAAGATGCAGGAGCAAGCCTCACAACTCTCCTCCAACCTCGTCCAGCTCTCGACATAGGAAAGCCAGTCGACAAGGTCGCAACGCAAGCAATGGGCCATGCCGCACTACATCGAGCTGAAGAATATTGGGCTAAGGTGGAAGAGCTCAAGCTCACTCTGACAAAAGTCAAAGATGACCTCGCCACCAACGAATCCCTGGTCCAAACATTTATGGAACAGGCAAAAAAGGCAAAATCAGCCCTGCACATGACGCTGGAGCAGCAAGCATAGGCAGAGCAGTGGTACGCCCGCACCCAAGAGATGCATTACCAACAGATCCGCTCCCTACAGGATCTCCTGGCACAAGAGAGAAGCCTCACGGTCTCCCTCCAAGAAGAGATAGAAAGACAGCGCACCATAGGCCACACAAAGGAGTCAGGGTTAGAAGACCACGAGCAACAAGAGTTCACGATGTACCGAGAGGTGTCTGCACAATTAGCCATGTCTACACTTGCACCACGCACCATCACTCAAACCCTCCAAATGCACTTCGATGCACTCTGCGCACAAAACCTTACCTTCCACCTAGACCTCACTACTCCACTACCACCCAACACCCTTCAAACTATTCTCCATCATAATCTAGACCACTGCCATCCCATCTTAGCCATGTCTTATTTTTCTCTTGAACTTCATCCTACCTCCCCTCTTCTTTGCCCCTCCAATCTCCAAACCCTATATGCCCATCCCATTCTTCTCAACTTTCAAGGCTGGTACCGCATCATCACTGAGTCCCTTAATTATCCTATGGACGATGAGGATTTGCAACTCGCAAAGCCCCAAGAACTCACGCCATGAAGGTGTGAGGGCACTTAGGGAGTTTGAGCCCCAAATCACCCGAGCCTAGGAGTGGCGAGGCTAACACAAGAACTATTTGGGAACTAGTTAGGACCACCTCCTAATACTAGGTTTGTCCCAAGTGCTTTAATATGGTTAACACAAGTTCTTAGCTTCTCTGTATATGTGGCCTATTGGCCAGTTTTCCTTTATTCTGCCTAACATTCTGCTTACCATTTGCTTCTCTGATCTACTAAGATTAAATTGCTCAGCCACCTGTTGTGGTGTCATCCATTTGGCTCCTCCTGGTGGGTCCCAGACGTGCCTGAAGGTTCTCATTCCTTTTGTCTATAGTTGAGCTGCCATTCTTGGGTGAGTCCTTATTATCTCAAGTCCCTACTCAAAGGCCCACTTTGTTATCCACAGTGATCTACCGAGGGAAGCATCACCATATAAATTTCTTAGTCCAGCCCATTTACTTCCTTGTATCCGCTCCTTCCAACTGCTTACCAATTTGTTGAGTATTTCTGATTGGGGTATTCTAATCTGGTCCTCCATTATTAGTACGTCTTGCCAAGGGTCTGCAATTCCTTTTGGGGCATTCCTACTTATGAGCTCATGGGCTATGATAGCCCAAGGCTGATTGCTTCCGAGTTGGAGCAAGCTTTTGAAGCATAGAGTTTGATTCTTGGCTTTTATTGTGGTCAGTCCTATTCCCCCATCGTCTTTAGGGGTGAATAGCAAATCTGCTGTGAAGGAGTGCCATTTTCCTTCCCACACAAAGTCCGTAATTACTTTGTTCACTTTCTTGAGGAAAGCGTTTGAGAAAGGAAGTAAATATAGCACGTATACTAGTAGAGACTCTACTACATGTTTTGTTATCATGATCTTCTCCATTAGAGGTAGAGGCTTTCCACTCCACTTGTCTACACCGAGATCACTATAAAACTTATGTATTGAAATGTACCTTCCACTGCTAGGAATTCTCCTAGCGGGTCCTTTGTGATGACTCCTAATGTGAAGGATGAGCTCACTAAGAGGGTTGTTCCCCCTTTACTGTTAGTCGGGTAATTGCTTATAAGGGCATAGTTGGTAGCTCTAAGGCTATCCACTCTTCGAGAGCTAGCTTTAGCTCTTATAAGGCTAGTACATCCGGTCTCCTTATCTTTGTCAGCTTCCTGATCGCATCTTCTTTCCATTGTGTGCATGCACCTCTAACATTCCACGACATGAAGGCTAGTGGGGGCCTCTGTCTGCTTTTCTCATGCGCTCTCATTATCTCAATCCTGGTCCATGCCTTCTGCCAAAGGTGCATAGAGATTGACAAATGACAGACCTTTTCGAGCCTTACCTTTAGTTGCTCGATCGTAGCGAATCTGCTTTTCTCGATGTTGCGGTGAATTCTGAGTCCGTGGTGTCGTTGCTTTCGGCTTGCCTCTCTTGTCCATACTTGGACTCTCCTTGTTCTTAGCAGGAGGTGTTCCGAGGCCATCCTCATTCTTGTTCTCTACTTGCTCTTCTCGCTCGAAGGTCATGGCCTCCACAAGCATCGATTGCTCTACATGCCTCTGTGTGTCTTCCTTCCATGGCAAGGGGAGGAAGACGTCTGCCTTTTTCCCCTCGTGCATGGTGTTTCTTCATTTTGATGCTTTCTCCAAGTCCTCTTCTCTTGCTGTGTTGGGTTCTATCATGTCGGTACCATTTTTGTCTGGGCACTCCCTTGCAAGGCCGCTACGTTTGCAAAAGTAGCATGCATCCGGGGAATATCCCAAATCAGACTTCCGCGAAAACCATCCACCCATTTGGCAGCACTAGTTCCAGTGCTTCTGGTGTGTCTTTCCTTTTGTCCCATAGAATACATACTTTCGGTGAGGTGCATTTTGGCTGGATGGGCGGAAGGTAGAGTACCTTGCCGAGAACTAAGGCGATGGTGTTGAGTTTTGGTAGCAAGATCTCATTGAGGCCGGGAAAGTGAATCCAAATGGGGCACTCGTGATGTAGGACTTCTTCCATAGTGAATGTTGCACTCCACGGGAGACCGTACACCAAGTTTCCTCTATATCCCAGCATACTCGACACGAGCCACTCTTTTTCTCCTGCATTAAGCACCATTTCCTAGTAGAACCCTTTCCCCAGGAAGCGGAAGTCGACGAGCATCGCTTTGCCCTGGTATGCTGTATGGAACCACTTGGGGAACTCCTCTTCTGTTGGCACCCTTCCCAAGAAGAGCATGAAGATTTTGCAATCGAGGAGGCAACTGTATTCCCTGCAAAGCATCTCTGGTTGGATGTCAACTTGAAGGCGTAACACTTTGCGCGAGGACCCCTCTCCTCCTTGAAACAGTTCCTTCTTCCTAAGGTCAATCCTCTATAGATCGGCATGCAAGCTCCACTGCTTGCATGTCATCAAAGCCATTCTTTAGTGTTTGTGCAAAGGATATATGTCCTCCTATCAGAGACTCATTGTCATCGTCAATTCTCTACACCTTCCGGGCCGAGATTTTCGTCGAGGATTGTGTGTTCTTGTCATCCTACTAGTGGCACTTGTCCGTGGGCATCTCTGGTTGGAGCTCGGTCTCCAACCCTAACCCTCAGCTGGCGGTGCTCATTGCTCCTATTGCATGGTTAGATATAGCACAAAAAATCCATTTTTTCTTTTTATAGCTCCTCAATCAGAGCTATGATTTGAGAGTTATGACCATTTTTTCACCATCGTCACGTCTCCATGGACACTTTTGCTGGTGAAAGGGTCTTAGAAGGATGAAAAATATTACTTTTAATTGCATGGTTAGATGGAGCACAAAAATTACATCACTTTTTCTTTTTACAGCTCAGCAATCCGAGCTACGGTTTGAGAGTTATGACCCATTTTTTACATTCATCACATCTCTATCGACACTTTCAGCAGCAAAAGGGTCCTAGAAGGATGCAAAAACTTACTTTTGATTGCACGGATAGATAGATAAAAAAATCTAAATCACTTTTCCTTTTTATATCTCATTTTTCCGAGCTATGGTTTCAAAGTTATGACCATTTTCTCATCGCCATCACGTCTCCATGGACCCTTTTGTTGGTGGTCTCAAAGAAATATTATATTTGGTTGCATTGTAAGATGGATCACAAAAATTACATCACTTTTTATTTTTATATATCATCAAATCTGAGCTATAATTTGAGGCTCGTCACATATCCATGGACCCTTTCATTGGCAAAAGGGTCCTAGAAGGATGCAGAATACTTCTTTTGACTACACCTTGGCTAAGGAAAAATATCTCCTCGGATCCTTTCAACAAAATTTGTTGCCCAAAGAGTGAATAAACCAAAATTTCATAAGTCTTTTAGGCTCTTTATTAAAAAATAAGCTCATGGGACTCTTTTGCTAGCAAAAGGATAATTTGAGCTTTTTTTTTTATGCATTCAAATTGAAAATAAGTAAATGAAGTTCGGTCTTTAAAAAGCCCATGAGATTGGATGAAAGGGTCCTATGAGCATTTTTTTGTTGCCTTCAAATTAAAAATAAGTCAATAAATTTAGTTCTTAAAATGGTCCAAGTGAACCTTTAGCCAGTGGAAGGGTCCTATGAGCAATAATTTGAGGCATAATGCAACAAAAAAGGAGAAAAAAAGGACAAAGGATCCTTTTGCCGACCAAATGGTCCTATGGTATTTTTTCAAACCAAACTTGATTTGATTTCTTGAGGTTCAATACAAAGAAGAAAAAGTCTAGGAGACCCTTTGGCCAACAAAAGGGTCCTATGGGTATTTTTAAGATCTTAATTTAAGATCAACTCTCTATGTATTACTAGCCCTTCTCCATTGCAACTTGCATCGCTTCTCTTTTGGAGCATCCACTTTTCACCCCCTTTTGACCTTCACCTCATCATCTCCCCTCCATTAAGGGGAGGTATGATAAATGGAGGTTATCTTTCAAAAACCATGGAAAGTTATCATGATGATGGTTAACAAAAGTGCTCTCTAACCATAGCTTGGATTGATGAGATGTAAAAATAAAATCTCATGTACCTTTTGTGTTGTATTTTACTGTGTACTTAAAAATAAAATTTGGCATCTTTGTAGGACCCTTTCACTAGCAAAAATGTTCATGGAGATGTGATGATGGTCATAACTCTCAAACTATAGATCAGATTGATGAACTATAAAATGACAAATGATGTATTTATAAAACTCTATCCGTCAAATGATCAATATAATTTTATACAAAATTTGGTCCTCCCAACATTATGAGAGAGAGAGAGAGAGAGAGAGAGAGAGAGAACTACCATGCCAAACATGAGTATATACATGATGGAGTGCACCAAAAGAGACTCTTCCTCTAGAGGAATAGGAATAGGAAGAGGAAATACTATATTTTGTAATAAGAGTGGAGGCAAGAGGACTTCAACTAGCCAAGATGTTGGAGTCGAGAGATTTAGTGGGACACATGAAGAGCTTCTCCATGATATTGAGGGAGAAGACCAACATCATGATGAGAAGGAGAGAGCAAGCCTCAAGTATGTAGATGATAGTGAGAGAGGTAGGGATCACAAAGGTTTGGACACCAATGATACCAACTTTGAATTGGCAAGTGGGGGAGATATCATTAGCAAATGGAGGGTTTTCAGTTCAAATTAATATCCTTGAATACCCTTACGCACACCAATCATTGTCCTTAAGGTGGTATGTAGTAGTGCTTAAGGTGTGTGGGGACTCCATACCCTAGGGTACATCTCTAATGTTATCATTTTATGCTATTTTCAATTTACCAATGTAGTGGTTAGATTGCATGTTGTCGGAAACACTTTGAATATGATATGTTTGCTTGTTTTTGAAGCATGGATATGATTGTTTAAAAATGCAACAAATAAACTATCCCAAAATTCAATCCCAAAGAACCACCGGGCTAGTTTAGGCAGCCATTGACCTACATTATATAAGCATATGTATGATGTGCTCGTCAAATATCTTCCATCTTGTCCTCTTTCTACAAATGTCCTTATTATTTGGAGAAACTCTCATATTTTCATGCCAAAACATTATCACTCTAGCAATGACTTCCACACTTAGGCTATCTCTCCTTTTCTTGTATTCTATTGAAGCCCACAGACTTCTCAGATTGGGATGATCATTCATTGCTTCAGCTCTGAATTCAACCACTGGAGCCACCCTAGTCCTTCTGATTGTCAACATCTTTGACATTGTGTGCCCACCAAGCCATTTCTCCTTTGTTTTAGCAGACACCAACATAGCTAATGTCACCCTCTTTGCAACTAGTTGATCTAAGTCATTCACCCCTTTCACTTTCTGTAGGCCATTTCTCAGGTTAGAGAGCATCGCCTCTTGGGCATGCATCTCCCAAGGTGTTGGTAGGGTTGTCACTCTACAAACTTTAGGGTGCAAGCTAAAGCTTGTGAAGACTCGAGATTGGTATTCACTTGAATGGCCTGAAGTTGATGCCTGGAATGTTCCCGCCAATTATGACACCATAGATCATGTTCTTTGCTCCAATGGCAATGATTAAATGCATGCATCTGCAATTGCTTCCCGGATCATGTTATTTGCTCCAATGACAATGATCAAATGCATGCATCTGCAACTGCTTTCCACCGGTGCTCTGCAAGGAGTCTTCTTTCTTCTCATTGTTTCTCCCTTCGCAAATGTTGCAAAAGTGTCTTCCATTTCTGTTTTGATACTGTGTCATTGCTTTCCTTGACCCGCAATCTATTCCTTGTGCCTTAACCAAGGTTTTTAGCTTTCTTGTCTCACAACCTTTGTCTACTTCTCTTGCAAGCCATGGTGAGCTGCATGTTGTCATTGATGCCATGGTGACAATTAGTGAACCGCTAGAATAAACCCTCTAGAATAGATAGAAGCTAGCTTGTGAAGTTAGCAAAGAATACAAGACAACTTATCTGAAAGACAAAAATGCCAACCAAAAGTCTATGCAAGGTCATGTTGAGGTGCATGCGGGGGCAGGTTGTAGGTACTTAATATTCCAAGATTTAACGGGTGGGAGGTGTGAAAATTCAAAATTCATGGGGGTAGCAAAATTTTCAGCTATCTGGTTTCCCCCCTCTAACAATACACGTCAACAAAATTGGATATCCTAAACAAGTGCAATGTGGTCTAAAATGCTTCAAAACACAAATAGGCCAAAGTGCACACTATCGGATTTGATGCTGTGTATTATGAAATACAATGACCTTTGGCATACTTATGAGCTATATAGCAAGCACATGCATGGAAAAAGAAACAATTCAAAATTGTAAATAGTATTGGCTTTATTAAAAGATCTTTGCACATGCACAAATTGCACATTTTTAAATTCTTCCATTTTAGGGTGAATCTAGATACCAATATCAACAACTATCAATGTTTTAAGACCCATGCAGTAGTCTCACTAGTTTGGATTCCAAATTTTCAATCCGTTTTGGTTTTGAACAAACCAAAAAAAGGTTATGAGCATGCCCTCAAATGGGTATGCATAATTTTAGCATAACATTGGAGGCTCATTAGCCCATAGCTAATGTTCTTTAGATGTGTCCTTGGGTTGAGGAGAAGCTCACATAGTGCACTTTTGAACGATTACTTGGTTACATGTATGTACATAATAAAATTTAAGTTTGATGTTTTTGAATAAAGTGCTATATCCTATACTCTTTAGGATGCATGCTTCACATGCAACATAGCGCTTGTAATGCTTTAATAGTCTTGTTCTAGATAGTTATTCCATAATTTTTTGGTCTCATGTTCAAGTTTGGAATGTGTACTACAAATTGAAGACAAAGTTTGCTGAATTCCATTGAGCAATGCATAAGTTTTGGGTAATGCAAGATACCTATACACATAAAATTCCCTGAACCTCACCAAAAATGGCTACACCCAAGCAAACAATGACCCTTTATGTAAAACTAAGGCTCTGGGAGATGTTGATCAATATATTCCTACAACAAAATAAATGGTCCATGTAGGAAACTGATATTGGCACATTGCATGTTCCCATTGTGCAGATACATGGAAGGAGGACATAGAAGTAAACGATGGGCAGGTAATAGCTTATCAATCTTTGTGCCTGAGCTTGTAACTTTATGACTTTTTTGTATATTCTCATGCAAGCATTCTAAGAGACGTTGTAAAATGAAAGAGATCAAGAACTTGGAAGACGAAATTTGGGTGCCCTAGTAAGTTTTGGTTGGAGACTATTGGGAAGTTTTCTTAAGGTTAGAATGCCCATGTGTTCACATAAAAATTGTTCTTAGTCAAAAGTTATGGGATCCATAATTTTTGGTGACCAAGATAAGCCCCTCCTTGAGCTGGCAGCTGATACACCTTGTGAAGAATCTTTATGAAAGGATATACTTTTCAAATTTTGGAAATGACCTCTCATATAGACCGATGGTATAGATCCCAACCTGCCCTTGTGATCCATTCTCCCTTAGTATATGTGTTGGTATTGTGATATACCTTAGAGGTTCTTTGGATCATAGGCCTATTTATGGGATTTCATATGATTCCACTTTTATGGGATTTCTTATGGGATTTCATATGATTCCCTTTCTTGATTTGGGAGTGTTATGGCATTACTTTAGGATTAACATGATGTCAAGTAATATGCCCTTGAAATTTTATTTTATAGATGGCATTTACTATTAGAGAAAAAGTGTCTACTCTACGGCTATTTGTAAATTGTAAGCAGTGTTATTTAATGCATTGGAGGTGCCTATTATGGAACTCCCATGCTTATCAGGGATTCTTAATAGGGATGTTTCATGTTTATTATGTTAACTTGAAATTTTTATCATAATGTTTTGAAAGAAGAGTCTACATTACTCTCTTGGGAAGAAGTTGAAGAAGACTATAAGGATCTTATTTATGGTTCCTTGATAGCATATAATGGTTAGATAAGGAACAAGTATGCCCACCTAGGGGTTGACACAAATAATGATTGAGACACATGGTTAGGAATTGTCATGGATATGAGCTAAGTCAAGACCAATTTTACCCATTGATCTATATGCAAATTTTTATGCATCAAAGTTTTTGGTTCTTGCTTGCAAGCCTAACATGAGGCAACATCATGACTAGCTGATTGATGATAAAAGGATAATAAGGCCTTTGATTAGTCTATATTCTCCATTGGCAATCGCTCTAATATTTTATAAGCATTTTAATAAACTATCTAAATGCCAACCTCTAATTATTTTTTAATATTGGAATGCCAAGATTTGATTATGCTAGTCTATATAAAGTGACATGGATAACAACTGTATGCCGGTATTGAAGCCTGGCTACCATTTGGTTGTTCTAACTTTCATTTGGTTGTGATGTGCCAGGTGAGTTGGCATACCTCTCCATTGGCTTTGCATTGAAAAATATTAGGCATGACTTCAAAGAAGGAGGATATGGTGGCAACTTTGAGGAGTATTCTATGGTAGATTATCTCCAACAATAAAAAATAAGGCTGAAATATTTTTCATGAGGATTGTTGTACTTTTTACGAGATATGAATGTAAGCATGTATATTGATTCCCACTTTGAAACTTTGTCAAAGGAAGCAAAATAAGAATGGATTACTTTCACTTGTGCAATGTTAAGGGCAATGGTATATGGTTGTATTTGGTTTCCTTATGCATTGATAATTGATCTTGTAGTGTAGCAAGGTAGATTGTTTGACCTGACACCCACACCCACACCCACACCCACCCATACCCACACACACACACACATTTTTCTCAAAAAAAAATTTACATGCACATGCACATATCTCCCTGGCTCTTACCCCAAAACCACACTTTGTTGTAAGTTGGATAGATTCTGGAAATCACCATAAAGGGATTTGATTCATACACACACACACACACACACACACACACACACACACACATTTCTCTTACATGCACTCATGATGTGTGCACACACTTCCTCACCTTTACTTAAAACCCCCCCCTCTTTTATGTCTTTACCTTAGGCCTTCAATCTTCTTTAATTGAGCAATGTTGTACCTTTTTCTCTAATTTAATTGATATGACTAAATACCCACACTTTAAGCTTATTTTTTAATTGTATTTTATGAGCCTACCCCCTTCTCCCCTTAGGTAATTTTGTCCCCCTTGGACTATTTTATATCTTAATAAAAGGTCCTATTGTTTGGAAAAAATTATTGGCTTTCCCCTCCTTTTTTCTTGCACACACCAACCTTTAATTTTTTCTTGTACACTGATGTAATGCCCCTTGATGAAGTAAATTACTAATACTCTCTTTATACTCTATGGTAAGATAGAAAAATAATTTAACCTTTTTTACCCTTGAGCTTGTAAGTATTTACCTTTTTACCCCACAATCTTATTTCCTTCCATTTTAAATAATAATAATTACTTACACTATCCTTCCCCCCAGATCCTCGTCTTTAAAACTCATATATATATATATATATTTGCTCGTGCATTCCGCATTTTTTGCCACTAAGATTAGTCAAATTTCTCACTCTGGGTAAGGGGAGAGTTTGTGCTAGTCCTTCTTCTATGAGCTTGTATATACACAACCAAGATTTCTCTCTCTCTCTCTCTCTCTCTCTCTCTCTCTCTCTCTCTCTCTCTCTCTCTCTCTCTCTCTCTCTCTCTCTCTCTCTCTCTCTCTCTCTCTCTCTGTGTCTATCTATCTATTTATATATATATATATATAGCCCCCCAACCATTTTTTGGTGTGTATTGAAACTATACACTACACCCATATATGTATGTTGATATTATATTTTTATGGTCCCCTACTCACATTAATTTTACAATATCATTGGTGGTTACTATGTTATAGTATAGTTGTTTATATATATATATATATAAAGCTATATATTTGTAGATAGAGTTGTAGTTATATCATATTCCTTTATGCTCTATAATCTACACTTTAGGCCAATAAACCCCCAAATAAACACCGATTACTTTGATTGGGCCATATTAGGGTTTAGAAAATTAACACTTTGATTAACCTAAACAATTAAACCCTCTAAAAAATCCACTAACCTACGATATTTTCTTCAATCCTTGCATAGTATGGTGCATTCTTGTAACGCCTTGTTCTTTACCGTTTTCTCCTTGAGATTGTAATAGTGGCTCTGGTCATATATCTCGCTTTGGCTCTTCATTCCGATGCCTCTCCTCTACGGGTTGCCTTCTCAACTTTAGCCTTCTCCATTATGCAACGGCTTGGTACGACTCCCTTCTTAAGCGCACAGTTCCTCCTTTTGGTCACCTTTTGACTCTCGATCAATCGTAGCTCATGGTTTTTTTGCTCAAGTCTTCCGAGGTACTCGTTGTGCCACAGACATAGTATGTTGTGAATTACCTACATACTCTACTTTACACATGAAGCTATTGCGGTGGTTGCTGGTTTGATATTGATCACTTGGCAATTTTTGTGATTTCAAACTCTAGAGCTGGCAACTACTTTTCTGTATCGCATTGCTTGGTTCACTTGTATGGCTTATGTTCACTTTGGGTTGGTCGTCGCCACTGCTTGTGTCAAAGGGGGCAGAATAAGAATGGATTAGTTTCACTTGTGCGATGTTAAGGGCAATGGTATATGGTTGCATTTGGTTTACTTATCCATTGATAATTGAGCTTGTAGTGTAGCAAGGTAGATTGTTTGATTTGACAAACACACCCGCACGCACACGCACACCCACACACACACACACACCCACACCCACACCCACACACACACACACACACACACCCGCACACACATAGCTCCATCAAGTCAGCTCACCATTGGCTTTCTCCCTCCTGCACTTAGCTACCGGGCGGCATGATGCTCTCACAAATACCTTGATGCTTAGTCCTCGACGATTTTTACCGCCTCATGCTGGGGCCTTGTAGTGACCATCTATATGCTTCCATGCCATCGTTTTCTCTAATCTATGAGTTATCGCCCTCTCATTCCAACTCCCTATGTATACCCATTGGCCTTTTTCTTGGTCAAACCTCTATACAGCTCTACCCGTACTCCTAGATTACAGGTGACTTGCTAGCCTAAGCTGGTGTTACGATGCTGCTATCTCCCTTCTTGCTCAATTGCACTCGTGGTTGAGTCCATTATACTATTAATCGGAATCCATTGCGCGTCGTCAGAATTCAAGGTGGCATTTTTTAAATGCCTTATATTGCATGCAACTTTCATTGTACAAGGTTATTATATTGGCTAGTTACAATCTCTATAATTCCCAATAGTCGAGGTCCCTACAGGTTGCATCTAGCACCTTGCTAGCCAATGGCCTCTCTACCTTCCTACTCAACACAACTATATGCTCACTCAACATCTAGCCTGCCCGTGAGCTTGTTGCAGAACCTTCATCTCCCATCTCTACCTTCACACATCGATAGCTACTTTGTAGCTTCTCCCCTGCTCACTACTTATATAGACTTATAATTATTCAATCTTTTATACATATAAGTGTTTTGGGATCCACAAGTATTTTGGATCTTATTAGTATGTTTGACTTACAGGTATTTTAGCTTCTTCTAGCCATCCTTATAAATTCTTTTGGATCTTTATATATATATATAGTACGCTTCTCAAGCCATTAATACTTTACTCTATGACTTTCTTGTGATAATGTTTTGTCTTATAACTTAGTTTCCTATAGTTGGATATAGATTATCTTCTTTTAAATTATTATTCTTGTAACCTTGGTTTTATATGGTTATTGACAGACAAAGTTGGGACCAAACATCCCTACATATAAAAGGACCATAAGAATGTCGATTATCCTGGACCCTATCAAAATATCCCTCATCAACCCAAAGATGGAGAATGCCTGAAAAGAATATGAGAAAATTAGAGAAACTATTAGGACTAGACCTTACCTCCCTAGAAATGCCAAGACACATTTGAAATAATGGTGGATGTGCAATTATAAACTCTTCTCTATGGAATTTTTTTCACAATTGTATACTGGTTTATAGTGACATCAATAAGAAGTAGTGGGCAATGCTTGGATACCTGTCACCCATTCAATGAAGTTCTAACTTTGATTATTGTCTTGTTTCATACACACACACACACACACAATTTAATCGAAGTTTTTCCAAAAAATTGCGTATTTTTCTTTTATTAACTTGCCTGCAGACAATATCACACATACACATTATATTTTACATATATATTAATCTACTAACCCCCTTTTTTTTTTTTTTCCTTTTTTGACCCCCTCCCTTAACCTCACTTGATATGACACACTGATATGAGAAACCTCCTATTTAATATTCCCTAACTATATATACCCCTTTATCTTATTAACATCTAATGCTACTTCATTTAAGTGTTAATTCTTTTTGCCCCCGATACAAAAGATTAGTTATCTATTTTTGTAACTTTCAAAATTTTATCGTGCCTCCTTAATGGAAGGGTAGTAAATTCATTTCTCTAACTTTTTTTCTAACAATTATTGTGCTTCCTCTATGGAAGGCTTGATAATTGCATTATTTCTCTAAAACTTCAATGCCTCCATGGTAGACTAGGAAATTATTTCACTAACCTATATTTTATTGTGCCTCCTATATGGTAGGCTTTTTTTTTTTTTTTCTTGCTTTTAGCATGCCTCCTTTATGGAATGTTAGGAAATTAATTTACTTCTCTAAATAATTCGATTCCTTTTTGTACCTAATAGGTTTTAACTCTTTCTAACTTGTATATGACATTTATTAGCCTGGGTACTTGTATGCTTGATGTGTATTATTCGTGACAGCAATGACAAGCGAGGAAATAATGCTTGGATACCTGTCACCCATTCAATAATCAGTAAAGTTCTAACTTTGGTTATTGTCTGGTTGGTTGGCAGGTATAGTTCCTTCCTCCTCGAATAATTGACATCAAGGACACAATTACTGTTGCTACAACATGACTATGCATATGTTACTCCATGTGTTATTTTTTTCATCAAATAAATAATTGAAACTATATCTTTTAAATATAATTACTATCCCTTTTTCCTTTTGACCATACTAATTATTTCTCTCTTCTCTCCCACTCTTTTCACATGGTATCAGAGCTCAGTTTGTGGCAAGGAGATCAAGAAAGCAAACCAAGTTCGCGGTGTCCTAGTAAGAGGATCAGTGTTGCTTTCCTTTTTTTTTCGAGTTTGGGAGCAAATCTCTGCAGGTAGCACAGCCGAAAAGTGCAACAGTGCACTGTCTCAAATTGGGACGCCCTTCGCGGTGTGGCGAGAGGGCAGTATCTTTGATTCGAGGCCATTTTGGGACCCATTTTGGTGGCAGAAGTTTTTCGCAGGCACTTAGGAAAGTGCCCTGTTTTTGCTATGCGACCACTGTTCTGCAGGTCGGTGAAAAGTTATCGTAAAAATTACATCATATGCCTGTGCACAGAGATATTGGGAGTGATAAAATCATTCTAATTGCCTGATGATGCATAATCGTCACTAGGAAGTGACTGTGTGGTCAAATACCACTCTCGTCAATTTTGCAGATTTGCCCTTGTGAGGCAGAAGTTTTGTTTTTTTATAGTGACAGAATATTTTGTAGTGTTCTGTAATGGCGTCTGATGCTCTTTCACAAATTGTCACTAAAAATCTTGATAAGAACAACTTCCAAGCATGGAAGATTAGAATGACGAATTTCCTTAAGGGAAAAGGCTATTGGAAGTTCATTACTAGAGCTGAACAAGAACCAGTTATTCCCAATGTTCCCAATCAATAGGAGTTGCAGGCATTTAAAGGCTGGCATGAGAGAGTCAGAAAAGTTATGTACTAGCTGTCTATTAGTATTTCAGATTCTATGATTGTGCATATTCAAGATGCAAGCACGCCGAAGGAGGCGTGGGATACTTTAACAAAAATGTATAGCACAAATACGCAAGCTAGGACAATGCAGCTCAAGCAGGAGTTGCATAATGTGTAGAGAGAAAATATGAGCATCAATGACTACCACATGAAAGTGAAATGCACAATTCTGAACATCCATTGCCGTCCGTGAGAATTTTTTGATTTTGAGGAGTTGATTGCTCTTCTAATTTCTAAAGAGTAGAGAAATGGTGGTGCATCTTCTTCAGGAGGAACTTCAAAAGAAGCTGTCTTCTACTCAAATGCTGGAAGAGGTAGAGCAGGCCGATTTGGAGGCCATGGTAGAAATCAGAATATGCAGCAAATTCAATAAAACCAGTCCTATGGAGGAGGACGTGGTAACTTTAGAGGCAAGGGGAGCCAAAGAGGTCGTGGTGAATGGTAGAGAGGCCAAAATGCAAATAGCAATGTTGAATGCTACTACCATGGTAAAATGGGTCATATGGTTAAAAACTACTATAAAAAGCAGAATGACATCATGACTAGAAAATTGCAGTAAGGCAATTATGCATCCTCTAGTAGACACGGTGATGACAAAAATGAGCATCTGTTTATGGTGTAACACATGACCAATTCTATGACAAGTGCAAAAGAAAGCAATGATGTGTGGTATGTTGACTCAGGTGCATCAAACCACATGACAGGTCATGTAGAATGGATGCAGGATGCAAGGAAAATGGAAAGACCAGGATTTGTGGAGACTGGTAATGATACTACACATCCTATTGTGCAGATAGGTAAAATTCATTTGTCTATGTAGGATGGAAAAAAGAAATACGTGTTTGATGTATTTCATGTCCCGAATATCACCAAGAACCTGGCTTCTATTGGTCAAATGGTTGAGCAGGGCTTGCAGTTCAGATTTAATCCTCATGGATGCTTTGTTGAGGATATGAAAAATAAAAGGTCGCTTGATAGCAAAAGGGAAGAAGAAGGGCAGGATGTTTACATTGGATGCGGACATGCCTGAATTGAGTGTAGCAATGTTTGCACATGGGACCAGCGTAGTTGCAGATATTGATATCTAGCATAAACGCATTGGTCATGTTAATGTACAGTGACTTAAATTAATGCAAGCCCAAAATATTGTTGTTGGATTGCCTAAGTTCAAGGTTGCAGAAATGCATAAGGTATGTGCCTGTCAATTTGGAAAACAGGCAAGGAAACCATTTCCTAGACATGTTCAAGAGAGTAAGAGGCCATTGGAATTAATCCACTCTGATGTGTGGACTACTAAAGCTGCATCTATTGGAGGCTGTCATTATTTGTCACTTTTATTGATGACTACAGTAGAAAAGTTTGGGTGTATTTTATGAAAAAGAAAAGTGAAGTGTTTAGGCATTTCAAAGCTTTTAAAGCTATGGTTGAAAAAGAAATAGCTTGCAAATAAAATGCTTAAGGTCAAATGGAGGGGGAGAGTACCTCTCAAATGAGTTTGCAAGTTTCCTACAGGAGCATGGCATAAAGCAGCAATATTCATGCAGTCATACCCCACAGCAAAATGGACTTGCAGAAAGGAAAAATAGGCATATACTGGAGAGGTATCGCGTGCCATGCTCAACAAAAAAGACCTGCCAGATTATTATTGGACTGAAGCAGTTGCTACAGCAGTCTACATAATGAACAGGACTCCCACTACAGCAAAGATTGAGATCAGGAGGATCTCCTCAAAGTAATGCAGATAGCGATATGCAAGTATCACGAAAAGGAAAAGAGAAAGTAGATCAGCCCATGGTTGATGTGAATGCAGGTCACTCTTATGTGGATGGTGAATCCAGTGGCTTAGAACAGAGCCTTGATGATGAGTTGGGTATTCCTTCCATTGTTACACCTAGAGTAAGGAAGACGAGGGATCTTTTGAGAGCACCTGGTAGTGAACCTATTTTGCACAAGTCTACAGAGCTAGGTATCCTTTGGATAGGATGAAATATGATAGATTTACAGCCATTCACTATGCCTATATGGTCAAAGTGATACATGAACTAGAACCCACTTCTTTTGAGCAAGCCATGGAAAAAGAAAAATGGGAGAAAGCCATGGATGAAGAAATGGATGCCTTGGAAGCAAATGCTACATGGGAATAGGTGCCTTTGCCTAAAGACAAGAATGCAATTGGCTACAAGTGGGTTTATAAGGTGAAGCACAATGCAGATGGTTCTGTGAACAGATACAAGGCAAGATTAGTTGTCAAGGGGTATGCACAAACATATGGCATTGATTATGAAGAAACATTCAGTCCGGTTGCAAGGATGGCAACCGTAAGAGCAGTCATTGCTATGGCTACATCAAAGGGATGGTCTTTACATCAGATGGATGTAAAGAATGCTTTCTTGCATGGTGATTTGCAAGACGAGGTCTATATGGAGTAGCCACCAGGTTATGTTCATGTTGTTCATCCTGAGTTTGTCTGCAGGTTGAAGAAAGCCTTGTATGGTTTGAAGAAAGCACCCAAAGCATGGTCTGACAAGCTAGGACTGTATCTTGTCACTATTGGCTTTCAGATTTCCAAGGCAGATTTCTCACTTTATTTGAGAAAAACAAAGAAAGGCATTATGCTGCTTGTCATTTATGTTGATGATTTGATCATCACAGGTGATAGTGATGAAGATATCCTTCATGTGAAAATGCTATTGAAGCAGAAAATTGAGATGAAGGATTTGGGAGAGCTGTGTTACTTCTTGGGCATTGAGGTGATTAGATCCGCAAGTGGGATATGGCTCTTGCAGAGGTAGTATGGATTGTGCAAGAAAATAATACAACGTCTATGCTCAACAAATAACAGGATCTCGTACGCAAGAGAGAAAACAAGATAGTATGGAGAATCAAAAATTTGATTACTATAGAACTGATAGAATAGATGGTGCTGCCTCCCAACCATGTGCTCCTGTGAAAGAAGCTTCGATGGTGTGCTGGAAATAGTAGAAGACGGAGGCTGGATGCTAAGGAATCAGGGTTGCTATAGCCAGTGATGAAATGGGCTTCACGGGCTTGCTCTTATATAGCCACCAATCGTAGTCGGTTGGGCTCAATTGGGTGATCGACCCAGTCCGCCCAAAACAGTCGACTGGGGGTCGGCGGCGGTCCCGAAATAGGCCACCGACCACACGATAGAACCGGTGCGCAAAAAAATAGAGCAACTGACCTACGATCATCGTTCGGCCCACAGCCATGCGGGATCATCTGGGACTCCAAACGGGCCCTGCAACCCGAGAGTGGGCTGCCCTGGGAAATGCTCCGTCTACCCTCAATGCGATCACTCATGGGATGCCTTCCCGCACTTGCATGTAGCCTAGTTGGCAGTGTGCCAACTCCGTCCAGCCATCAGGCCACACATGGCTCCCATTTGGTGTCCAAACCAGGACCTACCGGATAACCGAGCTACTCAAATGCCTTCTCCTCATATGGGGGGCTTACAAGTAGAGTTAGCTGGTTCCCGCATAGTTACATGAGAGTGGAGCATTGATATCTAGCAGATTGGACATGCTGTCCAAATATGGGATGACAGGCTATAAGCCTATTTCAGTTCCTTTGGAGTAGAATGTGAAGTTGAGCGCAGATGCAGGTGAGCTTCTGGAAGACCCTACTATGTACAAACGCATAGTAGGAAGTTCGATTTATATGACTATTACCAGGCTAGATTTGAGCTATGCTGTTGGGTTGGTAAGTCAGTTTATGCAGGCTCCAAGGAAACCGCATTTGGATGCAGCTGGACGCATACTGAGGTATGTGAAGTCCACATTACAGTATGGACTATTTTATGAGACTGGGGTTCAAATAAAGTTTTATGGATACACTGATGCTGATTGGGCTGATAGTATTTCTGATAGACGATCTACCAGTGGATATGTGTTCTCTTTTGGGAGTGCTGCAGTCACTTGGAGTAGCAAGAAACAACCTACAGTTGCCTTGTTGAGCACAAAGGCTGAGTATAGGGGTGCAGCAATGGCTGCATGTGAGGCATCTTGGTTGCATAAGCTACTTTATGATATGCATCAGGGCCAATTGTCGTTTATTGTGACAACATGAGCAGTATACACTTGGCAAATAACCCAGTCTATCATGCTAGAACAAAGCACATTGAGGTGCACTATCACTATCTGCGGGAGAAGATTCTAGTAGGTTTTATTGATCTATTTTATGTCAGCACAGAGGATCAGGTAGCTGACATATTCATGAAGGCATCGGGTGTAGAGAAGCGCTACGCAACTTCAGAGACCTACTTGGTGTGCAGGAATTGGGATTGAGCTCGAGGGGGAGTGTTGAAATATCGGGCTCCACTCGTGATATGCCAGGGTGACCATTGTGCATTTATGTCACCGACTTGTTAGCTGCAAATGCGGTTGGTACACCACCCATGAATAATAGCTGGATGACAGCTATCTTTATGTACTCTAGTTAGTGGCTCAGTTAGTATGCCACCTTAGTTAGCTGAGTTTGGTTTGAGATCCACGTATAGGGTTCACCTATTCTTTTGTACTTAGAGTTCTTTTGGCTTTCACAACTAAGAAGAGGAAAACTGTTTTCAGCCTCCACCTTTGTGTATATTCCCCCATTGTGTATGTGAGAAAGCTGCAAGTGAGACTCACTCCTTCTCTCCCACTCTCTTCACACAAGAGGCCATGGAGTCCACAAGAATAGAGGATGTCTATGACGATGAAGGAGAGGGACAATGGAAGCCATAGTCGACATGAGGGTCTAAGGAGGCAGGCAACATGAGAAGTGACAAAGAAGAAGTTGTACAAGGGCCATAAGGATCAATGAAAAACTGAGATGCCTCAAGCAACGAATGAGCTATAGAGGTCTGGGTAACCAAAGGAGCTATACAGAGGGGCTGAGCACTCGAACAAACAGTTGGAGATGATGAAGCAACATCATCCTCCATCACAAATCCTCCACACACACACCCCCCCCCCACACACACACACACACACATGTGCGTGTGCATATGCATGTGTACGCATGTACAAAATACACATAGCTCTTGTGTTGCTTGCATTATCTTAATGGAAAAGTAATTCTATGTACTACAAGCATCATGTGAAGGAAAAATAGTAAATATTAACAAATCACTTTCGTTGTTTGATTGAAAAGCCACAATATAAGACTTATTTATAATGGGGAAAATTTTAACAACTATTGGTAAAAGATTGAAGAGTTTTTCCTTTAACTCTTCAGATCATCATCAAACATTTCAATGTAGCATCCCAATGTGATAATTTCAAGAGCATTTCAATGTAGCATTTTAATGTATCATTCCAATGTGATTAAGGGGGACCATAAAAACCCTTGAATAAGTTATTACGTATGGGATCAAGATTGGATGGAACAAAAAAAGTGTAAAATTTGTCTTTAAATGAACAATGACCAAGAAAGGCAAAAAAGATATTTTGTGGTACATGCCTTGCATGTAGCTACCATGTGTTTAGCATACACCAATGACTTTTTATTAGAGGTTTTCAATTATAAATAGGACATAGATGTACTTAACTCTTATATGATTGGCCTCAAGTATTTGTTTATTCCATAGGAATGGTGATGTGGTGTTTGCAAATGATAAAAAATAATCAATGGATGGCTTAATATTTGGCCAAAGTAAAGGTCTCAATTCTCTATTTGATTCGTTCCTCATAAAAGAAGCTACAATTCCTAACTTTTTCTATGCTTCTTGGAAATAATATCATGTCTCATGGACTACCCCTTTACTCATTTCCTATTGGATATTGTCATCTGCGTGTATTCCATCCTTTGACAATTTCAAATACATTGAGAGATGATTAGGATTTTCAAGAAGATTACATATTTTATGTGGCATAACTATTTTGATACCATTGTGGTGCAATTTGAATTGATCATCTACAAGAAAGTGTATTACTATCAAGAAACATTTACTGTTAAATAATTCAATAAATGCAAAATATCAATATTGTCACAAGCCATTATATCACTTGAAAGCCCTTCAAAGCCACATTATAAATAGATAATCGTACACAATTCAAGAGAGAATTTTTGTTTGACATACTACATCCATACGTCGATGATAATATTGTTGCAAAATATTAGTTATTGAAGCACCACAATTGGTTGTCATGGATCTACCTAGACTACCTGCTAGAAAATAAGGTCATTAAAAATACTTTAAATTATATTTAAAAACAATGCACATGAGATTGGGGGGGAAAGTTGGAGCATCACTCAACATCAAGACCCTCACTTTGTTTTACTGAGTTTTGTCCAAAAACTTCTCAGACTATGACTTATTATTATTTTCAAAATCAATACAGATGGAATAGCATTGTAACTACCCATGAGTACATTTAGTTTGAATTCATTAAATGTAGTTACTCCCCAAAATTCTAACTAAGATATATTACATGCAGCTTTGTTTTAATTAGATTACATCACCCTTCACATTAAACAAATTGAGTTAAAAATAGTTAAGCAAATTATAGGCTAAGCTAGCCTAATGTATACCGTGCTGATTTTATATTCTTTCTAATTGAAAAAGGTATAATTTTCTTTATAATTAAGATACAATTATTGATACTAAAATAAAAATAAACACACTTTCAACATTTTCATAGGGTAAACTAGCCTAGTATGTAGAATGTAGAAAATAATTTCTTTCTAATTAATAAAAGATATAATTTGAAAACTAAAATAATTTTCTTTCTATCTGACAAAAGGTACAATTTTCTTTATAATTAAGATACAATTATGGATACTAAATTAGAAACAAGCACATATGCTTATACTCTCCATGTTGAAAGAATAGTTAGCCTATGGTGGTTTGTATTGGACCTTGGAGTCATCTTGAACTGTTCAAACTCTTTACATAGGATAACCATTTTGTATGTTCAAGATACTACCTCATGTGAGAGTATTTATAAAATGGTTGAAAATGTTCTTTTGCTCAAGAGCCTAATACTAGCTTGCCTTGAAGGTTCTCATGGTGATGAAAATTATTGTGTAAAACTTCAATTTATAATAAAGTGATTGTAACTACATTTCTTTACTTGTGGTTTAGAGGCTAGAATGATATGTTTATTCATTTTAGAAGAAACATCAAGACTAGACCATGTGAAACATCTAAGATGACACAAAATCTCAGGCCTAGAATGATATTTCTTCACTTTGGAAGCAACATCAAGACTAGTCCATGTAATCTAAAGGCTAGAATGATATGTTTATTAATTTTGGAAGAAACATCAAGACTAGACCATGTTTAAACATCTAAGACAACGCAAAATCCCAGACATGAATGATATTTCTTCACTTTGGAAGCAACATTAAGACTAGCCATGTGTAAACATGCATGCAAACCAATATAATGATTAAATATAAGATTTAAAACATGATATTTATGAGTTCTAAGACATAAAATTGTATACCAATTCTCACCTATATGAGTGGTGAATATGATGTCCTAAATATCTATCTAGTCATCAAATATTGTTGCATCTAGAAAGGAGCTAGTAGTAAAAACCAAATCATTTTTTTCTTATTTGCATATCAAGAAATACTTCGAAAGCTTTCCCACTGAAGGGGCATTAAAGATGTTTCTTATGATTTAAAAATGTTTAAAAAAATATCCAAAGGCTTACATAAATGGCCAACACTAAAGGTACCTTACAACTAATGTGTGATGTGATGTTAATATGAGACAAAAGTAGATCAATCGAGTGTGATATATTAGCAGACAAAAGAAAGAGGTCATGAAATATATTATTAAGGACGATGGGAAGTTTCAACAAGATACATAGATAAAATAAAATTTAAGGAATTAAGCCATTGTTATATGCCCATTTTCTTGATGTGGAAAGGAGATTCATGAGCATGTTCCATGGTTATCATTCATGATTCAAATAAGTAACTAACAAAAGTGGTTTCCTCATGGTACTTGCATCTTTCATCAAACATATTATGTTAGTGGCTCTTTCTAATTCATGTTTTTCTTACCTTACCTATTTATTAGTCATGAGACTCTACTCATGAACCCAGAAAATCTTATTTAGCTAGTCTTTTAGTTTATAATATGAGCAAAATGTACTTCTATTTGTTTCCATTGATACTTAGGTAAAAAATATGAAATCTTAGTGAAAACCTAAAGTTTTTAGAATTAAGTTTTGAATTTGATGAAAGTTTTACTTTTATTGGGGCATGTACCTTCTATTTAAGTTTTCCTTCTAATGAAACAAATATTAATGACTTATCCATGGCCTCATAAAACTAGCGTGAGGTTGAATTGTTCCCCTTATTTTTAAGAAAAATGTGAAAATTAGCAACATGCACAAAGGCAAGCTCAGGGATTGAAATCCCCTAACGTCCATGTGTATCCACTATCTGTACATCCATAGGTTACCAAGCTAGATCACTTTTAGGGGTCATCACCTTCCCTTTATTGGATCCACTGATTAACATGCTGTGAACTTGAAATTTTGTGTAACTTTGACATTGAAAATCACAATGATTTCAAATAGGTACACAGAAAGGAAAAAACTTATAAAAATCAAGTGAAAATGTGCATTGCAAAATTGTTCAATGTCTCATACATAGGGGATCTTGTAAGGTTTTTGAAAATTTTATTGGTAGCTAAAAATGATTATTGTCAAAAATCTATTATTGAATAGTAAAATATTGACTTTTGTAAGAAGAAGAAAGAGCTCAAGCATAGACTTAATATGAAGGAGAACACATTTAAATGCTTGGTTTGACTTTTATTTTAAAATGTGAAGTAAATTTATATAAAAAGGAAGAAATGATTGGTTTAAAAGTATGGAAATTAAACTACTAGAAAATCAACCCATTGGGCCCTTTTATCTTGGAATCCCTATAAATTCACCTCTTATTAGTGAATTGTTGTTTTTTTTGTAACATTTGCCAGCCATATTAGTGTCTTCACAATGCAACAGGGTATGTGGCACGGCCTCATTGGAGGAGCAAGCCTCTTGTGCATGTTGTTGTTGTGTACATTATAAGGATGTCAAATACATGAGTAATGCTAGAAAACCCCAATTAGAAGCAACAAATTTACATTGTGTAGAGTGTATTAGGAAAGCAAGTAAAAGGCGATGTCCGTTACCAAGAGACTTTTATTGGAAATCGAGACGAAAGGTCTTTTACTGCTGTCATTGTCTAGCATTTTGGTTGATGTTACATATTTTTTGAATTTTGTATACAACCCGTTTAGGATGTGGCATGCAATGATAAAAATTGACTAAGATATAATGAGGATATAATTGTCATTGGGTGTTTTCTTTTTCATTTACTAACGCTCCCGAAAAAAATTTGTGAAATGAAAAAAGGAAATGGGGAAATTTTTTGTCATTACACATGAATTTTGGGGCAATGACAAGCCTAGGATACCAAACCCTTATTTGTTCTTTTCACAAAGAAAAGTTTGTCCCATCAAACTTTTAAATGCTGAAAAACTCCTTTTCAGACATGGAAGAGGATGCCATGATACAAATGAAACAAAATCCCAAATGCTACAATACTGATTTTCTTTAGAAAAGGGAGGGCGGTGCTGAATTTTTGTCCGTGGCTCAGCCTCTGGGTTACTCTTTTAGTTCAACCAATGTTCACCCCGTTCAAAACCTCATCCGGTCAATATCTAAATGAACATTATGAAACGAGAACACCATACATTGCAAAAGGACAAAGTGGAGATCGTAACTCGAATCCGCTTTCATACAACATGCGCAAATTGGCAAGCAGCTCGTGGCACGTCGAAGAAAAGTTTGTGAGGGTGACTGCAGATTCGTTTTGTGTATAGGCTAATAGATAATCAGTCGTAAAAGAGAAAAAGCAGAGGAGCATCGACTTCTGACTGGAGCAACGAAGTGAGGAATCCCTAAACGTACCAAGGAATCCCTAGAAAGTATTGTAATGGAAGTGGGGCAAAAGATTCCTCAGTCCGTGTGCTGCGACATACAGGTCGTAAGAAACATTGATAGGAGAATCAAAACATCTCCATCGCCGGCTAGTCGCTGATGTAATTGTTACGACCGCTGATTCTTTAGTTCTGTGTTGCAGTCACGTCGAAAATAATGCATCCACTCAACAACTTTCATATTTTAGCAGTGCTCTCATAATACAAAATTGTAGTTTGACGTGTAGAAAAATGCCTTATTTAATCCTCTCATTACAATTTGTCTTCACAAAACGATCGAGTCAACGGTGTGAGAAAACAGACTTTTATATAGACAATGCACGCGTGGGGAATTAGTTTTTCCATAAATTCATTTTCTCACCATGTCATTATGGATTTGGAGATGCATTTTCTCTTTTACCATTGATTATTACTCTTAAATGGTTCTTCTTTTTTCCCCTTCCCCAAATGGGTAGGCCTTAGTAATCGTTTGCCTTTAAAGAGAAAAATCACTTATTTACTTACTTCTATGTCCACTTTTTTTTGGCATCTATTAATTGAGTAGCATGTGAGTATTCTAATTCTATCCCATGAAATTCTCTCTCTCTCTCTCATTCCATAAGAGCAAGCATTTCAAGTCCTAGCGAGGTGCAACACAATGACCTTGTATGAGAAAGCAGACAAGATTGGGATCACATTGTATTCAAGGGGGGTAGTAGTGTTGGCATGGTGAAAAGAGTGGGTGACAAAGGAGCGGATGAGCATGGGAGCTGATGAGAGCTGGAGGAGGGAGCGTGGAGCAAGGTAGCCGAGAAAAGGTGGATGAGAGTTGGATGAGGGAGCGTGGAGAAAAGTAGCAGAGCAGGGGATCCGAGACATACAAAGTAGCCAAATGATGTTTGGTGACACAGTTAACTACACTCTAATATTAATGAGCTGCCGTACATTAATCAAAATTTGAGTCACCGTCAATGATTGGAGGCCCAATGGTGCCATCTAAATAATAATGATCCATCTTAATACGCTACCTTAAATTAATCAAAATTCGATCCAATGCGATGATTGGAAGCCTGATGGCACCATCCAAATAATCTTGAGTCATCTTCAATTAATCAAAATTTGAGCTGCCAATTAATTGCATGCCGGGCTGCCCAGGCAGTGCTGTGTTTTGTAGAAATTATTTGCCATGCAAAGAAGGCCTTAAAAAATAGTAAAATTTAGCCTTCTCATGAAAGGTGAGGTCACCATGGTGACTTAAACTAGATTGCTTATTTTGCTCCAAAAATAATCGCTGACATGCAAGCCTTTCCAATTATAGAATCTTGAGCCGCTATTTTATATGATGCCACTGTGGTGACTGCACCAAAAATAATCAAGAATTGTTTTGCTCCAAAAATAATCACATGCAAGCTCAAAAATCACATGCATGCAATCGCATGACAGGTAATTAACTACACTAAATGTAATCAAGACGTCCAGATAATTATGAAGGAGCCATCATATTGGTGACTGGTAATTAAGTGGTAATTCAATCACATGCAAGCCCATTCAAAATTTGAGCCACCAATTATTCTCCTACCGCCCGTCTAAATTCTTGAAATTGTGACATACGAGAGCTGCTCACATAGTCTTCAAAAGCCCAATTTGGATTCTCTCTGCAAATTCATCAAGTTGATAGATGACATGAACATGAAGGATGGATACCTCTTCTATCAAAGTTAGAAGATTAACATCAGTAAAAGCATGATTGAAAAGGAACTAGGAATTCCTAGAGGCGATTTGAAAGCACAATTCATGGAGAAGTTGTGGAAGAGATAAGATATTTTAGATTTATGCCCAAATGCTCAGACTAGTACAAATAGTGGAGTCAAGATTTTGACGTTTCCAATCGATGTTTAGGATCTATTGAAACAGACAAGGCAATACTTTCCTAATACGAGAGGAATCATGAAGTTTTGGTCTGTTCAAGTAGCAGTAGAGCAATTGAATGGACGTGCGGTCTCTTTCTCAAAGGCAAATTCTAAGAGCATGATGCCTAACTTGAAGAATTGCAAGGATGGAAAATGCAACTTGTCATCTTAGTCAATTGGAGTTGCTATGCACCTGATGGAACCTTCCCTCAAATCAGTGTTTGAGCAATATGATAGGAACATGAATTTCTACATATGAAATCCACTGATGCAGTAAAGACAATGCAATGTGAGAGAATGCTCAAGAAGGGTGTAGAAGCCAAGGTAGAGGAGGCACAAGTATTATGACTAGAAGTAATAAAATAAGTTTGATAGTGAAAACAATAATTAGGAAAGGGTTTAATGAGTTAATGAGCATATTTGTAGAGGAAGAATTTGGTTAGATAAGGGGAGAAAAAATAAAGAGAGAGAAAGAAGGGGATATAGTTATATATGGAGAAGGATACGGGGAAAAGGAAGGTTTTTAAAAGAGCAAGAATAAGGGAAGCAAGTATTTTTTTTTAAGTAAAGGAAAAAAAAAAAAGGGGACGAAAATAACCTCTATGCGAGCGTGAAAATCAAGCATTTAGAAGGAGTAATGAAAGGCAAAGTAATACTAAGTGCAAGATTACGTTAAAAACAAATTAAAAAGTAAATAGAAGTTAGAGTTATAGTAAAATTAACAGGTGGGAGGGGTACATTAATAAAGGAAATACCGTAAGGGGACTAAGCAGGAGGGGAGGGGATTTAGAATATAAGTAAGGGAGTTTAAAAAGGGAAAAAGGGAAAAGGGGGACCGGGGGGGGGGTTGTATATAAAAATTAAGGCAAGGGGGTTGTATATAGTAATAAAGGCAAGGCACTATACATCCAATGTGCACAGTGGAGAAGGAGAAGACATGGCAAGAGGCGATCAAACAAAAAAAACCGAGAAGAGTGTGTGGCGGGTCGCAGAGAGTGGAGGAGGAGAGGAGTGAAGATGCATGGACGTGAGAGCAAAGTCAAGGGGACGTGTTGGGACACGTAGAAATTAAGGTAAGGTGAAAGACACACGTGCGAGTCCATGATGGAGAGTGTGACAATTGGAGAGCAGGCATCCGAAAAAGGTTGTTGGAGGGTGCAGGGTATGAGGTTAGGCGTAGGCAGGCGATGCAGCACTGCAACAACAGCTTCAAAACCTCCGAGGGGTAAGGAGCGCATGGGTGGGGGAGTAAAGGCTGCATGGGTCAAGGGCAGTGAGGACTGTGTAGCGGGAGAGCTTGGAGTAAGTGAGGGGTGGTACTTGGTAGAGGGGGTTTAAATAGGGAGAGGTGAGAGAAGTCGGGAGAGTCGGGTAGGAAAGGAGGTCAAGACCCAAGAAATTCGGGGCGACAGACAGCTACAATGATGGAGGGCATGCAAAAATCCAGAAGTCAGGCATGGGGGGCAGGGGGGGTTGGGTGGGTTGCAATAGTGAATTAATTCAGTAGGGAAATAGCACTATTTAGTAAGGAAAGTTTAGAAAAAGTAGAAAAAATAAGGAAAAGTTTAGGAAATCAAGGATAGATTTTGAAAAACATAGGAGTGAAAGAGTAAATACGGAAATTAATATAGGAAAGAATAGGGGAATAAACATTTAAAAGAAAATTGTAAAATATAATAGGTTTTGAAGATAGAAAAAACAAGAAAATTAAAAGAGATAAAATATAAGAAAGGGGGAGTTTGGAAAAAAGACAGTAGGAAAAAGGGGAAAATAAAAATAAATAAAAAGGGAGAATTTGGGAAAAAGGTTTTTAATAGGAAGGTAAAATTATTTTAAAATGGAATAGTAATAAGAAGGAAAAAATAAGGGATAAGGAAAAAAATTAATTGCTAAAAAAGGAAAATAAGGGGGTTTAAAGGATAGCAAGAATAAAAAATTAAATTGACTAGGAAGTAAAAATTAAATTGACTTATAAAAGACTAGGAAGTAAAAATGAAGTTAAAAGGTTAAATTAGGAGAGCTAAATAAGGAATGGGGGGGGTAATTTAGAGGGGGGGGTTGTAAGGTGGGAAGACAAGTGAGCCAGGGTTTAAACAAAGGGGAGGAAGGGGTAGGAAGTGTGTGTGTGTGTGTGTACGTGTCTGTATATGTGTGTGTGTGTGTGTGTACACACACACACACACACACACACACACACACATCCATCCATCCATACATACATACATACATACATACATACATGCATGCATGCATACATCCATACATACATACATAAATACATACATACATACATACACACATACATACATAAATACGTACACACATACACACACACATATACATACATACATACATACATACATATATATACATATATATATATATATATATATATATATATATATGTACACATACATTTAGTGGTGATGGCTATTGCGGGTTAAAGTACCATTGGGAGCTAAGGATGATTCCACTATGTGTGGATGCATGAACTGTGTGTGGCATGCAAGTTGATCCCACTATGTGGGGATGCATGAACTTATCAAATGATCCCACCTTTTGGAGCCTGTATGAATGTTTTATTTGCATTGGGTCTTAGAATGGTGCACACCCGGGCTTTGCACATCTCCGAGATGTAATGCCATCGATCTTTTATCCTTACACAGATGCCACCCTCACGGGCAGCTATGTCCACTTATTTCTTCTTCTCGATCAATACTAAGACATCACAAAGTCACCAGTTCATGCGCGGCTGAGTCACTTTTGCATTCACTGATGGGAAGCTTTGCCCAGAGTCATTAGAAGATATTACTATGGGGTTGGGTGTGCCACCCAAGGACGGAAGGGGACGAGAAGGAGTGCCACCCAAAGCCACTGATAGACATACAGGTTGAGGAATAGGTGTCATGCCAAAGGCTTATGAGGGACCAGCATGAGGGTGAGAAGAGGATCCAAGGGAGGGAGGCAAGTGTGATGGAGAAGGGGAGAGCAAAGGAGCTGCGAGAGGAGTGGAAGGGAAGAGAGGGGGGGCTATTGTCTGCATCCTAGTTCATAGCAGAAAGAGGAGGAGGCAAAGGAGGTCGGGAAAAGGAGGGGGAGGCTGCAAGGACTTCCATAGATGGAATGCCACTAACACCTCCATGGAGGGAGCTTGCTACATTGACATGAACAGGTTGAGAGGATTCCTCTGGGGAAGACATTTCAATGTTAGTGTCACCCTTTGTGCTTGGGAAAAACCCCATCTTTCCCCTCACAAGACCCATACTCTTCGTTAAGGTCTTGGAAGGATGGGTAGGAAGAGGTGGTCCAAGAGCTCCTCATAGCCTTGTATGCAAAAGAGCGTTCATGGTATGTCAAGCCAGACTCAAGAGCCACGTGCACATGCAAAACTTGCAAAACACTCTGAAATAGCAACCACATGCTAAAACAAGCTCCCTTGAGAAGCCTTTAACGTGAGAAAAGCATGGCGAGAAGGAGAAATCAAGGATTTAGCATGTCCTTTGTCCAAATGTGAGGGAGAGCCCCTTTTAACATTGAGAGGAAGCTGCACGTTGGACTTCCTATTCATGTTGGAGTTGTTGTTCACATTGTGGAGAGTTGCAGAGCAATTGATTTGGATAGCTTCCCACCATGTTTGTGCAGCTTTCAAGATGACAAACAATGGGAAGACCTCACCTTCAAAACTTTCACAACGTCTTGGGATAGGGGGTAACCCGCTGTGGAGGGGAAGGCAACTAGAAGAAGGCGTTGAGAGAAAGGCATGGGGAAGAGCTTCACCAAGCATAACACAGACTGGTAGGACATCGTTTGTGAAGGTAGAGAAGGGTGACAGGAGATTGATGGATGAGCCAAGAGCAAGGGTGGAAGAAGGGAATGAGTTTGCAGAGCCATAGAGGGTTTGTGGCTAGGGCGTTGCGTGCAACTACAGGCACATGGCGGCCGCTGTCATTCTCTGGAGTCAAGCTAGAGAAACCTCCACATGGCGGTAGCTAGATAGGCATGTCAGTTATTATCTTTGGTTGGAGGTGTGGGGGCTACCCCTCCCAGACCCTCCTCTCTAGCAAGCGCTATGGGAAAGGAAAGGGAATCATTGTAGAGTGCAACCAAGCATGTTCACAAAAACTCTCCAATGATAGTGTAGATAATGGAAGAAGACATAGATGAGTTAATACATTGCCACGATGAGCTGAAAACTTAGAGGAAGAACATCATCAATGCTAGAAGATCTAGAGCATGCAAGGGAGAAGGAGCATAGATGCTATCAAGTCTATGTGGAGAGGGTTTCAATTGAGATCACATGCACAAGCATTAGAGGAGAATGACAGCTGGCCTATTAACCCCTTCCCCAACAAGATCACCAAACTATCCTAGGCCCTAGGGTAAAGTTACCCTCATAAAAGACAAAGTCATGTACATCCTTATGGTCTTCTCCTTTAAATTTAGGGACTATACTTTTAGTTTGTTTGCTTTTATGATGCTGTGTTGGCTATGCATGCAAATACGTATTTTGCATTTTTCCCTTGTAAAATCTTGTTTGGTGGTTTCTTCAAACCATATTTTGATGGAGATTCTCTTTTGTTGTTTGTTTTTTATTGTTATGAAGTTTCTTGATGCATGCTACAATATTATCCCATCCCATCATCCTGCATGAAAGTTTTTTATTGCATGTATTTTCTTAAAGAATGCCATGGAACATGAATCCGTTTAGTGTCTTTTTATAAACAAATATTTTGTCTTTTATTTTTAGTCATTGGATTGTACCTTTCTTAATTTTTAATCTATGTGGTTGTTTTTAAACTTCTTTGGCATCATTAAATTGAATCAAATTGACGCACACATCCTTTTGCCCCTTTTAATGCTATTTTTGAAGCCTTTCAAATTAGCATTAGAAGGAAAAATTGCGAGCTTAAATGTTTTTCTAGCAATCTCGGGTCATTGGATTGTACCTTTGCTAATTTTTAATCTATGTGGTTGTTTTTAAACTTCTTTGGCATCATTAAATTGAATCAAATTGACGCACATCCTTTTGCTCCTTCTAATGCTATTTTTGAAGCCTTTCAAAAATAGCATTAGAAGGAAAATATGTGAGCTTAAATGTTTTTCTAGCAATCTCGAATGTATGCATGAGAGTTTAATAGTATGTGAGGATTTGCTTTGCTTTTGGTGCCATTGTGAGGCCCAATGATCTAAGACTAGAGTGAGCAATAGTCTTTTACAGAGAGAGAGAGAGAGAGAGAGAGAGCATTCTTCACCAAAAACTGAGGTTTAATGTCAGGCGAATTGTTGAATCAAGAAAAGCCCTTGAAATTTTGGGAGAGAAGGTATTTTAGTTTGAAATTTTAAGGCCATTTTAGTGGAAAAGCCTACAAATCTTGAAAAAAATGTTGTAAATTATGAAGTTGAATCTTTTTTGTCTTGGCACCAATGGTGAAAAGTGGAGAGAGAGAGAATTCAGTCAAGGGTTTTGACTTAGTTTCGGGTTTGATTTGTGCATGGAAGACTGTCATAAGTGTTGTGCGTGGAAAGGGGCTGGAGGCGTGAGGGGAGATGCCAGTTTAGGGAAATCAATTTGGAGTAATGCTATTAATGTACATGGACAATCTGTAACTCTTTCCAACCTTTCATTGGCTAGGATTATCTACACAAAAGGTATTGAAATACTGCTTTCAAATTAGGGATGCTAATAAGAGTGCTTGGTGGCCCATTAGCGATATTTGCTGCTCTTTCTCTTTAAGAGTGCAAGAGGTGGCCTTTCTTCACTAGATTCTATGTGGCTTATCAGTAAATTGACCAATAACACATGTGTTGCTACAAGGATGTGATTGAAGCAATGGTTTATAGGCAAAACACCACCATCTAAGATTTCGACAAGATGCATATATAGAAGTCTGCATTTGAGAAGGGTGAGCTCCCTGGAGTTGAATAAAAGATGGGGACTCTACCGTTCTGCTGGTTTATGGAGATGCAAATTCAAGGAAATTTATTATGAGTGTAAGGTGGGGAAAATCACTTCCTTCTCTAGAACATAGCCTAGCAATGGTTGCCTTTAGGGCTAAGTTAGCAAAGCATCTTCAAGTTAATCCTAGTTTTGTATGTTCTCTGAAAATCCAAGGAAAATATGCTGCATCTATTATGGCGTTGTCCTGCCACCTGAGGGATCTGGTTCGAAATAGAGAAAGCTATGCACAAGTTAGGCTTGATGGCACGTTTTACAATTGGTGGGAATTGGAAGTTACTCTTGCTGGGTGATACGTTTGGTCTCCCTTCTACTACATCAAAGGAGCACTTTGCTTATCAATTTGGAATGTCAGAACCAAATAGTATTTAGAGATCATGGGCGACTGGTTCCATATAGTGAGTCACTAATTCCGAGTTCCGAAAAGGGTTCCTTAGCGAATTTGTGGGTGGAATCTCGATGTCTTGAGGAGGTGCCTCCATGCTGGTATGAGTACTTGTGACCAAGTGTTTCTCTTCTACCAAGGCCTTGGGTTTTTTTCCTCACGTTTTTTTGTGGTAATAAAATTCGGCGCGTTAAAAAAAGGAAAAAAGAAAATTGCACGTATAGAAATGCCCATGCATGCAAGGAAAGGAGCGGGATGGAGTGAAGCTGAGGCACCAGCCAGCTTCTTCTCTACTCAAGGTGTCTCTACTCGATCTAAAATGCCTCCTTCAATCTGCTTGAACCGCATGCGACGCTCTCAAGGACCGTTTCCTCACAACTCGCGCCTCGCCGTTCCGCCGTCGCTTGAGCTATGGATCCTGCATCACATGCATCGCAGCCTGGAGCTCTCAGTGGAGCACCGCAACCACCTCAGGTATCTGTCCATGCACTTCTTTTCTGTTTTTTGCAAATGCTTTGAGAGTACGTGTCAAGAGAGTTACGAACGAAATGGGTCTCTGGTCGCCTGGAACGAGCTGGCCATCTGGTTAGGCACAGAAGTGCAGTCATCTTTTGCTGGTCCGTCCACACTCCGTGCTTCGACCTCGTAGTTTTCCAAGTACATCTGGGCGAACAACACAATGTAAAGCTCATAATTTCTGCCCGCCAAGCAGGCTTCATATGATAATCCATCGAAATCTAAATTGAAATTAAAGAGCATCGTCTAAAATAACTTTTTCGAAGATAACTTGTAAAGGCATTCATAAAGAATACCTGCGCTCGACGTAACGCATTCCTTCCCTGTTTCCAAGGACAGCGTAATTTACAAGGAAGGAAAACTCTGCGCTCATTCGTGCTGGTCTAATCTTTGATGTACTGTTTCTCTAGTGCGAGAAAGCACTTTATATCATGTTCATTTTGGGTGCCAGTATTTCCTTAATCTTAAAAAAAACGATCCATCTGTGCTTGGTTTGATATGCTGTTTCTAATATAGCGCTGAAATTTGTGTTGTAAAATGTTCGTTAAGGCTGCCCATATTTTTGCAAAAAATGCTATGGATCCTTCTTAGTTTGCCTTCGTTCAGAAACCTTCTCGGTGACTTCATGTATCACGAGAATTGTAAATTCGCTCAAGCTCATTCCCACAGATTACTGTAGGTCGCCCCTTGGGTGCAAGTGTCGAGGGTGAATCAGTTTGATGCTGCTAAAATGGACGAGAGCACAACGTCTATGCTGAAGGATCAGCTCAAGAAGGTTTTTACCATGAAGGTATGTGTAAGGGTTTGGATTGCAGCATTACAAACATCATTTCCTTATTTCACTGTCATGACGGTTACCTTATCATTATGCTCCCTTTTATTGATGCTCAAAATCTTTGTGCAGCCAGAATTTATTTCTCAGTATGAACCTGAGTTGACTGCATTCCTTCAACTTTGTATTTGGAGGTTCTCCATATGGGTGGACAAGCCAACACCTGGAAATGCTAGTATGAATCTGAGATACAGAGATGAAAGGGCATTTGAAGCACTGGTGTCTTCTGGAGAAGGTTCAGTTTCAAACCCAAAATTGGCTTTTGAAAGTATGAGACAGCTAGCTAATGAGTAGTTATACTTTAATACAAGTCCGTTTAATATGTTTAATATGCCTACACAGACAAACAATTGTGACTAGGAGAAATGGAAGAAAAATTGATCCTATATGATCCGACATTTGAGCTGACTCCTTACCTAGTTTTAGTTTATGAATTTACACCGAGCATGTCATCACTTTCTGCCTGTATGCATTTCATCATTTGATGGATGTCAGGAAAATGTCACGATAGTAGAATTCATTTTTACTTACCAGAAGCATTAATATTTATGGCTTTCAGTCAGGACAGGGCTTGAGGGGCCTGGGCTAACACGGTTTCAAAAGATTGGCTACCTTATCACCATGGTTGGTGTCCCATATGGATGGGCTCGTTTGCAAAATGTTCCTGCGTTTCAACATTCTGGTGACATTCAACAGGTTTATTTTCATGCAAAGCAGCCTATCTTCTGATCGTGTTGCATTGAAGGCTCCATTTGTGTTTAAAAGCAAAGGTTGTTGTGTGCATACTATGACTAGAGTTGAGCTTAACATGAATCCCATAGGAAAAGGAGGGAATGGCTTGACGGCAGATACACGTATATGAATCATAGATGTTTGTTCCCTGTATTTTAGAGGGGCTCATTGTAACAGGTTTTGCAACAAGTCTCAACATTGTACTTTTTCTTCTGCAACAGTCCACATTTGCAATACTCCCATAAAGCCGCAATCTCCATGCACCCAGGGTGATAAGACACGGGTGAGGGTCTATGTACCACTCTGAATCTGAACCATGACCACAAGACCAACAACCCTAACAGGCTGAAATGCAATCTCTAATAAAACAACGGCCTTTTTAGTTGCCATCTAGCAGGATATTATCTACACTCTAAGAGCTATTCGGAAGCGCGGGACTCCGGGTTCTAGAGCAACCGTTGAAAGGTGCGAGTGGTTTTGCAAGGCGAGGCCTGCAGGCACCTTTTATGTTCTCACAGAGAGAGGTATTCACTTGTTGTATAGCCTGCCAATGTGTTATTAGCCCCTATTTAGAGACGCCCTAGGTAGTATGCTGGGATCTCAGGAAACAGGTTGGCCCTTTCAAGCGGCAATCAGTTTTCTTTTCTATTTCCCATGATCAGCCCTTTTTTTTGTTTTTGCTGAATTGTATCGTGGTTTATTTCAAGCATTAATAGAAGTTCCTTTTCTCTATTAAAAAAAGACTCGAGAAATTGGGACATCCAAGCCATGAGCTAAGCTACTGGCACATCTCTCAACTAGATCCCAACCAGCTTGGCGTCCCATACCACCAATTGGTGCCCCCAAGGGCAGCTACAGGGTGTTGGGCTATGCTAGGAAGCAGGTGTGGGTCCGCAATGCGATCTAGGATCCAGACCAACAAGGAGGAACTAAACATGCTCTAACTTGCACATTGAAAAGTGAACCCCTGGCCTCCTTATATAGGCTTGAGCCTAGTGTGCTTATAGGAACAAGAATGGAGAAGAGTTGTGAACACAAGAGAACAAGAAGTGAACACAAGTGGACTTCAACTGAAATGTTCAACTAAAATGAAGTACAAGTACTTGGTATATATAGTCCAAGTACTAGAACACACTAAAACTCCAAAATAGACTAAGTCCTAGTTAATCCTATACCACCATATCATTGTATATATCTCTACAAATCCCCCCTCAATGATATGGCTGAAGTACTCTAGAATGATCTCAAAAGTACTTGAAGTACCTAAAGTACCATGGTTGCACAAATTCAGCACATGTAGATATAGCAACCTATGGGAGTACAAAAGAGAACAATGTCATTTTGACATTGTTTGAATGTCTCATATCCCCAAGCCATGTTGATGTCGTGTGAATAGAGGTGTTGACAGGCTTTTGGTGAAGATATCGGCCACATTGTCCTCAGCAGAACAATAGATAAGGTCACTGAAGCCATCTATGATACAATCCCATACATAATGATAGTGATTTTTGATGTGCTTCATGCGAGCATTAAAGACATGATTGTTTCCAATCGCAATGCAACTCTGGCTGTCACAAAAGATTGGACCATACTGAGTATAATGCAAATCATGCATGAGCTTCCTCAACCACATACATTCCATGGTGGCTGTGTTTGTTGCTTTGTATTCAGCTTCACTTGAGGAGAGTGAGACCCTGGCTTGCTTCTTACTGAGCCGTGAAATGCATGCGCTGCCCAATGAGAAGCAATAGTTGGAATTGGACTTGTAGTCATCAATGTCTCCTGACCAATCTGAGTCTGCGAAGCCACTCAGACTGATGTCACCATTTGATGCATAATGCGGCCCATAAGTGTGCCATGCACATAACGGAGGACCCTTTTGGCCGTGTGCCAATGCCTAACAGTGGGACAGTGCATGAACTGAGAAAGTAACCCTGTGGCATAGGCAACGTCTAGCCTAGTGGAGCATAAATAAATGAAGCTGCCCACAAGCTGTCTGTACAGTGTACCATCAAATGGCTCAGCCTTGTCATGCTTTGAAAGCTTGACTTCCTTTTCCAATGGACTGGCCACTAGCTTACAATTCTCCATGTGAAATTTCTGCAAGATACCCTTGGCATACTTTGTCTGTGACATGCATATACCCTCCTGTGGATCTGCCAAAACTCAATGCCCATACAATAATGCAACAAACCCAGATTTGTCATATCAAATGACTGACACAACATGGACTGCACTGCTGCAATTTTGCTGTGTATTACTCCTAGTGAGTATTATGTCATCCACATAAGAACAAGAATGATCAAATCTGAGTTCTCTTGAAAAACATATAGATTAGGCTCTGTATGAGTGTTCATAGAGCCTTGGGACAACAAAAACTTATGTATCTTGTGATACCATGCACAAGGTGTTTGTTTCAGCCCATATAAAGCTTTCCTCAGCTTGCACACCTTGTGCTCTTGTCATTTTGGCTACGGGAGCAAAGGTCTCCTTATAGTCTATCCCCTCCTCCTAAGCGTACCCCTTGGCAACCAAATGAGCTTTGTACTTCTCAATAGTGCCATCTGCGTGGTACTTGACTTTGTAGATCCATTTCCAATTGGAGGATCAACCAAATCCTATGTGTGGTTCTTCTCAATGGATCTAATTTCTGACTCCATGACTTTCTACCATGCAGGATGTCCTTGAGCTGTTAGGAAATGTAGTCAAGTTGAGTAAGTTTTGGTGTGTTCTAGTGAGTCCTAGTGTGAGTTTTATAGTACTAGGTGTCTAGGAGTGCCACGTGTCATATTGGGAGTTATCTCATATACATTTGGTACTTAGTGTGTGTGTGCCTATCCTATGAAGGCATTGTACTTGTCACTTGTCAAATCACTCAACTCATTCAAGTACAAGCTACTTTGGTCTACAGGTAAGTACTTGTTCATTGCTTTCATTTCCTTTCCATTTTATTTCCATTTAATTATGTGTGCTATCTTTCCTTTTCATTCCTAGTGTTAGCTTGCTTCTCTCCCTACCACTATGTTCCTTCATGAGCATCCTCAAACCTCTAAGCTTCTGTAAAGGCAACATCCTTGCTAATAATGATCTTCCTGGTGGCAAAGTCGTAGAGTCTGAATCCTATGCTCTCAGAAAATATGCATTTGACACTCTCGTCATCTAGCTTTGATAGATTTGGGGCTAGAATCGAAGCATATGCAACCGACCCAAAAACTCTGAAGTGATGTACCCATAGATTGCCTCAAATGGAGTCTTTTTGACCAATGCATCTGTTCTGAATGTAAGTGGTTGTAACAATGGCTTCACCCCAAAATGCTTTGGAGATCCTCTTAAATTTCAGCATACAAATCATCATTTCCATGAAGGTTCTATTCTTCCTCTCTGCAATGGGATTATGCTGAGGTGTGTATGGCACTATCAAGTGATGAATTATCCCATTTTCCTTCAAGTAACCTTCAAATGCATGAGATTTATACTCTCCCCCATTATCTGAACAAAGTGTCTATATTCTGCAATTGGTTTGGTTCTCAGCCAAAGCCTTGAACTCTTTAAACCAATAAAATACTTCTGATTTGTTTTTCATAAGAAAGAGCCAAGTAAACCTGGAATAATCATCAATGAAGGTCGCAAAGTATTTGGCCCCCCTGTGAGTTCTGAGGACCACAGACATCTGAATGCACTATCTGCAACACTCGGGTAGATTTCACAGAAGCCAAAGTCCAAGAGTAGAATGGCCAATCTCTGGCGGCTCTGCATGGCCCATTCTGAGGCCTCCCAAAATGAGAAAATATTATCAAAAATACTTCTGCCATGCACAAACCCTGTCTGCGTGTTATGAATCAAATCTGGAAGAAAAACCTGTAGCCGCAGACTGATGGCTTTCGCCATAATCTTGTAAAAAGTGCCCAAAAGAGTGATGGGTCTCCATTGAGACACAAGATTCCTATTACCCCCCTTTGGGATGAGATGAATGAGACCATCTGTGAGTGAGTCCGGCATCTCACCAGAGTCCCACACGCCCTGCAGGGCTGATGTAATGTGATCACTAATCTGCTCCCAAAAAGTAGTAAAAAAGGAGGGGGTAAGTCCATCTGAACCTGGGCACTTGCCCTTGTGAAGGGCAAGTAATGCAGTCTTGAATTCTGCATTGGTGAAAGGTGCATCCAGAGAAACATACATCTCATCCTTCACCACAGTTGACATGCAAGTCAGGATCCATCCAGTGTCCCGAGCTCACACATGGCTTCTCCTCATATGGGGGCCTTACAACTTGAGCACCTTGCATCAGTGGTGGTTACCAGGAGGATGGGGCATTGAGCATATCTAACAATAAATGTCCCACATTTGTTTCCATCTCTCAGCATGGCACTACTGTCAATGTGATAGAGAATGGCACCAATGCCCTTCTGATAGAAAGTGCCATCCTGATAGAGAGTGCCAATGTCTCAAAAATGTTATGCATAAATGTTCCCACATCTCTTTCCATCTTCCGCGTTAGCATGGCACTGCTGCCAATCTACTTGACACTAACATAGACAGAATGAGAGTGGCACCAGTGCCATTCTGATAGAGAATGACACCAGTACCATTCTGATAGAGAGTACCATCCTGATAGAGAGTGCCAATGTCTCAAAAATGTTATGCATAAATGTTCCCACATCTATTTCCATCCTCCCGGTTAGCATGGCACTGCTGCCAATCTACTTGACACTGACATAGACATAGAATGATAGTGGCAAACTAATTGAGATTATAGAGATTGGCACCAGTTCCATTCTCCACAAACTCTCATGGATTAGGGTGGCTCCTAGGGTCCAAGATAAACTAATTCCCATGCATCACATTACCAAAGCTCAAGGTCTAGTAGTCATGTCCTAAAACAAAGGACTGGACTAGTGACAAAATAAGAAGGAGGTACATGAATTGTAAGAGAATGGCACAAATGCCATTCTGTACAAACTCACATGGATAATTCTCTACAATCTAACTTTCCTGGGCACTGATCTGATTCTCTGTGTGACTAACACAAATGAGATTGGCCAGATCCCAAGCCAGAGACTGGATGCTTGCGGCTCTCCCCCCAGACCTCACTCAACGATTGTTAGATGTTCGTCTTCTGGGACGAGGTTTTTTCCAGGTTGTTTTTGACACTCCAGAGGCTGCGAGCACTGTGCTCAAGGCTGAGTTTTTACACCTGGGACACAGGAAGATCTTCTTTGAAGCCTTTTATATTGGTTTCGACCCAATGGAGGCAGATAAGGAAATCTTTTCGCTCTTCATCAGATTCCCCGGGCTTCCCCAGGTTTACCATCGACTTCTTTCTGTTATTGGGGAGCATTTTGGCGCAGTTGCTGAGATCCCACCCCTCCCTGGGTTGCCATTGACTGCAGCAGAGGCAACCAAGGCTGATGGGGTACCTAGAGTTAGGGTCCTTTGTAAGGATCCTAACCTCAAGATGGATCATGTTATGATCCAGCGCCCGGATGGTTCCTTTTTTCGCCAAAGAGTAGAGATTTCAGGAAGACAGGACCAGTGCAGGATATGCAGGACCATTGGACACTTTGCCAGGGATTGCCCCAGGAAGAAGAAAAGGCCCAAGAAGCCCTTTGGTATAGCTACCGCCCCATGGCCTCGAAAGGGGGGACAGGGGGGTGGTATAGGTCCAGCACTTGCTCCTCGGCCCTGACAGAGGGGTGGTACAGGTCCAGCACCTGCTCCTCGACCTTCGCATGGCGGTCCTCCTCAGGATGGTGGTGGTGCAGGTCCAGCACCTGCTCCTCGGCCTCGACAGGGGGGTGGTATAGGTCCATCACCTGCTCCTCGACCCCCACCTACCTCAGGGGCACGCGACGCTCTCCAGTGGGTTCCGGCACGTGTGCAGATCCCTCCTTCAGTTCACGAGGGTACATTAGTGGACTCTGCTTCACCTCGAGCTGTCCCTCCAGTCTCACCTTGCACAGTCCGAGACACTGAAGCTTCGACCTCCTCCCCAGTTGCAGCTTCTTCCCTAGATCCAGCAGTGCCAGATGCTCTTCTTGAGGCAGTAGAGGTCTCCGCAGCTGGGCAGAGACAGGATAGAGAGCAGTCCTCACTTCCTCCCTTGGATAGGGGGAAGGGGATGGTTTACACTATTGATCCTCTTCCCTCAGAAGGGATCCTTCGCACTCCACCAGTGTCTGGCTTGCTTCACAGGAACTCGTTTTCAGCCCTGGCAGATGGTTCAAATTTCCCAGAGGAGTTTGTGCCTGCTACTTTTGGGGAGCCAGTGATTGGGTTTCCTATTGACAGGGCTTCTTCTTCATGTGGCAGGGTTCTTTCCCCTGTTGATTTTTCGCAACTTGGTTCCATCCCTCCCTCCTCGAGCAGGAGGTCTTCCCTTGTTGAGGGGTTTGTTTCCGCCACTAGGTCGGGTAAGGTGTTCCACTCTACATCCTCCCATCGATGAGGATTATAAGTTAGAACATACAGGGCCTAGGTGGCGTCGCACATCGCCGCCGTAGACAGTTGATCCGGGATCAGCTTCATCCAGGTGTTACTGGGGGTTCCATTGATATCTTATTTATTCAAGAGCACAAGCTGGATTCTACAGATTGTGCCAAGTCAAGCAAGTTGCTTTCTGGCCATACTTTTTGGTCGCCTGTCTTGGGCACCAGGGGGGGCACTTCTATTTCAATTTTGCAGTCGGTTCTCCCCTTAGTTGTTGGACACGGAGTCATTATTCCCTCTAGAGCTCAGTGGATTATTCTTTTGATTGGAGGGCGTAAGGTTGGTTTCCTTAACCTGTATGCCTCCAACATTAGAGGGGAACGTGTTCTTATGTGGAAGACTTTGCTCTCCTGGGCCCCCATTGTGGATTCATGGGTGATTGGAGGTGACTTTAACATGGTCGAGTTACCGTCAGACAAAAAAGGGGTAGAGAAGGCGGACTTCACCCTTTGGAGAGAGCAGCTTGGGATGCCTTCCTTTTTCATTTCTGTGGCAGAGATACTTGGTGTGATGATGCCTTTCTTATTCAGCCACAGTCCCTCCTGTTCTCTTGGTCGAACAGGAGGCAGCAGATGCCTATTCATGCACGCATTGACAGATTCTATGTAGATGACTGGGCACTAGACAGAGATGGATTGGTATGCATTGCTACTAGGGTTTCCACTTCAGACCACTTTCTTGTTGTGCTGGCTATCTCAGAGCCTCACTTGAGAGGCCGGTCTGCCAGCATCAGGATTCCAAATGCCTTTTACACAGAGGAGGACCTTACAGAGGCAGCCCTGCAGATATGGGTTTCTCATGTCCAGGGTGGGCAGCCATATCCATCACATGTAGCCGCTGCCCTTTCTGGTATTAGCAACTTCTACCGCTCAGTTGCTTGTACCAGGAGACGAGATATTCTCAGATGTGAGATTGGTGTTCGCCAGCAGTTGGCAGCTTTGCAGAGGGAAGAGCAGAAACGGCCTTCAGATGCTTGGATTCAGGAGCGCCTTGCTGTAGCAAGGGCTCATCAGCAGTTATTGCTTGATCAGAGAGCAGAGTATGCCTTTCATGCACGGGAGTCCTTCTGGATTCAGATGGGTGGTAGAGTCAATAAACACTTTTTCTCTACTCTTGGCCCTAGACATAGTAGAGAGAGTGTATCCCAGCTTATTGACTCACATGGGGTTTTACAGACAGAGCCTGATGATGTCTTACGCATAGCTTCAGATTTCTATGCCACCCTTCTTACTGCTGATCCTGAGACATATGATAGAGAGGATGCTAGGCAGGCTATTTGGCAGAGCATCCGTGTGTTGGTGAATCCAGGTATGCATGTTCTACTCGATGCACCTTTCACCAACATAGAGTTCAGGACTGCACTTTCAGCCCTTCACAAGGGCAAGTGCCCAGGTTCGGATGGCCTCACCCCGTCTTTTTTCATTGCATTTTGGGATATGATTGGAGACTATAGTACTTCAGCCCTGCAGGACATTTGGGACTCTGGTGAGATGCCTGGGTCGCTTACAGAGGGTCTAATCCACGTTATCCCAAAAGGAGGTTGCAGAAATTTAGTGTCCCAGTGGAGGCCTATCACACTTCTGGGGACTTGTTACAAGATTCTGGCCAAGGCTATCAGCCTCCGATTGCAGCCACTTCTCCCTGATCTTATTCATGACACTCAGACGGGATTTGTGCATGGCAGAAGCATTTTTTATAGCATTTTTTCTTTTTGGGAAGCTTCAGAGTGGGCCATGCAGAGTGGCCAGAATCTTGCCATTCTACTTTTGGATTTCGAGAAAGCTTATGACAGAGTAGATTGGGGCTTTTTGGAGGGCACCCTTCTACGCTTTGGCTTTACTGATGCTTGGATCAGAGGTGTTTCCTCTTTGTACAGATCAGCCCACAGCCAGGTACTTATTGGTGGGGTAAGGGGTGAGAGATTTCAGATTTCGAGATCAGTCCGTCGGGGATGCCCCCTTGCTCCTTTCCTTTTTTTGTTCGTGGCCGAAGCTATGAGTATCTATGTTAGATCTCAAGCTGACATCTTTGGGCTGAGACTTCCCATCAGAAGGGAAGAGGAGCTACTTGACAGTGAGTTGGCAGATGACACAGCAGTTTACTTGGATGCCACTCCACAGACGCTCACTTCTTTTAGGACAGCATTGGATTTATTTTGCTTGGCGGCAGGGGCGCAGATAAATTGGCATAAATCCAATGGCTTTTGGATCAGTGATGAGGACACTCCAGTTTGGGGGTTTGACATAGGATTCACTTGGGTTCAGAGAGGTGAGCCTATCAGGTATTTGGGCTGCCAGGTCGGCTTGGATATTTCTACCACGCAGCAGTTTGCTCCCGTTTTGGAGAGCATCAGAAGGAAGCTTCTTTTTTGGATCTCAGCCAAGCTGGATCTTGCCTCTAGAGTTGTGGTGGTCAACCAGGTCCTCTTGGCCACGGCCTGGTTTGTTTGTTCATGCTGGTGCCATTCTAGGGACTGCATCATTCAGTTCAGAAGACCAATCAGAAACTTTCTCTGGAGTGGGCTTGATGGCACAACAGATGCCTTAGCCAGGGTGGCTTGGGAGACCCTCATCCTCCCTACACAGGAAGGGGGTCTCAATATTATTGATCCACATTTACAGTGCAGAGCTTTACTTTGCAAGATGGTGGTGCGGGGACTTATGCCAGGGCAGGAACCGTGGAAGGACTTTCTTATCAGCAGCATACAAAGGTGCACACCTTCTTCAGGAGGAGACTGGATGAGCAGTGTTAGGTGGATCTTCACCACAGCACACCTGAGATCACCTTCGTCCCCTCTCATGGTTGCCATTCTGAAAGCTTGGGCCAGTTTCAGAAGCACTCTTCGGAGGATTCCTCCTTCCTCTCGGGAAGAGATTGATAGGCAACCCATCATGTGGAATGACAGTATTTTAGATGATCATGGCAGACCACTGGGTGCCTCACTCTACATGCAGTGGTCCAGGTGGGAGAGGGGACCTGCATCTTCTATGGGGCCTTGGAAAGCTTTCCGTAGGCTTCCAGAGGAGACCAAATCAAGGTTGACAGGACATCTCAGAGGGAGTGCAGGGAGGATCTTGCAGATTGAGGCAGCCCTTCCAGAGGTTTGGGTAGACACAGATGATATGCCACTCACTTCCTCCACTTGGGCAGGTACTTTTTCAAGAGGCAGTGTTCGGCTTCAGGTTTTGGCCTTTCGAGATGCATAGGAGGATGCTTTGGTTTTTAGTGTCCAGGATGGTGGCAGATTGCTCAGGTCCACCTTGGACATCTTGCTTGAGTCTGCTTTTCAGCCTATCAGGGTTGTAGGTCTTTTGGTACAGGGATCAGATTCAGAGTGGTTCCTAGACCCAGACCCCCGGCTACTCCACCGGGTCTTGGAGGCTCTGGCTCTAGGGGGGAGTTCCCATCAGGTATTTGCAGTGGGACCCCGGAGAGTGGGAGTGGATTGACACAGGGCATCGAGAGAAGAGCATCCCCTTCTTTCGTTACACGGTCAGTAATGCCAGGAGATATTAGCTCAGTAGTAGAGATTGGAGACCTTTCAGAGTTCCTCATTGGGAGACTTTTGATATCACTGCGGATTTGCAGAGATGCTTCTAGAGGAGACTCGGGAAATCCCACAGGAATAGAAAGATCACTATCTTCTTTTGGCTTTCTATCCATGGTGGGATTGCAGTGAACCTTTGGAGGTCTAGGTTCAGAGCCGACCCTACTTGCCCTCGATGCCTTTCTGCTTCGGAGACTATTCAGCATTGCTTATGGGATTGCAGACAGGCGAGGATGATTTGGATGGGGGTAGCCAGGATTTTCAGTCACTTTGCCCACTCCCCATTTTTTATGACATGAGGCTCAGTGGCTTGGCTTTCTCTTACAGGACCTCAGGTTTTCTATGAGAGAGCTGACTCCTCTCGGGCCATTTCGGTTCGACGTCATTGGACTGAGTCCTGTTCGTTGGATGTGGTACCAAACCTTCCTTTTGCAGCTGTACATGCCTCTGTGGATACTTCTTGGGAGATTCTAGCGAGCATAGCATCCTGGCATATCCGGAGAGCCAGATGCACAGAGGCTTTGGAGGGTACTCAGGTTCATCCCTCGCACACATTGGCTAGTATTTGGATAGACACCGTACATACTTTGATGGCCGTATGGACGGGTATGCAGGGAGACTCCCGTGCAGCCTCAGCTAGGAGGGCTTCTTTCTTCAGGGAATGGAAGGATTCTCCTTTCTTCTCTGAGACTACTACAGGGTTGAGATGGCACTTTCAGCCTCAGCCTTGGTTGTTTTCCACCTCACTCTGAGGGGGTTTTTTATTTATCCTTATGATTTCATGATGTATTCCGCTTTGAGCTTGCTCTCGCGGGTTTTTTCTCTTACTTAATAGAAGTCTTTTTCTTGGAAAAAAAAAAAAGCTCAAGGTCTAAAAAGAACAGCAACTGAGCTACTGCTCCTCCCCGTGAGCTACTGCCCTCCCCTCTCCCTCTCCCTCTCCCTCTCTCAGCCAGCCCCCTCTCCCTCTCCCTCTCCCTCGCCGCCCCCCCCTCTCCCCCCCTCGCTGCTCCTCCTCTCCCTCCCCTCTCGCCAGCCCCCTCTCCCTCCTCCTCTCCCTCCCCTCTCGCCAGCCCCCTCTCCCTGTCCCCTTCCTCCTCTCCGCCCTCCCTCTCCCCTCCCCCGCTACCCCCTACCTCTCCCTCCCTGCCCAACCTCTCCCCCACCCGTCAGCCCACCCGCCCCCCTTCTCCTCCCCTGTCCCCTCCCCCGTCATCCCTCTCCCTCGCCAGCCCCCCCCCCACTGCCCCCCTCCCCGCTGCCCCGTTCTCCTCTCCCCTCCCCCGCTGCCCCCCTCCCTCCTGCCCCCTTCTTCTCTGCCCTCCCTCTCCCCCGCCAGCCCCCCCGTCCCCTTCTCCTCCCCCCCCCCTCGCCCTCCCTCTCCCCCCCTGCTGCTCTCCCCCTCCCCGCTGCCCCCTTCTCTCCGCCCTCCCTCTCCCTCGCCAACCCCCCTGCCCCCTTCTCCTCCCCCGCCCCCCTCCCTCCCCCACACTCTCCCCCCCCCCCCCCCGCTGCTCTCCCCCCCAAGGTGACCCCCGCCCCCCCCCCCCCGAAGGGGGGGGAAAGAAAAAAAAAAAAAAAGAGTTTTAAAATTTAAAAAAAAACCCTCCTCCCTCTCCCTCCCTGCCCCCTTCCTCCCTTTCTTAGCTCCCCACGCCTCCCCCTCAGCCTACCTCCATCTCCCCTCTCTTTCTCCTTCTTCCTACCCCTCTTTCCCTTCCCTTCCCCTCTCTCCTACCCTCTCTTTCTCCTTCTTCCTACCCCTCTTTCCCTTCCCTTCCCCTCTCTCCTACCCTCTCTTTCTCCTTCTTCCTGCGCCCGCGTTCAGGGCGTCCTGGGCAGTAGTTTCACGAACGGAGCTTTTTCAGTGTTGGAATCGGCCTTTTCACATTGATTGGCGAATGGATCCCCATTCAGCCAATCTCCGTCCACCTCCACCGGCCGCGAGAACCGTCATTTTTTCAGAAGACGAGCTGCAGCAGCTCAAGAAAGATGTGGAATTAGAGGGCTCCACATCACTTTTCGCCCACATCTTTGGGTCACACCCTTCCAGATCACAGGCTAGAGACTGGATGTTGGCGGCGTTACCAGGAGACCTCGCCCCTCACCTCAAGGATATTCGAACTTTGGGACGTGGATTCTTCCAAGTGGTTTTCGACTCCCACGAGTCCACAGCCCTTGTTCTCAAAGCTAATCCCCTGGCTTTGGGTTCGAGGAGGATCTTTCTTTTGCCCTACACCTTGGGCTTCGATTCGGTCGAGGAGGACAGGCGGGTCACATCACTGTTTCTAGCTCAGCTCTAGGGGTTGGAAGCCTACCAGAGCTCCTCATTGGGAGAACTTTCAGATTTCTGCTGACTTGCAGAGAATTTTTTGGCAGAGGCTCTGGAAATCCCACCGGAATAGAAAAATCACTCACTTCATTTGGCTTTTTATTCATGGTGGGATAGTAGAGAACCATTGGAGATCCAAGTTCGGAGCTGACCCTTCTTGCCCTCGCTGCCTTTCTGCTTTGGAGACATTACAACACTGCCTATGGGATCGCAGACAGGCGAGAAACATATGGAAGGGGATTGTAAGACTTTTCAGCACTTTTGTTCGCCTACCTTTCTATATGACCTAGGGATCAGTGGCTTGGCTTACTCTTTCAGGGCCCCAGGTGTTTTTGAGAGACTTGAATCCTCTTGGGCTCTTCACATCCGACGACACCTTGTGGAGTCACGCTCTCTAGAGGATGTTCCGGCCACTTTTTTCAGGGCTGCTCACTCCTCGGTCGACTCTCCATGGGAGATCCTAGCTAGCATTGCAGCATGGCACATTTGGAGAGCCAGATGCACTGAGGCTTTGGAGGGTTCTCAGGTTCACCCTTCTCAGATCTTGGCCAGTACTTGGACAGATACGATACACACTCTGATGGCCATTTGGGCGACCATGCAAGGATCATCTCGAGCAGCCTCCTCCAAGAGAGTTACTTTTCTCAGAGATTGGAGAGACTCTCCCTTCTTTGCTGAGACTTCTACAGGGTTGAGATTGCATTTTCAGCCTCAGCCTTGGTTTCTTTCTACCTCATTCCTCTGAGGTGTTTTTATAACATGCTTAGCATGGTGTATTTCTGCACAGAGCTTGCTCTAGCGGGTTTCTTTCTTACTTAATAGAAGTCTCTTTTTTGGGAAAAAAAATGTCCCATCACACAACACCTACTCTGGTGGGTAGGATTTCTGTATTAGAAGATGCTTTACAACAGATCATGAACCAGCAGCTTCAAGTGAACGCTGATCAAAATGAAATTAGGAAAATGGTGCAAGCCTTGTCGGCTAGACCATCTAGAAATGAAAAGGGCAAAGCTCCAGTAGAGCCAGAGCCCAGTATACACTCATCAGAACATGCGAACGTCAAGGTACCTACTATTGCCAACTATAGACCGGAGAAGTATGTTGGTCGGATGATCGAGCGTAGTTCTGATGTGATCGAGGTTTGGTTACACAAATGGGAAGAAGCCTTCGCCATTTGTGAAATCAGATCTGATCTAAAGAAAATCCGCAAGACCACTCACCTGTTTATTGAGGCAGCGGATAGATGGTGAATAAAGCAACAGAAGGATCAAGTTGCCCCTACCACGTGGGAAGGGTTTAAGGCTGAATTTAAGAAACACTTTCTTCCACCTGACGAAGAGTCCCGAGCTTGGGATGCTTACAGAAACCTTCGCCAGAGGAATTTGTCGGTGGCAGAGTACACTGACAAGTTCAGGAAATGTGTTATGAAAATAAGAGATGCTCTCCCTATGTCGGTTCAGTTGAAACACTATATCTATGGACTGAACGACAAGATTAAAATGGAAGTTAGGGCTAAATATGTGACTACATTAGATGAATCTATTGCAGTAGCCCTGAACTATGAGGATGCCAAAGGCAGGCCTAGTGGGTTTGTGCAGGCAGGGACTCAGCATGAGTACCCGAGAAAAGGGGGATTTCAGAGGAAATGGACTTCAAAGACAAGTGTCTCGCAGCCAAGTGGCCAAACCAAGCAGGTGAAGCCAGTTGAGGGACCAACAAAGACAAGTACCACCGTTGGGGTGAAAAGGAAAGTAACTCCAATGGCAGCCCAGGCTTGGTCAAAGTCCTCGTTGACCCCTGAGCAAAAAGAGAAAGCTAGAAAAGAAGGATTGTGCTTCGGCTGCCTTCAGCGACATCAGTGGAAAGATTGTCCACTAAATAAAGACCGTTGCACGGCCAACATGATAATATCTGAATGCAACGCAAAAATGCAGGAGAGTCCCAATGCGGAACATATGCAGATGCAATTGGCGGGACCTTCTCAGAGGTTAGTACCTGTGTTGTTAAGTGTGTCTGTTACTAAGTTAGTAAGCGGTGCACCTGATAACATCCTTTCAAAGCCCACAGCAACGGGGTATACGGTTTTCGATGAGCCCGAGTTGATTAAAATGAAAGGGCAAGTAGCCAATCATGATGTGATTTTGTTGTTCGACTCAGCGTCAACACACAATGTAATTAACTCAAAGCTTATTAAGAGGCTCAAGTTGAAAACTAGTCCGTCTGACTATGCTTATATGGTCAGGAAGGCGGACGGAAGTTCAACTGAAGTATGGGACAAAAGGGTTACCCAGTTGGAACTTCGAATACATGACTATGTTGAGAAGCTGGACTTTGAGTTGACCAGGCTTGCTCACGCATATATAGCCCTAGGCATGGCTTGGCATTTTTGGAAAAATCCAGCCATTGATTGGAAAAAGCATATTTACCAGTTCAAGATGAACGGGGTAGAATATGTTTTGCGAGGTGAAAAGGATTTACCTCGAGGACCGTTGATTTCAGCCCTGGAAATTCGGAAGACTCCGAAAGAGTTTCTGTGTCTGTATATAGCATCGGTAGAGTCGATTGATAATGCATCGGCTAGCACTGAGGCTACCCAAGATGGGGAAATGGCCGAGTTGGCTAAAGAGATATCGGAGAAGTTCTCTGATTGTTTTAGGGATGAGTTACCTTATGGGTTACCTCCAGAGCGGAATGTTCAACATAAAATAGAGCTTATCCCGGGGGCAGAACCTGTAAATAGACCTCTCTATAGATTAAGCTTTACAGAAGAAGCTGAGGTGCGAAGACAACTGGAAGAATACCTCAAGCTGGGGCAGATTCAACCCAGTTTTTCACCTTTTGCTTCCCCAGTGATATTAAAGAGAAAGAAAGATGATACTTTTCGCCTCTATATAGATTACACAGCATTGAATAATATCACTATTAAGCACAGGTATCCGATGGCTCAGATCGATGATTTGCTAGATGCATTACATGGAGCCGTAATTTTCAGTAAGATAGATCTTAAGTGTGGCTACCATCAGATCCGTATTAGAGCCGAGGATGTGCATAAAACCGCTTTTAGAAGCAGGTTTGGTCATTATGAGTTTTTGGTAATGCCCTTTGGACTTACCAATGCTCCAGCTACATTCGTCATGCTTATGAATGGTTTACTACGTCCGTATATCGGAAAGTTTGTAGTACATTTTATTGACGATATTCTGGTATTCAGTAAAAGTATTACTGAGCATCGCGAACACTTAAGAATAGTGTTCAGTACTTTGAGAAAAGCCAGTCTTTATGTAAATAAGAAGAAAACTATATTGTGTATGGTTAAACTTGAATACTTAGGATTCATAATTACTCCAGAGGGGGTAGAAATGGATCCAAAGAAAGTGGCTGCGATACTGACTTGGCCAATCCCTCAGAGTTTGACCGCTTTGCGATCATTCTTGGGATTTGTCCAATTTTATCGAATGCATATCAAAGGATATTCTAAAATAGTATCGCCATTGACTGATCTGACCTCAGATAAAGTACCTTTTATATGGGGACAGAATCAACAAGAAAGTTTTAACACCATAAAACAGGCTGTGGTCACAGGACCGGTGTTAAAAATAGTTGATCCCCAGAAACCGTTGTTCCTGGAAACCGATGCAAGTGCCATTGCGGTAGGAGCAGTTCTCCTCCAAGAGGGAAGGCCAGTAGCCTTTGAAAGCAAGAAGCTTTCTCCCTCTCAAAGAAATTGGCCAACTCATGAATTAGAGTTGTATGTTGTTGTCCATGCTTTGAAAACATGGCAACATTATTTGTATGGATCAGAGTTTTATGTGGATGTTGATCATGATAATTTGACGATTCGGTACCGAAGAGGAAAAGATAATAAAGTTGCTGATGCGTTGTCACGCATTACGCATAACATGAGTTTCACAGTGTTAGAGAGTGCTCTAATGGCTGAGATTAGAGAAACTCAAAAGGTGGACGAGTTTGTCCAGAGTCTATGGCCTAAGGCTCATATGTTAAAACCTGGGGAAAACGAAAAGGATGACTTGGTATCCAGAAAAGGCCAAACTTATGCAAGATATACCATAAGGGATGGTATGCTAAAAAGAAATGGCAAGGTAGTAGTACCTAATCAGAATGATCTCAGGCAGAGAGTCATTCGACAGTGCCATGATAGCCCATGTGCGGGACATCCAGGAGTCGAGAAGACATATGATCTCGTGAAGCGAGATTTCTTTTGGCCAAAGATGAAAAAGCATATTCATGAATATGTGACACGTTGTTTTTCGTGTCAGGTAAGGAAGGCAGAACGGGTGAAGCCACCTGGCCTTTTACAGCCCTTGGAGATACCACTAAGTGGGAGAGCATTTCCATGGACTTTATAGTAGGGCTGCCTACAACACAAGGTGGATATGATTCTATCCTTGTGGTGGTTGATCGTCTTACCAAGATGGCTCACTTCACTCCAACTAGAGAGTCTGTTAGTGCCCCGCAAGTAGCGGATTTGTTTATTAGACATATATTTCGTTTGCATGGATTACCCAGATCCATAGTGTTAGACAGAGATGTCAAATTTACTGGTCATTTTTGGACTGCGGTATTTGAGACACTAAGGACTGAGTTGGGAATGAGTAGTGGGGATCATCCAGAGACGGATGGTCAGACAGAAAGAATCAACCAGATTTTAGAGGATATGCTTAGAGCATATGTGTCATTGAGGCAACATACATGGGACAAGTGATTGCCATTGTTGGAGTTTGCCTACAATGATAGAAAACATTCCTCTACAGGGTTCAGTCCGTTTGAGCTGAACTATGGTTATAGGCCTGCGAATCCAACTATAGTTGGAATACCTCAGAAAGTGCCTAGTGCCGCGAACTTTGTGGTTCAGATGCGGGAGATGCTAGCGCTTGCGAGAGCTAACATCCGCCGAGCTATGGATAGAGCTAAGGTGTATGCGGATGAGAACCAATCCACTAGAGAATTTAAGGAAGGAGAAAAAGTTTTTCTCAGAGTTCCTTTGCACTCTTAAGTCTTTGCCTGCAGGAGAGTGTGCTAAGCTATCACCTCGATATTGTGGGCCATGGTCAATTCTCAAAAGAATAGGCAAGGTAGCCTATAAATTAGAATTACCACCGGGGTCTAAGGTGCACCCATTGTTTCATGTTTCTCGTTTAAAGAAATTTTTGCATACTGGTGACTCACTAATCGAAGGTGTGGTTTTGTTTCAGGAGATAGAGGATAATGCAAGACGCAAACCAACAAGAATCCTGGACCGAGGAACAATGCAAGTGTGTAGTCGAAAGATACCCACGGTGTTGGTTGCATGGCATGGTCTACCTCTATCGAAAGCTACCTGGGAATCCATATACCAGTTACGGAGAGTGTTCCCAGATTTCATCATCGAGGACGCTGATGCTTGAAGAGGGAAGGAATGTTATACTCTAGCCGAGATAGCATGACCTCGGAAAGATCGGTGGGCATTTTCTATTAGATGACCGACTTTTGTAATATTTTATGTGCGTAAATAAAATGGTCAAGGGAAGTAACTGCCAAGGTCCTAGGTGAGGGTGTATTGGCATCGACTAGGTGGTTCTGAGTGCTAAGGCCTAGGTACACCTAAATGTGTAAAAATGCCAAGGGGCAAATGTTTTAATTGTGCCCCAAGAGAGGGGTAAATGGTGTACCGAGCTAAAGGTCTAGAATGATGACATGTGGCAGAAGGAACCATCTAGGGAACTGAGGGCTTGTGGATATGCATGAAAAGAAATTGAATTACGTATCTTTTGTACATGGGATCCACGAGATAGGCTGGGAGGATATTCGGGATGCCAATGCCTATGATTTGTCTTACCCTCGATTGACGAAACGAAAAGAGAGACATGTGACTTTGTATTGTCCCGTAATTCGACGTAACAATGAAAGAAAAAAAAAGGAGTTTAACATTTGGTATCAATTTGCCTTGCCTGTGATTCGACAAGAAACAAGATAGATTAGAAAAAGGTCATTTCAGAATGGGCTTTAGAGACGGAAGCGCTCTAATACCAAATGTAGGAACAAAGTGGAGACAGGTTGTGAACACAAGTGAGCAAGAGTACACACACAAGAAAGCTCCAATAGAAATGTTCAAATGAAAGAATACAAGTACTTGGTATATATAGTACCCAAGTACTACTGGTCAACCATAGGGTTGACTTTATGCCTACAACATCATATCTTTGTAATCTCTTACACTCTGCTGGTGCAACAAAATTGCTACTGGACTGATTTGCCTTTTCCTTTTATTTGCAATGCGGCAATGAAATTTCCTGGCTGCTTGCAATCATTGCATCGCCCCTTTTTCTTACCGGCACCTAAAGATAAGCCTATGCTTGCATTCACCTCTTGCTTGGGCTGATAGGCATGTTGCTTTTTCTGAAAATTCCCCCCTTTGGGCTGAAACTTGCCTTTCCCATGAGTGGCAAGTGCTTGCTCACTCTTCCGAGATGATTTGGAAAAGTTGGAGGTCCTCTCCTCTTCCTGCAACAAAAGCCCAACCAGCTCATCAAAAGAAAGAGGGGCTGCCCTTAGCATGATACTCAATGAAGTGACAAATGCACCCCATGATGGTGCCATGCTATTGAGATTGATTGAGACTAACTTCTTGGCCTCAATCTCCTCACCAATACTTGCGAGTTGATCACGTAAATCTGTAATTTTTGCGATGTGATCTGTGATGGTTTGCCCTTCCTACATCTCTAATTCTTTGAGCTGTTTGTTAAAGCAATCACCCTTGCCTCATTTTTGACATGATACATATTGGCCAGCTTATCCCATGCATCCTTTGCTATCTTGCATGACTTAATGGTCGTCGCGATGTGTCTCTTCACTGAGAGGCAATGTAAAACATAGCCTAGGCATGCCTTCTATCAAAGCTCCTTTGCTCCTCCCAAATTGTTTGCGATGGAGTGGCATTAGGAGTTGAAGTCTGAGTGGTGGTCAAAGATGAGCTAGTAGTGGCAGGACAACCTGGCCTAGTCTCATCGCCACTCACAATATCCCATAGGCCCTTATCGACCAAAATATTTTTCAGTATAAAGGACCATAAAGCATAGTTGGGTCCATCCAACTTATCCCCTTCTGTCATCATGCCAAAATTGTCTGACTGAGACATCTTTGCTGCAAGCTCAAGAAAAAATACAAATTCACCTACACAAAGAAAATGGCAAAATCAGTTGGAAAGGTCACCTCCCCATCTGTAAGCCCCCATATGAGGAGAGCATGGGGGAGGGAGACCTAGGGAAAGATGTGCCCAAGAGAAAAGAAAGAGAGGGGGCTGCCACATGGGCAGCACCTCACATCAAAGAAGAGAAAGCCATGGAACCCAGGAGGCAAGGACTGTGGGCAGATGTGTGCATACAGTAGGTGGCAGGGCAGCACAAGAGCCTGGCAGAGGTGCAAAACATGGCGGCTGTCTACAGGAAGGGGCATAGGCAATACAACAACATGGCGGATCCATGGGCAGGGATACGACCTACAAGAAGGTCGTGAAGGTGGCCTGGCAGCAGCATAGGAGTTGCAGGGAAGGGAGGGGCTGCAGTGGGCAGCACTCTGCCCTTATATAGGGCTAGGAAACTGGTGGGCCACATAGGCCAGCCCACAACCCCATGCATAGAGGGGAGTGGGAGGGGGCTGGCACACAAAGCAAGGGGGGCTGGGTCCCCATTTCAAGGCAGGGAGCACACAGCCCTAGAGATGTACTAACGGCCTAATAAATAGGGCCTGTGGGGTTGGTTTTATGGCAGACTGGTCGGCCATATTAGGGTAGGGTAGTCAGTCACTTCAAGGGGGCCTTTGGGCCTATAAAAGGAGGCATCAAGTCTCATTCTTCACATCCAACAGATCAACCATCATAGGAGCAGCACAAACAGCTATACTTCCCATAATCCCTCGCATCCAACATATGTTCAAGTGCAAATCCATTGCAGAGCTCATGTCATGGCATTCCTCCTATCGATCAACTGATGGCAAGTGGAGAACTCCTGCAAACACTCCTGCATGGAAGCATATTGAAGACACATGGCCAAGCTTCAAGGAAAAACCTAGGAGCTTGAGACTTGGATTGGGTATGGACGGTGTGAACCCATTTGGTCTCAAAAGCACCTCTTACAATGTATTGCCGGTGATATTGGTGAATTATAATCTTCCACCCTTTATGGCGATTAAGAAAGGACATATTATGTTATCCCTTCTAGATTCAGGCAAACATGAAGTCAAAAATCTTGATGTAAAAACATTCCTTGCCTAAGCTCGAGCTGCTGCTCCTCCCCGCTCCCTTGTTGCACCCTCTCCCTCAGCCCGTCCCTCCCTCTCTCCCTTGCCCTCAGCCCCTCCCTCTCCCTCAGCCCCTCCCTCCCTTCTCCTCCTCCCCTTCAGCCCGCCTTCCAGCCCCGCCGCTCCCTCTCCTCCCCCTTTCAGCCTGCTCCTCCTCCCCCTCCCTGCCTGCTCCTCCGCCCCCTCCCTGCCTCTCAGCCTGCCCCCTCCTCTCCCTCTCCTCCCCCATCCCTTCAGCCCCCACTCCCTCTCCTCCCCCTCTCAGCCTGCTCCTCCGCCCCCTCCCTGCCTCTCAGCCCGCCCCTTCCTCTCCCTCTCCTCTCCCTCTCAGCCTGCACCACCCCCTCCCTGCCCCTCCCTCTCCTCTCCCTCTCAGCCTGCCGCAGCCCCCTTCCTCCTTCTCCTCTCCCTCCTTTCCTCTCCTCTCAGCCCGCCCCCTCCCTGCCCCTCAGCCCGCCCCCTTCCTGCCTCTCCTTCCTCTCCCTCTCCTCTCCCTAGCCTGCCCCCTCCCTCCCTCTCAGCCTGCCCCCTCCCCTTCAGCCTCCCCCTTCCCCCGCTCCCTCCTCACCTCCTTTCCCTGTTTTCTACCCCCTATCTCCCGCAGCTTTTTTTTTTTTTTTTTCCATGAAAAAGACTTCTATTAAGTAAGAACAAAAACCCGCGAGAGCAAGCTCAAAGCGGAATACATCATGAAATCATGAGGATAATAAAAAACCCCCTCAGAGTGAGGTGCAAAGAAACCAAGGCTGAGGCTGAAAGTGCCATCTCAACCCTGTAGTAGATTCAGAGAAGAAAGGAGAATCCTTCCATTCCCTGAAGAAAGAAACCCTCCTAGCTGAGGCTGCACGGGAGTCCCCCTGCATACCCGTCCATACGGCCATCAGAGTGTGTACAATGTCTGTCCAGATACTAGCCAATGTGTGCGAGGGATGAACCTGAGTACCCTCCATAGCCTTTGTGCATCTGGATCTCCATATATGCCAGGCTGCTATGCTCGCTATAATCTCCCAAGAAGTATCCACAGAGGCATGTACAGCTGTAAAAGGACGGTGTGGAACCACATCCAACGAGCAGAGCTCAACCCGATGACGTCGAACCGAAATGGCCCGGGAGGAGTGAAGTCCCTCATAGAAAACCTGAGGTCCTGTAAGAGAAAGCCAAGCCACCGAGCCCCAAGTCATAAAGAGTGGGGAATGGGCAAAGTGACTGAAGATCCTGGCTATCCCCATCCAAATCAATCTCGCCTGTCTGCAATCCCATAAGCAATGCTGAATAGACTCCGAAGCAGAAAGGCAACGAGGGCAAGTAGGGTCGGCTCCGAATCTGGACCTCCAAAGGTTCACTGCAATCCCTCCATGAATAGAAAGCCAAAAGAAGATAGTGATCTTTCTATTCCTGTGGGATTTCCATAGCCTCCTCCAAAAGTACCTCTGCTGATCCGCAGTAATACCAAAAGTCTCCCAATGAGGAACTCTGGAGGGTCTCCAGCCTCTACTACTGAGCTGAAATCTCCTGGCATTACTGACCGTGTAACGAAAGAAGGGGATGGTCTTCTCTCGATGCCCCGCGTCAATCCACTCCCACTCTCCGGGGTCCCACTGTAAATACCTGATGGGAACTCCTCCATAGAGCCAAAGTCTCCAAGACCCGGTGGAGAGTAACTGGGGGTCAGGGTCTAAGAACCACTCTGAATCTGATCCCTACATCAAAAGGCCTACGACCCTGATAGGCTGAAAAGCAGACTCAAGCAATATATCATCTGTAGATCTGAGCAATCTGCCACCATCCTGGACACTGAAAACCAAAGCATCCTCCTGTGCATCTCGGAAGGCTAAGACCTGAAGTGGAACCCCGCCTCTCGAGAAAGTACCTGCCCAAGTGGAGGTAGTGAGAGGCAAATCATCTGTGTCTATCCAAGCCTCTGGAAGGGCTGTCTCAATCTGCAAGATCCTCCCTGCACTCCCTCTGAGATGTCCTGTCAACCTTGACTTGGTTTCCTCTGGAAGCCTACGGAAGGCTTTCCAAGATCCTAAAGAAGAAGCAGGTCCCCTCTCCCACTTGGCCCACTGCATGTAGGGTGAGGCACCCAGTGGTCTGCCACGATCATCTAAAATACTGTCGTTCCACATGATGGGCTGCCTATCAATCTCTTCCCGGGAGGAAGGAGGAATCCTCCGAAGAGAGCTTCTGAAACTAGCCCAAGCTTTCAGAATGGCAACCATGAGAGGGGATGAAGGTGATCTGAGGTGTGCTGAGGTGAAGATCCATCTAACACTGCTCATCCAGTCTCCTCCTGAGGAAGGTGTGCACCTCCGTATGCTGCTGATAAGAAAGTCCTTCCACGGTTCCTGTCCTGGCATAAGTCCTCGCACCACTATCTTGCAAAGTAAGGCTCTGCACTGTAAATCTGGATCAATAATGTTGAGACCCCCATCCTGTGTAGGGAGGATGAGGGTCTCCCAAGCCACTCTGGCTAAGGCATCTGCTGTGCCATCAAGCCCACTCCAGAGAAAGTTCCTGATCGGTCTTATGAGCTGAATGATGCAGTCCCTAGAACGGCACCAATATGAACAAATAAACCAGGCCGTGGCCAAGAGGACCTGGTTGACCACCACAACTCTAGAGGCAAGATCCAGCTTGGCTGAGCTCCAAAAGAGAAGCTTCCTTCTGATGCTCTCCAACACGGGAGCAAACTGCTGCGTGGTAGAAATACCCAAGCCGACCTGGCAGCCCAAATACCTAATAGGCACACCCCTCTGAACCCAAGTGAACCCTATGTCAAGTCCCCAAACTGGAGTGTCCTCATCACTGATCCAAAAGCCATTGGATTTATGCCAATTTATCTGCGCCCCTGCCGCCAAGCAAAATAAATCCAATGCTGTCCTGAAAGAAATCAATGTCTGTGGAGAGGCATTCAAATAAATCGCTGTGTCATCAGCCAACTCACTGTCAAGCAGCTCCTCTTCTCTTCTGATAGGAAGTCTCAGCCCAAAGATGTCAGCTTGAGATCTAACATAGATGCTCATAGCTTCAGCCACGAATAAAAAAAGGAAAGGAGCAAGGGGGCATCCCTGACGGACTGATCTCGAAATCTGAAATCTCTCACCCCTTACCCCACCAATAAGTACCTGGCTATGGGCTGATCTGTACAAAGAGGAAACACCTCTGATCCAAACATCAGTGAATCCAAAGCGTAGAAGGGTGCCCTCCAAAAAACTCCAATCTACTCTGTCATAAGCTTTTTCAAAATCCAACAGTAGAATGGCAAGATTCTGGCCACTCTGCATGGCCCACTCTGAAGCTTCCCAGAAAGAAAAAATGTTATCAAAGATACTTCTGCCATGCACAAATCCCGTCTGAGTGTCGTGGATAAGATCAGGGAGAAGTGGCTGCAATCGGAGGCTGATAGCCTTGGCCAGAATCTTGTAACAAGTCCCCAGAAGTGTGATAGGCCTCCACTGGGACAATAAATTTCTGCTACCTCCTTTTGGGATAAGGTGGATGAGGCCCTCTGTAAGCGATTCAGGCATCTCGCCAGAGTCCCAAATGGCCTGCATGGCTGAAGTAATATAGTCTCCAATCATATCCCAAAATGCAATGAAAAAAGACGGGGTGAGGCCATCTAAACCTGGGCACTTGCCCTTGTGAAGGGCTGAAAGTGCAGTCCTGAACTCTGTGTTGGTGAAAGGTGCGTCAAGTAGAACCTGCATATCTGGATTCACCAACACTGGGATACTCTGCCAAATAGCCTGTCTAGCATCCTCTATATCGTGTGTCTCAGGATCAGCAGTAAGGAGGGTGGCATAGAAATCTGAAGCTATGCGTAAGACGTCATCTGGCTCTGTCTGTAAAACCCCATGTGAGTCAATAAGCTGAGATACACTCTCTCTACTATGTCTAGGGCCAAGAGTAGAGAAAAAGTGTTTATTGACTCTACCACCCATCTGAATCCAGAAGGACTCCCGTGCATGAAAGGCATACTCTGCTCTCTGATCAAGCAATAACTGCAGATGAGCCCTCGCTGCAGCAAGGCGCTCCTGAATCCAAGCATCTGAAGGCCGTTTCTGCTCTTCCCTCTGCAAAGCTGCTAACTGCTGGCGAACACCAATCTCACGTCTGAGAATATCTCGTCTTCTGGTAGAAGCAACTGAGCAGTAAAAGTCGCTAATACCAGAGAGGGCAGCGGCTAAATGTGAAGGATGTGGCTGCCCTCCCTGGACATGAGCAAACCATATCCGTAGGGCTGCCTCTGTAAGGTCCTCCTCTGTGTAAAAGGCATCTGGAATCCTGATGCTGGCAGATCGGCCTCTCAAGTGAGGCTCTGAGATAGCCAGAACAACAGGGAAATGGTCTGAGGTGGAAACCCCCGCAGCAATGCATACCGATCCACCTCTGTCTAGTGCCCAGTCATCTACATAAAATCTGTCAATGCGTGCATGAATAGGCATCAGTTGCCTCCTGTTCGACCAAGAGAACAGGAGGGATTGTGGCTGAATAAGAAAGGCATCATCACACCAAGTATCTCTGCCACAGAAATGGAAAAGGAAGGCATCCCAAGCTGCTCTCTCCAAAGAGTGAAGTCCGCCTTCTCTACCCCCTTTTTTGTCTGAAGGTAACTCGACCATGTTAAAGTCACCTCCAATCACCCAAGAATCCACAATGGGGGCCCAGGAGAGCAAAGTCTTCCACATAAGGACACGTTCCCCTCTAATGTTGGAGGCATATAGGTTGAGGAAGCCAACCTTACGCCCTCCAATCAAAAGAATAATCCACTGAGCTCTAGAGGGGATAATGACTCCGTGCCCAACAACTAAGGGGAGAACCGAATGCGAAACTGAAATAGAAGTGCCACCCCTAGTGCCCAATGCAGGCGACCAAAAAGTATGTCCTGAAAGCAACTTGCCTGACTTGGCACAATCTCTATAATCCAGCTTGTGCTCTTGAATAAATAATATATCAATGGGACCCCCAGTAACACCTGGATGTAGCTGATCCCGGATCAGCTGTCTACGGCGGCGATGTGGGACGCCACCTAGGCCCTGTATGTTCCAACTGATAATCCTCATCGACGGGAGGATGTAGAGTGGAACACCTTACCCGACCTAGTGGCGGAAACAAACCCCTCAACAGGGGAAGACCTCCTGCTCGAGGAAGGAGGGAAGGAACCCAGTGGAGGAAAGTCAATAGGGGAAAGAATCCTGGCACCTGAAGAAGAAGCCCTGTCAATAGGAAATCCAACCACTGGTTCCCCAAAAGTAGCGGGCACAAACTCCTCCTCTGGGAAATCTGAACTCTCTGCCAAGGCTGAAAACGAGTTCCTGTGGAGCAATCCAGACACCGGAGTACGAAGGATCCCTTGTGAGGGAAGAGGATCAACAGTGTAAGCTATCCCCTTCCCCCTGTCCAAGGGAGGGAGTGAGGAAGGCTCTCTACCCGGAGTCTGCCCAGTCGCGGAAATCTCTCCGTCCTCAAGAGGAACATCTGGCAGTGCTGGATCTAAGGAAGAAGCTGCAACTGGGGAGGAGGTCGAAGCTTCAGCGTCTCGGACTGTGCAAGGTGAGACAGGAAGGACAGCTCGAGGTGAAGCAGAGTCTACTAAGGTACCCTCGTGAACTGAAGGAGGGACCTGCACACGTACTGGAACCCACTGTAAAGCGTCGCGTGTGCCTGAGGGAGGTGGGGGTCGAAGAGCAGGTGAAGGACCTGTACCACCCCCCTGACGAGGCCGAGGAATAGGTATTGGACCTGTACCACCACCTGACTGAGCAGGACCGCCACGTGAAGAACGAGGAGCAGGAGCTGGACCTGTACCACCCCTCTGTCGAGGTCGAGGGGCAAGTGCCTGGTCTAATCCCCCCCCCTGTCCCCCCTGTCGATGCCCTGAGGCGGTAGCTGTACCAGAGGGCTTCTTAGGCCTTTTCTTCTTCCTGGGACAATCCCTGGCAAAGTGTCCCGAGGTCCTGCAAATCCTGCACTGGTCCTGCCTGCCTGAAATCTCCACTCTCTGGCAAAAAAAGGAGCCATCCGGGCACTGTATCATGACGTGGTCCATCTCGAGGTTAGGATCCTTGCAAAGGACCCTAACTCTAGGAACCCCATCAGCCTTGGTTGCCTCTGCTGCAGTCAAAGGCAACCCAGGGAGGGGTGGGATCTCAGCAACTGCGCCAAAATGCTCCCCAATAACAGAAAGAAGTCGATGGTAAACCTGGGGAAGCCCGGGGAACCTGATGAAGAGCGAGAAGAACTTCTTATCTGCCTCTACTGGGTCGAAACCAAGGTGAAAGGCTTCAAAGAAGATCTTTCTGTGTCCCAGGTGTAAAAACTCGGCCTTGAGCACAGTGCTCGCAGCCTCTGGAGTGTCAAAAACAACCTGGAAAAAACCTCGTCCCAGAAGGCGAACATCTACCAATCGAGGAGCGAGGTCTGGGGGGAGAGCCACAAGCATCCAGTCTCTGGCTTGGGATCTGGAAGGGTGAGACCCGAAGATGCGTGCTAGCAAAGTGGTAGAGCACTCAATCTCTACATCCTTCTTGAGCTGCTGCAACTCGTCTTTCGAGAAAGTGATAGTTTTCGCGGCCGGTGGAGATGGAGTAGGATTGGCTGACGGGGAATCCATTGCCAATCAAGGTGAGGAGGCCGACTCGAACAGAAAAAAAAAAAAAACTCCTTCCGTTCCAAAAAAGCTGCGAGGGGCAAGGGAGGGGAAAGGAGGCTAAGAGGAAGCAGGGGGGAAGGGGAGGGAAGGAGGAGAGGGGCTGGGGCTGAGAGGGGAGAGGGGCAAGCTGAGAGGGAGGGAGGGGAAAGGAGAGGAGAAGAAAGGGAGGAGTGAGAGGAAGAGAGGGGGCGGGAGAGCAACCAGGGAGGGGGCGGGACAGCAGGGGAGGGGGCGGGACAGCAAGGGGGAGGGGGCGGAGGCAGGGAGAGGGAGCGGAGCAGCAGGGGGGAAGGGGCGGAGGCAGGGGGGAGAGGGGGAGCAGCAGGGGGGAGGGGGCGGAGGCAGGGAGAGGGGGCGGAGCAGCAGGGGGGAGGGGGCGGAGGCAGGGAGAGGGGGCGGGACAGCAGGGGGCAGGGTGGAGCAGCAGGGGGGAGGGGGCGGAGGCAGGAAGAGGGGGCGGAGCAGCAGGGGGGAGGGGACGGAGGCAGGGAGAGGGGGCGGGACAGCAGGGAGAGGGGGCGGGACAGCAGAGGGAGGGAGCGAGGGACAGGCAGGGGGGGAGGGGGCGGAGCAGCAGGGGGGGAGGGGGGGGAGCAGCAGGGAGGGGCTAGGGACAGGCTGAGGGGGGAGAGAGACGGGCTGAGGGAGGGGGAGCAGCAGGGGAACGGGGAGGAGCAGCAGCTCAGTCTGCAATTTCGTCAAGTGCGATGTTCGAGACTCGGCTTTTCAGAGTGCAGCAGCTTTTTTTGGAGCGGAAGGAGCCTCCAAATTGTCAGAGTCGGCCTCCTCACCTCGATTGTCGATGGATACTCCGTCAGCCAATCCTACTCCACCTCCACCGGCCGCGAAAACTATTACCTTTTCTAAAGACGAGTTGCAGCAGCTCAAGAAGGATGTAGAGATTGAATGCTCTACCACGTTGCTAGCACGCATCTTCGGGTCTCACCCCTCCAGATCCCAATGCTTGTGGCTCTCCCCCCATACCTCACTCCACGATTGTTAGATGTTTGTCTTCTTGGACGAGGTTTTTTCCAAGTTGTTTTTGACACTCCAGAGGCTGCGACCACTGTGCTCAAAGCTGAGTTTTTACACTTGGGACACAGGAAGATCTTCTTTGAAGCCTTTCATATTGGTTTCGACCCACTGGAGGCATATAAGGAAATCTTTTCGCTCTTCATCAGATTTCCCGGGCTTCCCCAGGTTTACCATCGACTTCTTTCTGTTATTGGGGAGCATTTTGGCACAGTTGCTGAGATCCCACCCCTCCCTAGGTTGCCATTGACTGCAACAGAGGCAACCAAGGCTGATGGGGTACCTAGAGTTAGGGTCCTCTGTAAGGATCCTAATCTCAAGATGGATCATGTTATGATCCAGCGCCCAGATGGTTCCTTTTTTCGCCAGAGAGTAGAGATTTTAGGCAGACAGGACCAGTGCAGGATATGCAGGACCATGGGACACTTTGCCAGGGATTGCCCCAGGAAGAAGAAAAGGCCCAAGAAGCCCTCTGGTACAGCTACCGCCCCATGGCCTCGACAGGGGGGACAGGGGGGTGGTACGGGTCCAGCACTTGCTCCTCGGCCTCGACAAAGGGGTGATACAGGTCCAGCACCTACTCCTCGACCTTCGCATGGCGGTCCTCCTCAGGATGGTGGTGGTACAGGTCCAGCACCTGCTCCTCGGCCTCGACAGGGGGGTGGTACAGGTCCATCATCTACTCCTCGACCCCCACCTACCTTAGGGGCACACGACGCTCTCCAGTGGGTTCCGGCACGTGTGCAGATCCCTCCTTCAGTTCGCGAGGGTACATTAGTGGACTCTGCTTCACCTCGAGCTGTCCCTCCAGTCTCACCTCGCACAGAGTCCGAGACACTGAAGCTTTGACGTCCTCCCCGGTTGCAGCTTCTTCCCTAGATCCAGCGGTGCTCAACGCTCTTCTTGAGGCAGTAGAGGTCTCCACAGCTAGGCAGACATAGGATAGAGAGCAGTCCTCACTTCCTCCCTTGGATAAGGGGGAAGGGGATGGTTTACACTATTGATCCTCTTCCCTCAGAAGGGATCCTTCGCACTCCGATGTCTGGCTTGCTTCACAGGAACTCGTTTTCAGCCCTCGCAGATGGTTCAAATTTCCCAGAGGAGGAGTTTGTGCCCGCTACTTCTGGGGAGCCAGTGATTGGGTTTCCTGTTGACACGGCTTCTTCTTCAGGTGGCAGGGTTCTTTCCCCTGTTGATTTTCTACCACTTGGTTCCATTCCTTCCTCCTCAAGCAGGAGGTCTTCCCCTGTTGGGGGGTTTGTTTCCGCCAATAGGTCGGGCAAGGTGTTCCACTCTACATCCTCCCATCGATGAGGATTATAAGTTGGAACGCACAGGGCCTAGGTGGCATCCCACATCGCCATCGTAGACAGCTGATCTGGGATCAGCTTCATCCAGGTGTTACTGGGGGTTCCATTGATATCTTATTTATTCAAGGGCACAAATTGGATTCTAGAGATTGTGCCAAGTCAGGCAAGTTGCTTTCTGGCCATACTTTTTGGTCGCCTGCCTTGGGCACCAGGGGGGCACTTTTATTTCAGTTTCACAGTCGGTTCTCCCCTTAGTTGTTGGACATGGAGTCATTATTCCCTCTAGAGCTCAGTGGATTACTCTTTTGATTGGAGGGCGTAAGGTTGGTTTCCTTAACCTGTATGCCTCCAACATTAGAGGGGAATGTGTCCTTATGTGGAAGAATTTGCTCTCCTAGGCCCCCCTTACAGAGGCAGCCCTGCAGATATGGGTTTCTCATGTCCAGGGTGGGCAGCCATATCCATCACATGTAGCCGCTACCCTTTCTGGTATTAGCGACTTCTACCGCTCAGTTGCTTGTACCAAGAGACGAGATATTCTCAGACGTGAGATTGGTGTTCGCCAGCAGTTGGCAGCTTTGCAGAGGGAAGAGCAGAAACGGCCTTCAGATGCTTGGATTCAGGAGCGCCTTGCTGCAGCAAGGGCTCATCAGCAGTTATTGCTTGATCAGAATCAGAGAGCAGAGTATGCCTTTCATGCACGGGAGTCCTTCTCGATTCAGATGGGTGGTAGAGTCAAAAAACACTTTTTCTCTGCTCTTGGCCCTAGACAGTGAGTTGGCAGATGACACAGCAATTTAGTTGGATGCCACTCCACAGACGCTCACTTCTTTCAGGACAGCATTGGATTTATTTTGCTTGGCGGCAGGCGCGTAGATAAATTGGCATAAATCCAATGGCTTTTGGATCAGTGATGAGGACACTCCAGTTTATGGGCTTGACATAGGATTCACTTGGGTTCAGAGGGGTGAGCCTATCAGGTATTTGGGCTGCCAGGTCGGCTTGGATATTTCTACCACGCAGCAGTTTGCTCCCGTTTTGGAGAGCATCAGAAGGAAGCTTCTTTTTTGGAGCTCAGCCAAGCTAGATTTTGTCTCTAGAGTTGTGGTGGTTAACCAGGTCCTCTTGGCCACGGCCTGGTTTGTTTGTTCATGCTAGTGCCGTTCTAGGGACTACATCATTCAGCTCAGAAGACCGATCAGAAACTTTCTTTGGATTGGGCTTGATGGCGCAGCAGATGCCTTAGCCAGGGTGGCTTGGGAGACCCTCATCCTCCCTACACAGGAAGGGGGTCTCAATATTATTGATCCACATTTACAGTGCAGAGCTTTACTTTGCAAATGGTGGTGCGGGGACTTATGCCAGGGTAGGAACCGTGGAAGGACTTTCTTATTAGCAGCATACAGAGGTGCACACCTTCTTCAGGAGGAGACTAGATGAGTAGTGTTAGGTGGATCTTCACCACAGCACACCTCAGATCACCTTCGTCCCCTCTCATGGTTGCCATTCTGAAAGCTTGGGCCAGTTTCAGAAGCACTCTTCGGAGGATTCCTCCTTCCTCTCAGGAAGAGATTGATAGGCAACCCATCGTGTGGAATGATAGTATTTTAGATGATCATGGCAGACCACTGGGTGCCTCACTCTACATGCAGTGGTCCAGGTGGGAGAGGGGACCTGCATCATCTATGGGGTCTTGGAAAGCTTTCCGCAGGCTTCCAGAGGAGACCAAATCAAGGTTGACAGGACATCTCAGAGGGAGTGCAGGGAGGATCTTGCAGATTGAGGCAGCGCTTCCAGAGGTTTGGGTAGACACAGATGATATGCCACTCACTTCCTCCACTTGGGAAGGTACTTTTACGAGAGGTGGTGTTCCGCTTCAAGTTTTGGCCTTTCGAGATGCACAGGAGGATGCTTTAGTTTTTAGTGTCCAGGATGGTGGCAGATTGCTCAGGTCCACAGAGGACATCTTGCTTGAGTCTGCTTTTCAGCCTATCAGGGTTGTAGGTCTTTTGGTGCAGGGATCAGATTCAGAGTGGTTCCTAGACCCAGACCCCCGGCTACTCTCCACCGGGTCTTGGAGGCTCTGGCTCTAGGGGGGAGTTCCCATCAGGTATTTGCAGTGGGACCCCGGAGAGTGGGAGTGGATTGACGCAGGGCATCAAGAGAAGAGCATCCCCCTCTTTCGTTACAGGGTCAATAATGCCAGGAGATTGCAGTAGTAGAGGTTGGAGACCTTCCAGAGTTCCTCATTGGGAGACGTTTGATATCACTGCGGATCTGCAGAGGTGCTTCTGGAGGAGACTCTGGAAATCCCACAGGAATAGAAAGATCACTATCTTCTTTTGGCTTTCTATCCATGGTGGGATTGCAGTGAACCTTTGGAGGTCCAGGTTCGTAGTTGATCCTACTTGCCCTCGATGCCTCTCTGCTTCGGAGACTATTTAGCATTGCTTATGGGATTGCACACAGGCGAGGATGATTTGGATGGGGGTAGCCAGGATTTTCAGTCACTTTGCCCACTCCCCATTTTTTATGACATGGGGCTCCATGGCTTGGCTTTCTCTTATAGGGCCTCAGGTATTCTATGAGAGATTTGACTCCTCTCGAGCCATTTCGGTTCGACGTCATCGGACTGAGTCTTGTTCGTTGGATGTGGTACCACACCTTCCTTTTACAGCTGTACATGCCTTTGTGGATACTTCTTGGGAGATTCTAGCGAGCATAGCATCCTGGCATATCTGGAAAGCCAAATGCACAGAGGCTTTTAAGGATACTCAGGTTCATCCCTGGCGCACATTGGCTAGTATCTGGACAGACACGGTACATACTTTGATGGCCGTATCGACGGGTATGCAGGGAGACTCCCGTGCAGCCTCAGCTAGGAGGGCTTCTTTCTTCAGGGAATGGAAGGATTCTCCTTTCTTCTCTGAGACTACTACAGGGTTAAGGTGGCACTTTCAGCCTCAGCCTTGGTTGTTTTCTACCTCACTCTGAGGGGGTTTTTTATTTATTCTCATGATTTCATGATGTATTCCGCTTTGAGCTTGCTCTCACGGGTTTTTTCTCTTACTTAATAGAAGTCTCTTTCTTGAGAAATAAATAATAAAAAATCTTGATGTTTATTTGGAGCCTTTTTGCGGAAATACACCATGCTAAGCATGTAATAAAAAACACTTCAGAGGAATGAGGTAGAAAGAAACCAAGGCTGAGGCTGAAAATGCCATCTCAACCCTGTAGAAGTCTCAGCAAAGAAGGGAGAGTCTCTCCAATCTCTGGGAAAAGTAACTCTCCTGGGGGAGGCTGCTCGAGATGATCCCTGCATTGTCGCCCAAATGGCCATCAGAGTGTGTATCGTATCTGTCCAAGTACTGGCCAAGATCTGAGAAGGGTGAACCTGAGAACCCTCCAAAGCCTCAATGCATCTGGCTCTCCAAATGTGCCATGCTGCAATGCTAGCTAGGATCTCCCATGGAGAGTTGACCGAGGAGTGAGCAGCCCTGAAAAGAGTGGCTGGAACATCCTCTAGAGAGCACGACTCCACAAGGTGTTGTCGGATGTGAAGAGCCCAAGAGGAATCAAGTCTCTCAAAAAATACCTGGGGCCCTGAAAGAGTAAGCCAAGCCACTGATCCCCAGGTCATATAGAAAGGTAGGCAAATAAAAGTGCTGAAAAGTCTTGCAATCCCCTTCCATATGATTCTCGCATGTCTGCAATCCCATAGGTAGTGCTGTATTGTCTCCAAAGCAGAAAGGCAGCGAGGGCAAGAAGGGTCAGCTCCGAACTTGGACCTCCAATGGTTTACTGCTATCCCACCATGAATAGAAAGCCAAAAGAAGAGAGTGATTTTTCTATTCCGGTGGGATTTCCAAAGTCTTTGCCAAAAAAATTTCTGCAAGTCAGCAGGAATCTGAAAGTTCTCCCAATGATGAGCTCTGGTGGGCCTCCAACCCCTACAGCTGAGCTGGAATTTCCTGGCATTACTGACCATGTAACGAAAGAAGGGGATGCCCTTCTCTCGGTGCCCTTCATCTATCCAAATTTGGAGCCTTTGATTGATGAGCTAGAGATACTTTGGAGAGGTATCGAGATGCATGATATGAGCCCCTCAGGCCTACATCTAGGAGGCAGAGGAGACTAGGAGTTGTTGCTACAGACAGAGTTCAACCTTGGCTGTCTTCTAGGGCAACAAGGTGTTTGGAATAGAAAGTCTACAGAAGCTCGAGGTGGTGCACGCAGGCTCGAGTCTAGAGATAGCAGGTAGATAGGAGAAGTACCTTGTGGTAAGATCACACCATTGGTTGGACTCTGGATCTATCTCTTTTGTATTGTGTCCATAGCTTTGGACGGAAATATATTATTTTGGTGGTTTCTATATCTGGCTGGTTCATTGTCTATTGATGAGTCTGCACATCTATGTGATGCACATTAAGTTAAGAAGTCTGTGATTCCACATCCCACTGTAAGAGATTATAGAGATATGGTGTTGTAGGCATAAAGTCAACCCTAAGGTTGACCAGTAGTACTTGGGTACTATATATACCAAGTACTCGTATTGTTTCATTTGAACATTTCTATTGGAGCTTTCTTGTGTGTGCACTCTTGCTCACTTGTGTTCACAACCTGTCTCCACTTTGTTCCTACATTTGGTATCAGAGCGCTTCTGTCTCTAGATTCCATTCCTGCGCTTGCTTCTAGACTCCCACAAGCTTGGTGCTCCAGTGCGCGTTCCTGGTTCTCATATTCAGCTTTCTAGCTTTTGTTTGAGGTAGCTCCAACAGTCAAGTGGCAGTTTTTTGACCTTTTGAGGTCTGATTTCGACGTTTTTCAAAATTTTTGAGCTGCCCACATACAAACAAGCCTGTCTTGTACCATTTCAGGTGGGAAAAAAAAATTTGTCCATACAGATCAGTCCGTACAGTTGCGGGACAGTGCCACGAGTCTGTACGACTTGTCGGAACCTAATTTTGAGTCCGTATGACTTGTTAGAAGGTGATTCAAGAAGTTTTCGGCTGTTTTTTGGCGTTTTTACTCAAATTTGAACTCTTTTCAGCTCCATCCTTGCCAGGGTGTGTTCCAACAGCTCCAGGCATCTCCATACTTCTCCAAGCTCTTCTCTACACGTGTAATGTGTTCAGAAGTACTCTCGACAGCTTCATTCAGCTCCAAACAGCTCACTTCAGCTCCTTTGTCATCTCCAGCTTGCCCACACAGTCAGTGGACTGTTTTGCAGGTGTTTCGGGCCAAGGTGCACTTTCAGTAAGTGTTTTGAGCTGTGTATTTCACTTCGGGACTGTTTTTGCAGCCCATACTCTTGCACTCTCAAGTGCATTTCCAGATACTCTGCATTGTTGGGTGCATTTGCAATTACTTTACAGTTGTGGATTCGTTTGAGCTCCATTGGATGCATTTGAGCACTCGTGGGTGCGCTATTTCAGATTGGGGTTGTGCATTTTCAGTTTGGGATTGCACTTCAGATTGCAGCAGAGTGCAGTGATTGGTTGATGCCATTTTTGGAGTGATTGCATTGTGCAGTAAGCGGCATTTCAGAGTAGCCAGTTGTACTTTGCATTTGCAGCAAGTATTAGTTTGGGATTTGCAGGCACATTTGCAGCCAGTTGCACTTTTCGGACTTGCAGTTCTTTTTGCAGGTACATTTGCAGCTTGTGGGTATCCCATTTTGCATCATGTCGACTCTTTCATATAGTTTTGGCAATTTGTCCGAGGGTGACAAGTTGGATGGACCAAACTATGCCTTGTGGTCATTCATGCTTAAGAACATCTTGGTTGGTAAGGGCTTGTGGGATATTGTTAGTGGGGATGAGGTGAGGCTAGCAGGCTCATCTACATCCAGCACAGCTTCTTCGGGTCCGACTACAGCCCCTCTTGCTAGTCCCATAGCATCGACGGAGGAGCAGAAGAAGTTTGACTGCCGCAGTGCCCAAGCAATGCTTCTGATTGTCACAAATGTGAAGAGGCACATTATGACGACTATCAAGTCATGCAATGATGCAAAGGCAGCATGGGAAAGATTGGCAAACATGTATCATGTTAAGAATGAGACAAGGGCCATTGCCTTGACAAATCAGCTCAAGGATCTCGAGATGAAGGAAGGCCAGGCCATCACTGATCATATTGCCAGGATCACTGATCTACGTGATCGGTATTGATGAGCAAATAGAAGACAAGAATCTCGTCTCTATTACTCTGAATAGCTTAGCGCCCTCATATGGCACATTCTCACTTCATTGACCATTGTTCTGACGGCAGTCCCACTCTCATTCGATGAGTTAGTTGGGCTTTTGTTGCAAGAAGAGGAGAGGTGCTCAAATTTTGCCAAATCCTCTTGTTAGGATGAGCAAGCGCTTGCCATGGGTGGAAAGGGTAAATTTTGAGCCAAAACACAACCATACAACTCAGCCCAAGGAGGGGAATGCAAGTAGTTCAGGCAAAAATCAGAAAAAGGGCAAATGCAATTATTGCAAGAAGCCAGGGCATTACATCACAGAGTGTCAGAAAAGGATTGCCAATGAAAAGAAGAGGCAAAGGGACAGCTCTAGCAGTAATTTTGTTGCCCCCAATGAAACTCATTGGGCAAGGTTGACCATTCAAGATGCTAAGGATCAGCCTACTTTGGGGAAAACCAGGGCCAGCACTTAGTATAATCAGAAAAAGGTCAATTTTGCTTTGATGACCTCAGTGATGGAAGCTGAAAATGAGCCTCAAAGCTTCAAGGATGCTCAGCATAATCCGGCATGGCAGAAAGCTATGGAAGCTGAGATTTAAATCCATTGAGAAGAATGCCACATGGGACTTGGTTGATGCGCCCATTGGGGAAAATGTGGTTGGAACGAAATGGATTTATAAGGTGAAATACCATTCAGATGGCACATTTAAAAAATACAAAGCTCATTTGCTTGCCAAGGGGTATGCACAAGAGGAGGGGATGGATTATGAGGAGACTTTTGCGACTTTTGCTCCACTAGCCAAGATGACCACCATTCATTCTGTCATCTCTCTTGCTGCGTTTTATGGTTGGTAAGTGTACCAAATGGATGTCAAGATCGCATTCCTCAATGGAGATCTTAAAGAAGAGATCTATGTACATCAGCCCCAAGGTTTTGAGGTGAAGGGACAAGAGCACAAGGTATACAAGCTCAGGAAGGCTCTATATGGGCTGAAGCAAGCACCTCGTGCGTGGTATTAGAAGATACATCAGTTTTTGCTGTCCCAGGGCTTCTTAAACACTCATACAGAGCCAAATCTGTATGTTATGCAGAAAAAATCAGAATTGGTCATGTTGGTACTATATGTGGATGACATCATACTCACTGGCAGTGATTTGCAACAAATTACAGTAATGCAGTCCACTTTATGTCATGACAGATTTGGGCCTATTGCATTATTGTCTTGGCATTGAGTTTTGGCAGAACCATGATGGGATTTCTATGTCACAGACAAAGTATTCGAAGGGGTTGTTGCAGAAATTGAAAATGGAGAACTGTAAGCCTGTGGCTACTCCATTGGAAAAGGGACTCAAGCTGAGTAAGCATGGTACTGCTGAAAGGTTTGATGGCACTTTGTACAGGCAGTTGATTGGCAATTTGATATATCTATGCTCCATATGGCCTGATATTTCCTACACCACAGGGCTTTTGAGCCAGTTCATGCATTGTCGCACGATCACACATTGGAATGCAGCAAAGAGGGTTCTCAGATATGTCCATGGCACTCTCTCTCTTGGCTTGCATTATGCTTCAGATTGTGATCTAAAGCTTAGTGGTTTCACCGACTCAGATTGGTCAGGGGATATTGACGACAGACGGTCCACTACTAGCTATTGCTTCTCATTGGGTTCAGCCTGTATCTCATGGCTTAGTAAGAAGCAAGTGCGAGTCTCTCTTTCCTCCAGTGAAGCAGAGTACAAAGCTGCAAATTCAGCCACTACGCAGTTAATGTGGTCAAGGAAGCTTTTGCATGACTTGCATCATGCACAGGATGGCGAAGCAAACTCTATCTTCTGTGACAGCCAGATTTGCATTGCCATAGCCAAAATCTTGTCTTTCATGCTTGCATGAAACACATTGAAAATCATTATCATTATGTACGGGATTGTATTTCTGATGGCTTCATTGATCTCATCTATTGTCCATCTGAGGACAATGTGGCGGATATCTTCACCAAAGCCCTGTCAACAGATCTTTTCTTACGACATCGACATGGCTTGGGGATCAGAGATGTTCTCACAATGTCAAGGGGGGTTGTGAAGTGATTCACAATGACATGGTTTTCATGTACTTCCATAGGTTGCATATCCATCTGGATGAATTTGTGCAACCATGGTACTTTAGGTACTGCAGGATACATTTGACACGTTTTCAGGGTACTTTCAGCCATATCTTTGAGGGGGGATTTATAAGAGATTACAAAGATATGGTGTTGTAGGCATAAAGTCAACCCTAAGGTTGACCAGTAGTACTTGGGTACTATATATACCAAGGACTTGTATTGTTTCATTTGAACATTTCTATTGGAGCTTTCTTGTGTGTGCACTCTTGCTCACTTGTGTTCACAACATGTCGCCACTTTGTTCCTACACCCACACCACACTGTGTGAGCTCTTGGGCTATTCTATCAGTCTTCCGCTGTGCGTACCCTCTGTTTGGTCGATTTCTAACTTGGTATCAGAGCCCAAGTAGGAGGCTCACAAGTGTGGGAGCCTGAAGTCATGGACCTTGCTAAAGGACGACCCTGATTCAGAAGCTCTTGGGAATCGACTTCCACGACTGGAGGACATTGCCCTTGTAAGAAAAAGGGTGACTCAAGTTCAGTCAGGTGCGTTCAGAGTTGTAGTCTATTGAAGGTTGAGTTTGTTCGACTTTCCTATGTGGTTTAGCAATAGAGATGTCGATCTCTTCATCCTCTTCAGCCCCTGCTCTCCCTTCCTCCTCCCCTAGATTTCTTTCTTTCACCATCCCTAACTTTGAAGAGTCTGGGAAACTGGATGGGTCAAATTACCCGACCTGGAAGGTGAAGATCTGGAGTCATTTAGTGGCTCGGAAGCTGTGAAAATTGACAATGGGAGTGGAGGTGAAGCCGGAGAATATGATGAACAAGGAGGGGTAGATACTTATGGCAATACATGGAGAGAAGCTCGAAGCTTGGGAAGACAAAGATGCCCATGCCCTGGCATTGATCATAGGGACTACAGCGGACTCTGCGCTTCCTCACACCCAGATGGTCGAGACGTCAGTAGAGGTGTGGGTCATTGCGAAGGATCTGTACGAGATAGACAACACATCCCGGATCTTGCTTCTTCAGCATCAGCTCTACAACCTTGATATGGATGAGGGAGATTCGGTACATGACCACTTGACGAAGGTCAAGGTGGTGAGGGATCAACTGGCATCAGTTGGTCAGAAGGTGGACTCGTGCCATTTGGCCTTTTTTGTACTAAGGAGACTACCTTGAAAGCTTTGTTACGACTGTGACAGCAGGATAGAGGACCAAACCTCTAACTTTTGAGGAGTTGGGTCCATTACTGCTACAGGAGGAAGCTAGGAAAAAGCTCTACAAGACAAAGACAACAAGGCATTGCTAGCAAAGGATTATGCTGGCAAAGGGAAGGGCCAGCCTAAAGGTGGCAAGTCCAAGAAGGATGACTCTGATGACGAGGACACTTCCAAGAGGAAGCAAAAGAAGAAGTGCTTCTATTGTAACACACCAGCTCATTTTGCGAAGGACTGCAGAAAGAAGAAGGCGGATGGCTGTTGCTCCTCCCCGACTCCCTAGTTGCTGCGTCTCCTCCCCTCCCTGCCTCCCCTCTCCATCCTCCCTCAACCTCTCCTTGCCTCCCTCCCTCAATCCCCTTCCCCCGCTCCCTCAGGCCTCTCTCCCACCCTCTACACCCGCCCCTTCTCCCTCAGCTCAGCCCCCCTCCCCCACCTTCTACACCCGCCTCTCTCCCCCACTCTCTCAGCCCTCTCCCCCGCGCTTTCCCCCCACTAGTGCCCTTAGCCCTCTCCCCAGCCTTCTTCCCCCGCCCTTTCCCCCCCACCACCCCAACCCCTACCCTTACTCCTTCTCTCCACCACCCCACCCCCTACCTCCTTCTCCTAACTCCGCCCCTACAGCCCCTACCTCCTCCCCCCTCCCCTGCCCCCCCCCCTCCCTCCCTCCTCTCCTCTCCCACACCTTCAGCCCCTTTGCCTCTGGCCTCCCCTCCTCCTGCATTCCCTCTCCTCCATTCCTTCTCCCTCCCCCCCCTAAACCTCTTCTTTTCAACCTTCCCCACCCCCCCACCCCCTGCCTTCTTTCTCTTTGCCGTCTTGCCCTCATCCTCTTCTTTATCCTAAGCATTTTTTTCAGTCTCATTAGTGTTCGAGTCAGTCTTTCCACCCCGATTGACGATGGCTCTGCCTCCAACCAATCCCCGCCCGCTTCCACCGGCCGCAAAAACCATCACCTTTTCAAAAAACGAGTTGCAGTAGCTCAAAAAAGATACAGAGCAGGAGAGCTCGACATCGCTCTTTGCTTGCATCCATGGGTCCCACCCTTCCAGGTTTGGATGCTCACCGCTCTACCTGGAGACCTCGCAGGGCACCTCACAAATGTTCGTCTGCTTGGGCGAGGTTTCTTCTAGATTGTTTTTGACTCCTCAGAGGTAGCAGGTATAGTGCTTCAGGCTAGCCCATTAGCATTGAGCTCTAGGAGGATTTTTTTTACCCCTTTTTCATTGGGGTTTGATTCTGTCGAGAAGGACAGTCAGACAACGTCACTCTTCATCAAATTTCCCGGCCTTCCTCAGGTGTACCATCGACTTCTACATTCCATTGGAGCCGCCTTTGGGGTGGTTACTAAGATCCCCCCTCTTCCTGAGATGCCTTCTTCAACAGCAGAGGCAGTCAAGTCCAATGGGGTACCGCGTGTTAGGGTCATTGTCTCTGACCCTAACATCTTGGATGACCACATTATGCTTCAGCGTCCAGATGGATCCTTCTTCAGACAGAGAGTCGAGATGGTAGGGAAACATGACCAGTGTAGGATTTGCAGGACTCTTGGGCACTTTGCCAGATTACGCACTGGTAGACCTTCGACCTCACAGCTAGGACCATCAGCCTCTGGTCCTGGTACTTCTATAGCATGGACATGACAATCAGCACGTCCTGTTTCGGTCGTCCCCTGTTGGGTGCCTGTCAGAGTTGGGGAGCCAGTTCCACCTCAGGTTAACACTGATGGGGCCGCGGAGCAGTAGACATTCATGTCCTGGTTCCATGTGCATATGAGACTGCTCCTGCTCCTTCACGTGTTCATGTGCAAAAGCGTTCATCTAGGGAGAACCTTTCGCTAGAGTCCCGTGCCTTACTTGAGAAAATGCCAAAGTCGTGGTGGTTGAGGTCATGCATATTCATGCCGAGGTCATGCAGCGCCATGCCGAGTTATTGCAGCAACCCCCTCCTTCTCTTGCACGGCTGTCTACACCTGACAGAGGTAAGGGGGTTATTGGTTCCACCCCTCCTTTCACAGGGCTCCTTTGCACTCCTCCGCCAGAGCTACTTCGCGGGAATTCATTTTCAGTTCTGGCAGACTTGGCGGAGTTTGAGGCAGAGGAGGAGTTTGTACCCTCTACACTCTAGATAGAGTTTCCCTTTCAATAAGTGTGGGTGTGCTATCCCCAGTCGACTTCCCTCCTCTTGATAGGAGGAAATTTTCACAGGAGAGGGATTTCTCCACTACTAAGTCAGGTAGGATCTTCCATCCAACCTCCTCCTCTCGTAGTAGATGAGGATTGCCAATTGGAACGTTCAGGGCCTTGGGGGTGTACCTCACTGCCGCCGTAGGTAGCTGATTCGTAACCAACTTCATCCAGGTGGGTCCCATGGATATTGGAATCAGATTGGGGATTACATCACCTCAGCCCTGCAAGGCGTTTGGACTCAAGTGAGATGGCGGACTCACTCTCAGAGGGTATCATTCATCTTATCCCAAAAGGAGGTTGTAGAAATTTAGTGTCTCAGTGGAGACCGATCACCAAACTAGGCACTTTGTATAAGATCTTGGCAAAAGCCATCAACCTGCGATTGCAGCCCATCCTACCAGATCTTATACATGACATACATATAGGCTTTGTCCATAGCAAAAGCATTTTTGATAACATATTCTCATTTTGGGAGGCTTCTGAGTGGGCTATGCATGAGGGCCACAGACTGGCAATTCTACTCCTAGATTTCGAAAAAGCATATGACAGGGTAGATTGGGGTTTTTTAGAGGGAACCCTTCTTCACTTTGGATTTTCAGATTTGTGGATTCGAGGGGTTTCTGCTCTTTACAGGTCAGCCCGTACTCATTGGTGGAGTCAGGGGAGACAGGTTTCAGATATCCAGATCAGTCCGACAGGGATGCCCTCTAGCCCCCTTTCTATTCTTATTTGTGGCTGAAGCTATGAGCCTCTATATTAGAGCTCAAGCTGATATTTTTGGGCTGAGACTTTTGTTGACAGGAAGAGGAGTTGCTGGACAGTGAGCTGGCAGATGACATGGCTATTTTTTGGGATGCCACTCCACAGACACTCAACTCTTTCAGGACAGCCTTGGATTTATTTTGCATTGCAGCAGGGGCTCACATTAATTGGAACAAATCCAATGGTTTCTGGATTAGTGATGAGGACACTCCAGATTGGGGTGCTGATATTGGCTCATTGGGAGACATTTGATATCACTGCGGATTTGCAGAGGTGCTTCTGGAAGAGACTCTGGAAATCCTATAGGAATAGAAACATCACTCTTTTCTTTTGGCTTTCTATCCATGGTGGGATTGCAGTGAACCTTTGGAGATCCAGCGACCCTACTTGCCCTCGTTGCCTCTCTGCTTTGCAGACAATTCAACATTGCTTATGGGATTGCAGACACGCGAGGATGATTTGGATGGGGGTAGCCAGGATTTTCAGTCACTTTGCCCACTCCCCATTCTTTATGACATGGGGCTTAGTGGCTTGGCTTTCTCTTACAGGGCCTCAGGTATTCTATGAGAGACTTGACTCCTCTGGGGCCATTTCGATTCGACATCATTAGGTTGAGTCCTGTTCTTTGGATGTGATACCACACCTTCCTTGCTGTACATGCCTCTGTGGATACCTCTTGGGAGATTCTAGCGAGCATAGCAGCTTGGCATATCTGGAGAGCCAAATGCACAGAGGCATTGTAGGGAACTCAGGTTCATCCCTCGCACACATTGGCTAGTATCTGGACAGACACCATACATACCTTGATGGCCGTATGGACGAGTATGCAGGGAGACTCCCGTGCAGCCTCAACTAGGAGGGCTTCTTTCTTCAGGGAATGGAAGGATTCTCCTTTCTTCTCTGAGACTCCTACAGGGTTGAGGTGGCACTTTCAACCTCAGCCTTGGTTGTGTTCCCCCTCATTTTGTGGGGGTTTATTTATCCTCATGATTTCATGATGTATTCCGCTTTGAGCTTGCTCTCGCAGGTTTTTCCTCTTACTTAATAGAAGTTTCTTTCTTGAAAAAAAAAAAAAAACTGCTATATGAGTTGTTGCTGCTCCCCGCCTTTGGTACTGCCCTCTGCCTCCCTTCCCCGCCCCTCTCTCCTCCCTGCCCTCATCCCCCTCCCTACCCTCGCTTCCCTGCCCTCTTTCCCCGCGTCCTCCCCTACCTTTCCCCACCCCTATCCCCACCCCTTCTCTCGCCCCCCCGCCCCTTCCTCTGCCCCTACCCCCGCCTCTGCTCCACCCTCCCAGCCCCCCCTACCCCTTCCCCTTCCCCTACCCCTTCCCCTACCCCGCCCCTTACCCCCGCCTATACCCTCAGCCCCTACCCCCGCCCTTACCCCGCCTCCGTCCTCTACAACCCCCTCAACCCACCTCTACTCCGCCCTCTACAGCCCCCTCTCTCAGCCCTTACCCTCTCTTGTACCCTCAGCCCCTTCTCCTCTCCTCTACCCCTGCCCCCTTCAGCCCCTCTTCCACCTCCTTTCCCCTGCCCCTATCCTCCCCCCCCCTACCCTCTTTCAGCCCTTCTCCTCCCCTCAGCTTCTCCCTGCCTACCTCAGCTCTCTCCCCTTCCTGTCTCCTCCCTGCAGCCTCTTCCTTCTCCTTCCTTGCAGCATTTTAGTCTTATGGAGTTCAACTATGTTCGCATCGGCCTTTCCACCCCGATTGACGATGGCTCAGCCTTCAGCCAATTCTCACCCGCTTCCACCGACCACAAAAACCATCATTTTCTCAAAAGACGAGTTGGAGCAGCTCAGAAAAGATATAGAGTAGGAGAGCTCGACTTTGCTCTTTGCACGCATCCATGGGTCCCACCCTTCCAGGTTACAGGCCAGGGACTGGATGCTCACCTTTCTACCTCGAGACCTCACAGGACACTTCTCAGATGTTCATCTGCTTGGGCGAGGTTTCTTTAAGATTGTTTTTACTCCTTGGAAGTAGCACATACAGTGCTTCAAGCTAGTCCGTTAGCACTAGACTCTGTAAGAGATTACAAAGATATGGTGTTGTAGGCATAAATTCAACCCTATGGTTGACCAATAGTACTTGGGTACTATATATACCAAGTACTTGTATTGTTTCATTTGAACATTTCTATTGGAGCTTTCTTGTGTGTGCACTCTTGCTCACTTGTGTTCACAACCGGTCTCCACTTTGCTCCTACATTTGGAAGCAGAGCGCTTCCGTCTCTAGAGCCCATTCTTGTGCTTGCTTCTAGACTCCTGCAAGCTTGGTGCACCAATGCGCATTCCTGGTTCTCACATTCAGCTCTCTAGCTTTTGTTTGAGGAGCTCAAACAGTCCAGCTGCTGTTTTTTGACCTTTTGAAGTCCAATTTCGACGTTTTTTGAAATTTCTTAGCTGCCTACATACAAACAAGCCTATCCTTCAGTCACTTTGCCCATTCCCCACTCTTTATGACTTGGGGCTCGGTGGCTTGGCTTTCTCTTACAGGACCTCAGGTTTTCTATGAGGGACTTGACTCCTCCCGGGCCATTTCAGTTCGACATCATCGGGTTGAGCTCTGCTCGTTGGATGTGGTTACACACCGTCCTTTTACAGCTGTACATGCCTCTGTGGATACTTCTTGGGAGATTATAGCGAGCATAGCAGCCTGGCATATCTGGAGATCCAGATGCACAGAGGCTATGGAGGGTACTCAGGTTCATCCCTCGCACACATTGGCTAGTATCTGGACAGACATCGTACACACTCTGATGGCCGTATGGACGGGTATGCAGGGGGACTCCCGTGCAGCCTCAGCTAGGAGGGCTTCTTTCTTCAGGGAATGGAAGGATTCTCCTTTCTTCTCTGAATCTACTACAGGGTTGAGATGGCACTTTCAGCCTCAGCCTTGGTTTCTTTCCACCTCACTCTGAGGGGGTTTTTTATTATCCTCATGATTTCATGATGTATTCCGCTTTGAGCTTGCTCTCGCGGGTTTTTGTTCTTACTTAATAGAAGTCTTTTTCATGGAAAAAAAAAAAAAAACAAGCCTATCCTGCACCATTTCAGGTAGGGAAAAAAAATCCCATATTTTTTGTCTGTATAGTTGTACAGACGTACGTACAGTCCGTACGGATAGGTTGCGCGACATTGCCAGGAGTCCGTATGACTTGTCGGAACCTGATTTTGAGTCCGTACGACTTGTTAGAAGGTGATTCGAGCAGTTTTTGGCTGTTTTTTGGCGTTTTTGCTTTCTCTCTCTACATGGGTCCTCCTCTTTGCGCTTTCTCTCTCTACATGGGTCATCTTTTCATTGGGGTGAAAAGATGACCCATGTAGAGAGAGAAAGTGGCACCGGGGTGAAAAGAGGAGGACCCAAGTAGAGAGAGAAAGTGGTAATCAGAAAGAGAAGGTGTCACCAGGAAAGGAGAAGGCAAGAGTGTATATACAAGGACTGGGAGGGGTGTTTCCTCATTGAACATGGTACCTCTTGATGCGTGACCCATTCACTGGTGCAGGTAGGAGTCTGCCTTCCAAAGTGGCCAAGTAGACTCCTCCACTTGGGATAAGCTTGGCAATGAAAAATGGGTTACTCTGCGTTGATCAGCCATGAGTACTTGAAAGTGCACATGACTTGTCAACTTCAACCCCAGTTTTTGGAGTGTACCTTTCGGCATAATGTTCACGGCCGCCCCACCATCAAGGAAGACATCCTTCAGTTCTACTCCATGAATCTCCACGGTGAGCTCAAGACTTTGTTCACAAGTGAGGGCAGCGTAGGTGGAGGCGGTTGAGAAATGTAATGGTCCAATTCTTGATTTGGGGGGACAACAGACAAAGTTGTCGTAGAGTGATGTTGGGTTTGAAACTCATAAGATCTTCAAACAAGGAGTAGTGCTAGACACTAGTATTAGCCTTGTGCGACTCCTAGCCTTTGGCCGAGGGTTGAAGCTTACGCGAGGATGCGGATGTACGTTTGAACTATGAGTCATTGTCTCCTATGGTGTCTCTTCCATCACCCCTTTCCCCTTTGCCTGGGCAGGACTAGGTCTTACCCCCATCGCCCTTTCTTTTTTGAGTGCGGTTGGGAAAATATGGAAGGACCTACTTGTGCCTCATTCTCCCTGTGATGCCCGAGGGTTGTCACTTCTGTTGCAAACCTCACAGTTCTAGACTTGCGGGACGGAAACTGGGGTATGCTACCTTCATCTTCAGAACTTATTTGAAGATCTCTCGTGACACTCTTTACCACTTCCTGATACCTCAAAGGCATAGAGTGATCACCCGAGGACGAGGCACTTCTGGAGTTAGTCGTTGACCTTAATGGCTGTGTGCCGTTCGAGTTTGTTTCTAAATCACTATCAAGAGCAAGCAAGGGTGGTCTATTCCTGGGCGTACTGTGTACCTTGGAGGGGAGAATGATCTTGGTGGGGGAACACTTGTCGAACTAATTGGTGCTGAGGTCTCCGGTCCTAGCTCTGAGTCGTCCTTACATATGTCACCTTTTGTTTGTGACCGTGTCATAGCACCCAACACTGCGCCAGTCAAATGGGGGTTGTTGCCCTCCTCTGCCACTACTACATGAACCATATTCACTTGGGATGCGAGTTCCACTCTTCCATTGGGACAATCTCTGGTGTAGTGGTCGTTTGTGTTGCACTATGTACAAGAGGGTCCCTCGAACGGCTATGTACAATCATCTTGGTAGTGGCCATACTCGCCACATCTGTAACACATGATGGGTCTTCTAAAGTTGTACCTCTTCCTGCACCTCCACCTCCACCTCAGAAATTGACGCAGGGCATCGGGAGGAGAGAACTTCTGGAGGAGACTCTAGAAATCCCACAGGAATAGAAAGATCACTCTCTTCTTTTGGCTTTCTATCCATGGTGGGATTGCAGTGAACCTTTGGAGATCCAAGTTCGGAGCCGACCCTACTTGCCCTCGTTGCCTCTTTGCTTTTGAGACTATTCAGCATTGTTTATGGGATTGCAGACAGGCGAGGATGATTTTTTTTTTTCCCATGAAAAAGACTTCTATTAAGTAAGAACAAAAACCCGCGAGAGCAAGCTCAAAGCGGAATACATCATGAAATCATGAGATAATAAAAAACCCCCTCAGAGTGAGGTGGAAAGAAACCAAGGCTGAGGCTGAAAGTGCCATCTCAACCCTGTAGTAGATTCAGAGAAGAAAGGAGAATCCTTCCATTCCCTGAAGAAAGAAGCCCTCCTAGCTGAGGCTGCACGGGAGTCCCCCTGCATACCCGTCCATACGGCCATCAGAGTGTGTACGATGTCTGTCCAGATTGTCTGTCCAGATACTAGCCAATGTGTGCGAGGGATGAACCTGAGTACCCTCCATAGCCTCTGTGCATCTGGATCTCCAGATATGCCAGGCTGCTATGCTCGCTATAATCTCCCAAGAAGTATCCACAGAGGCATGTACAGCTGTAAAAGGATGGTGTGTAACCACATCCAACGAGCAGAGCTCAACCCGATGATGTCGAACTGAAATGGCCCGGGAGGAGTCAAGTCCCTCATAGAAAACCTGAGGTCCTGTAAGAGAAAGCCAAGCCACCGAGCCCCAAGTCATAAAGAGTGGGGAATGGGCAAAGTGACTGAAGATCCTGGCTATCCCCATCCAAATCAATCTCGCCTGTCTGCAATCCCATAAGCAATGCTGAATAGACTCCGAAGCAGAAAGGCAACGAGGGCAAGTAGGGTCGGCTCTGAATCTGGACCTCCAAAGGTTCACTGCAATCCCTCCATGAATAGAAAGCCAAAAGAAGATAGTGATCTTTCTATTCCTGTGGGATTTCCAGAGCCTCCTCCAGAAGTACCTCTGCTGATCCGCAGTAATACCAAAAGTCTCCCAATGAGGAACTCTGGAGGGTCTCCAACCTCTACTACTGAGCTGAAATCTCCTGGCATTACTGACCGTGTAACGAAAGAAGGGGATGGTCTTCTCTCGATGCCCCGCGTCAATCCACTCCCACTCTCCGGGGTCCCACTGTAAATACCTGATGGGAACTCCTCCATAGAGCCAAAGTCTCCAAGACCCGGTGGAGAGTAACTGGGGATCAGGGTCTAAGAACCACTCTGAATCTGATCCCTGCATCAAAAGGCCTACGACCCTGATAGGCTGAAAAGCAGACTCAAGCAATATATCATCTGTAGATCTGAGCAATCTGCCACCATCCTGGACACTGAAAACCAAAGCATCCTCCTGTGCACCTCGGAAGGCTAAGACCTGAAGTGGAACCCCGCCTCTCGAGAAAGTACCTGCCCAAGTGGAGGTAGTGAGAGGCATATCATCTGTGTCTATCCAAGCCTCTGGAAGGGCTGACTCAATCTGCAAGATCCTCCCTGCACTCCCTCTGAGATGTCCTATCAACCCTGACTTGGTTTCCTCTGGAAGCCTACGGAAGGCTTTCCAAGATCCCAAAGAAGAAGCAGGTCCCCTCTCCCACCTGGCCCACTGCATGTAGAGTGAGGCACCCAGTGGTCTGCCACGATCATCTAAAATACTGTCGTTCCACATGATGGGCTGCCTATCAATCTCTTCCCGGGAGGAAGGAGGAATCCTCCGAAGAGAGCTTCTGAAACTAGCCCAAGCTTTCAGAATGGCAACCATGAGAGGGGATGAAGGTGATCTGAGGTGTGCTGAGGTGAAAATCCATCTAACACTGCTCATCCAGTCTCCTCCTGAGGAAGGTGTGCACCTCTGTATGCTGCTGATAAGAAAGTCCTTCCACGGTTCCTGTCCTGGCATAAGTCCTCGCACCACTATCTTGCAAAGTAAGGCTCTGCACTGTAAATCTGGATCAATAATATTGAGACCCCCATCCTGTGTAGGGAGGATGAGGGTCTCCCAAGCCACCCTGGCTAAGGCATCTGCTGTGCCATCAAGCCCACTCCAGAGAAAGTTCCTGATCGGTCTTCTGAGCTGAATGATGCAGTCCCTAGAACGGCACCAACATGAACAAATAAACCAGGCCGTGGCCAAAAGGACCTGATTGACCACCACAACTCTAGAGGCAAGATCCAGCTTGGCTGAGCTCCAAAAGAGAAGCTTCCTTCTGATGCTCTCCAACACGGGAGCAAACTGCTGCGTGGTAGAAATACCCAAGCCGACCTGGCAGCCCAAATACCTGATAGGCACACCCCTCTGAACCCAAGTGAACCCTATGTCAAGTCCCCAAATTGGAGTGTCCTCATCACTGATCCAAAAGCCATTGGATTTATGCCAATTTATCTACGCCCCTGCCGCCAAGCAAAATAAATCCAATGCTGTCCTGAAAGAAGTCAATGTCTGTGTAGAGGCATCCAAATAAATCGCTGTGTCATCAGCCAACTCACTGTCAAGTAGCTCCTCTTCTCTTCTGATAGGAAGTCTCAGCCCAAAGATGTCAGCTTGAGATCTAACATAGATGCTCATAGCTTCGGCCACGAATAAAAAAAGGAAAGGAGCAAGGGGGCATCCCTGACGGACTGATCTCGAAATCTGAAATCTCTCACCCCTTACCCCACCAATAAGTACCTGGCTATGGGCTGATCTGTACAAAGAGGAAACACCTCTGATCCAAACATCAGTGAATCCAAAGCGTAGTAGGGTGCCCTCCAAAAAACTCCAATCTACTCTGTCATAAGCTTTTTCAAAATCCAACAGTAGAATGGCAAGATTCTGGCCACTCTACACGGCCCACTTTGAAGCTTCCCAGAAAGAAAAAATGTTATCAAAAATACTTCTGCCATGCACAAATCCCGTCTGAGTGTCGTGGATAAGATCAGGGAGAAGTGGCTGCAATCGGAGGCTGATAGCCTTGGCCAGAATCTTGTAACAAGTCCCCAGAAGTGTGATAGGCCTCCACTGGGACAATAAATTTCTGCTACCTCCTTTTGGGATAAGGTGGATGAGGCCCTCTGTAAGCGATTCAGGCATCTCGCCAGAGTCCCAAATGGCCTGCATGGCTGAAGTAATATAGTCTCCAATCATATCCCAAAATGCAATGAAAAAAGACGGAGTGAGGCCATCTAAACCTGGGCACTTGCCCTTGTGAAGGGCTGAAAGTGCAGTCCTGAACTCTGTGTTGGTGAAAGGTGCGTCAAGTAGAACATGCAAATCCGGATTCACCAACACTGGGATACTCTGCCAAATAGCCTGTCTAGCATCCTCTATATCGTGTGTCTCAGGATCAGCAGTAAGGAGGGTGGCATAGAAATCTGAAGCTATGCGTAAGACGTCATCTGGCTCTGTCTGTAAAACCCCATGTGAGTCAATAAGCTGAGATACACTCTCTCTACTATGTCTAGGGCCAAGAGTAGAGAAGAAGTGTTTATTGACTCTACCACCCATCTGAATCCAGAAGGACTCCCGTGCATGAAAGGCATACTCTGCTCTCTGATCAAGCAATAACTGGAAGTGAGCCCTCGCTGCAGCAAGGCGCTCCTGAATCCAAGCATCTGAAGGCCGTTTCTGCTCTTCCCTCTGCAAAGCTGCTAACTGCTGGCGAACACCAATCTCACGTCTGAGAATATCTCGTCTCCTGGTAGAAGCAACTGAGCAGTAAAAGTCACTAATACCAGAGAGGGCAGCGGCTAAATGTGAAGGATGTGGCTGCCCTCCCTGGACATGAGCAAACCATACCCGTAGGGCTGCCTCTGTAAGGTCCTCCTCTGTGTAAAAGGCATCTGGGATCCTGATGCTGGCTGATTGGCCTCTCAAGTGAGGCTCTGAGATAGCCAAAACAACACGGAAATGGTCTGAGGTGGAAACCCCTGCAGCAATGCATACCGATCCCCCTCTGTCAAGTGCCCAGTCATCTACATAAAATCTGTCAATGCGTGCATGAATAGGCATCTGTTGCCTCCTGTTCGACCAAGAGAACAGGAGGGACTGTGGCTGAATAAGAAAGGCATCATCACACCAAGTATCTCTGCCACAGAAATGGAAAAGGAAGGCATCCCAAGCTGCTCTCTCCAAAGAGTGAAGTCCGCCTTCTCTACCCCCTTTTTTGTCTGAAGGTAACTCGACCATGTTAAAGTCACCTCCAATCACCCAAGAATCCACAATGGGGGCCCAGGAGAGCAAAGTCTTCCACATAAGGACACGTTCCCCTCTAATGTTGGAGGCATATAGGTTGAGGAAGCCAACCTTACGCCCTCCAATCAAGAGAATAATCCACTGAGCTCTAGAGGGGATAATGACTCCGTGCCCAACAACTAAGGGGAGAACCGACTGCGAAACTGAAATAGAAGTGCCTCCCCTAGTGCCCAAAGTATGTCCTGAGAGCAACTTGCCTGACTTGGCACAATCTCTATAATCCAGCTTGTGCTCTTGAATAAATAATATATCAATGGGACCACCAGTAACACCTGGATGAAGCTGATCCCGGATCAGCTGTCTGCGGCGGCGATGTGGGACGCCACCTAGGCCCTGTATGTTCCAACTGATAATCCTCATCGACGGGAGGATGTAGAGTGGAACACCTTACCCGACCTAGTGGCGGAAACAAACCCCTCAACAGGGGAAGACCTCCTGGATGGAGGGAAGGAACCCAGTGGAGGAAAGTCAATAGGGGAAAGAATCCTGGCACCTGAAGAAGAAGCCCTGTCAATAGGAAATCCAACCACTGGCTCCCCAAAAGTAGCGGGAACAAACTCCTCCTCTGGGAAATCTGAACTCTCTGCCAAGGCTGAAAATGAGTTCCTGTGGAGCAATCCAGACACCGGAGTACGAAGGATCCCTTGTGAGGGAAGAGGATCAACAGTGTAAGCTATCCCCTTCCCCCTGTCCAAGGGAGGGAGTGAGGAAGGCTCTCTACCCGGTGTCTGCCCAGCCGCGGAAATCTCTCCGTCCTCAAGAGGAACATCTGGCAGTGCTGGATCTAAGGAAGAAGCTGCAACTGGGGAGGAGGTCGAAGCTTCAGCGTCTCGGACTGTGCAAGGTGAGACAGGAAGGACAGCTCGAGGTGAAGCAGAATCTACTAAGGTACCCTCGTGAACTGAAGGAGGGACCTGCACACGTACTGGAACCCACTGTAAAGCGTCACGTGTGCCTGAGGGAGGTGGGGGTCGAGGAGCAGGACCTGTACCACCCCCCTGGTGAGGCCGAGGAATAGGTACTGGACCTGTACCACCACCTGACTGAGCAGGACCGCCACGTGAAGAATGAGGAGCAGGAGCTGGACCTGTACCACCCCTCTGTCGAGGTCGAGGGGCAAGTGCCGGGTCTAATCTCCCCCCCTGTCCCCCCTGTCGATGCCCTGAGGCGGTAGCTGTACCAAAGGTCTTCTTAGGCCTTTTCTTCTTTCTGGGACAATCCCTGGCAAAGTGTCCCGAGGTCCTGCAAATCCTGCACTGGTCCTGCCTGCCTGAAATCTCCACTCTCTGGCGAAAAAAGGAACCATCCGGGCGCTGTATCATGACGTGGTCCATCTCGAGGTTAGGATCCTTGCAAAGGACCCTAACTCTAGGAACCCCATCAGCCTTGGTTGCCTCTGCTGCAGTCAATGGCAACCCAGGGAGGGGTGGGATCTCAGCAACTACGCCAAAATGCTCCCCAATAACAGAAAGAAGTCGATAGTAGACCTGGGGAAGCCCGGGGAACCTGATGAAGAGCGAAAAGAATTTCTTATCTGCCTCAACTGGGTCGAAACCAAGGTGAAAGGCTTCAAAGAAGATCTTCCTGTGTCCCAGGTGTAAAAGCTCGGCCTTGAGCACAGTGCTCGCAGCCTCTGGAGTGTCAAAAAGGCGAGGATGATTTGGATCGGGGTAGCCAAGATTTTCAGTCACTTTGCCCACTCCCCATTCTTTATGACATGGGGCTCAGTGGCTTGGCTTTCTCTTATAGGGCCTCAGGTATTCTATGAGAGACTTGACTCCTCTCGGGCCATTTTGGTTCAACGTCATCAAATTGAGTCCTGTTTGTTGGATGTGGTACCACACCTTCCTTTTACAGATGTACATGCCTCTGTGGATACTTCTTGGGAGATTTTAGCCAGCATAACATCATGGCATATTTGGAGAGTTAGATGCACAGAGGCTATGGAGGGTACTCAGGTTCATCCCTCGCACACTTTGGCTAGTATCTGGACAGACACCGTACATACTTTAATGGCCGTATGGATGAGTATACAGGGAGACTCCCGTGCAGCCTCAGCTAGGAGGGCTTCTTTCTTCACGGAATGGAAGGATTCTCCTTTCTTCTTTGAGACTCCTACAGGGTTGAGGTGGCACTTTCAGCCTCAGCCTTGGTTGTTTTCCACCTCACTTTGAGGGGGTTTTATTTATCCTCATGATTTCATGATGTTGTATTTCCGCTCTGAGCTTGCTCTAGCGAGTTTCTTTCTTAGTCTCTTTTTTGCAAAGAAATTGTTGGAATATGAAGTCAAAGTGAGTCAAAAATGAGTGTTCTAAGTGTCTAAGGTGTGTTTAATAGTCTAGTGAGTCCTAGACATGCCACGTGTCATATTGGGAGTTATCCCATATACACTATGGCTTTCTAGAGTCTAGTGTCACACTATATAGTGTTGTACTTGTCTTGATTCTTTTCATATCAGTCAACATCAAGCTCTTTGGTATCATGTGAGTACTTGTCCATTGCCTTCATTTTCTTTCCATTTCATTTCCATTATGTTTGTTATCTTTCTTCCATTCCTAGTGTTAGCTTGCTTCTCTCCCTACCACTATGATCTTTCATGTGGTATCAGAGCCATGTTCCTAGCCCTGCTCTCTCTTTCCCTTTCCTTCCAAGAGGTTGAGGTGAGGGAGGCCAATGAAGCTACTCTACCTCATCCTCCTCGGAAGGCTGCCCTCTTCTCTCCTTCCTTGAGCTCTCTTCTCCTCATACCCAAGCAATGGGAGCTGACTTGGAGCTGATTTACCTCGCCATCAACTAGCCTTTTTTCAGCCCGAAATGCCTCGCCAACAGCGGCTTCTTTTGCCTCGCCATCAGCCGCCTTGGTAGCCTCGCCTCCAACTGCTCCAGCCTGCTACAAACAGGCCATACGGAACAGTACGGACTGATCCGTGAAGCACCAAGGCCGTACAAAGCCTGTACCAGCCCTCGGGACTGCCATCAACTGCTGCTGCTTCTGCCATTGCGCACAACAGATCCGTACCAGCCCTCCGTACTAATGTGACATGCCCGCCATTTGCTCCTTTTGCCTGACATTCTCTAAGTTGGTGCCCGTATTCTACCTGTCATTCTCTTGGACCTGCTGTCCTTCTACTTCTGTCTGCCATGAAGAAGTCCCAAACCTGTTCCAGCTCATGAAGAACTTACCAAGGTGATCTTTCCATAGTTACAGTTGCATTTCTACTCTTTTTTTTTTTTTTTTTCCATGAAAAAGACTTCTATTAAGTAAGAACAAAAACCCGCGAGAGCAAGCTCAAAGCGGAATACATCATGAAATCATGAGGATAATAAAAAACCCTCTCAGAGTGAGGTGGAAAGAAACCAAGGCTGAGGCTGAAAGTGCCATCTCAACCCTGTAGTAGATTCAGAGAAGAAAGGAGAATCCTTCCATTCCCTGAAGAAAGAAACCCTCCTAGCTGAGGCTGCACGGGAGTCCCCCTGCATACCCATCCATACGGCCATCAGAGTGTGTACGATGTCTGTCCAGATACTAGCCAATGTGTGCGAGGGATGAACCTGAGTACCCTCCATAGCCTCTGTGCATCTGGATCTCCAGATATGCCAGGCTGCTATGCTCGCTATAATCTCCCAAGAAGTATCCACAGAGGCATGTACAGCTGTAAAAGGACGGTGTGGAACCACATCCAACGAGCAGAGCTCAACCCGATGACGTCGAACAGAAATGGCCCCGGAGGAGTCAAGTCCCTCATAGAAAACCTGAGGTCCTGTAAGAGAAAGCCAAGCCACCGAGCCCCAAGTCATAAAGAGTGGGGAATGGGCAAAGTGACTAAAGATCCTGGCTATCCCCATCCAAATCAATCTCGCCTGTCTGCAATCCCATAAGCAATGCTGAATAGACTCAGAAGCAGAAAGGCATCGAGGGCAAGTAGGGTCGGCTCCGAATCTGGACCTCCAAAGGTTCACTGCAATCCCTCCATGAATAGAAAGCCAAAAGAAGATAGTGATCTTTCTATTCCTGTGGGATTTCGAGAGCCTCCTCCAGAAGTACCTCTGCTGATCCGCAGTAATACCAAAAGTCTCCCAATGAGGAACTCTGGAGGGTCTCCAGCCTCTACTACTGAGCTGAAATCTCCTGGCATTACTGACCGTGTAACGAAAGAAGGGGATGGTCTTCTCTTGATGCCCCACGTCAATCCACTCCCACTCTCCGAGGTCCCACTGTAAATACCTGATGGGAACTCCTCCATAGAGCCAAAGTCTCCAAGACCCGGTGGAGAGTAACTGGGGGTCAGGGTCTAAGAACCACTCTGAATCTGATCCCTGCATCAAAAGGCCTACGACCCTGATAGGCTGAAAAGCAGACTCAAGCAATATATCATCTGTAGATCTGAGCAATCTGCCACCATCCTGGACACTGAAAACCAAAGCATCCTCCTGTGCATCTCGGAAGGCTAAGACCTGAAGTGGAACCCCGCCTCTCAAGAAAGTACCTGCCCAAGTGGAGGTAGTGAGAGGCATATCATCTGTGTCTATCCAAGCCTCTGGAAGGGCTGTCTCAATCTGCAAGATCCTCCCTGCACTCCCTCTGAGATGTCCTGTCAACCTTGACTTGGTTTCCTCTGGAAGCCTACGGAAGGCTTTCCAAGATCCTAAAGAAGAAGCAGGTCCCCTCTCCCACCTGGCCCACTGCATGTAGGGTGAGGCACCTAGTGGTCTGCCACGATCATCTAAAATACTGTCGTTCCACATGATGGGCTGCCTATCAATCTCTTCCCGGGAGGAAGGAGGAATCCTCCGAAGAGAGCTTCTGAAACTAGCCCAAGCTTTCAGAATGGCAACCATGAGAGGGGATGAAGGTGATCTGACGTGTGCTGAGGTAAAGATCCATCTAACACTGCTCATCCAGTCTCCTCCTGAGGAAGGTGTGCACCTCTGTATGCTGCTGATAAGAAAGTCCTTCCACGGTTCCTGTCCTGGCATAAGTCCTCGCACCACTATCTTGCAAAGTAAGGCTCTGCACTGTAAATCTGGATCAATAATATTGAGACCCCCATCCTGTGTAGGGAGGATGAGGGTCTCCCAACCCACTCTGGCTAAGGCATCTGCTGTGCCATCAAGCCCACTCCAGAGAAAGTTCCTGATCGGTCTTCTGAGCTGAATGATGCAGTCCCTAGAACGGCACCAACATGAACAAATAAACCAGGCCGTGGCCAAGAGGACCTGATTGACCACCACAACTCTAGAGGCAAGATCCAGCTTGGCTGAGCTCGAAAAGAGAAGCTTCCTTCTGATGCTCTCCAACACGGGAGCAAACTGCTGCGTGGTAGAAATACCCAAGCCGACCTGGCAGCCCAAATACCTGATAGGCACACCCCTCTGAACCCAAGTGAACCCTATGTCAAGTCCCCAAACTGGAGTGTCCTCATCACTGATCCAAAAGCCATTGGATTTATGCCAATTTATCTGCGCCCCTGCCGCCAAGCAAAATAAATCCAATGCTGTCCTGAAAGAAGTCAATGTCTGTGGAGAGGCATCCAAATAAATCGCTGTGTCATCAGCCAACTCACTGTCAAGCAGCTCCTCTTCTCTTCTGATAGGAAGTCTCAGCCCAAAGATGTCAGCTTGAGATCTAACATAGATGCTCATAGCTTTGGCCACGAATAAAAAAAGGAAAGGAGCAAGGGGGCATCCCTGACGGACTGATCTCGAAATCTGAAATCTCTCACCCCTTACCCCACCAATAAGTACCTGGCTATGGGCAGTCTGTACCAAGAGGAAACACCTCTGATCCAAACATCAGTGAATCCAAAGCGTAGAAGGGTGCCCTCCAAAAAACTCCAATCTACTCTGTCATAAGCTTTTTCAAAATCCAACAGTAGAATGGCAAGATTCTGGCCACTCTGCATGGCCCACTCTGAAGCTTCCCAGAAAGAAAAAATGTTATCAAAAATACTTCTGCCATGCACAAATCCCGTCTGAGTGTCGTGGATAATATCAGGGAGAAGTGGCTGCAATCGGAGGCTGATAGCCTTGGCCAGAATCTTGTAACAAGTCCCCAGAAGTGTGATAGGCCTCCACTGGGACAATAAATTTCTGCTACCTCCTTTTGGGATAAGGTGGATGAGGCCCTCTGTAAGCGATTCAGGCATCTCGCCAGAGTCCCAAATGGCCTGCATGGCTGAAGTAATATAGTCTCCAATCATATCCCAAAATGCAATGAAAAAAGACGGGGTGAGGCCATCTAAACTTGGGCACTTGCCCTTGTAAAGGGCTGAAAGTGCAGTCCTGAACTCTGTGTTGGTGAAAGGTGCGTCAAGTAGAACCTGCATATCTGGATTCACCAACACTGGGATACTCTGCCAAATAGCCTGTCTAGCATCCTCTATATCGTGTGTCTCACGATCAGCAGTAAGGAGGGTGGCATAGAAATCTGAAGCTATGCGTAAGACGTCATCTGGCTCTGTCTGTAAAACCCCATGTGAGTCAATAAGCTGAGATACACTCTCTCTACTATGTCTAGGGCCAAGAGTAGAGAAAAAGTGTTTATTGACTCTACCACCCATCTGAATCCAGAAGGACTCCCGTGCATGAAAGGCATACTCTGCTCTCTGATCAAGCAATAACTGCAGATGAGCCCTCGCTGCAGCAAGGCGCTCCTGAATCCAAGCATCTGAAGGCCGTTTCTGCTCTTCCCTCTGCAAAGCTGCTAACTGCTGGCGAACACCAATCTCACGTCTGAGAATATCTCGTCTTCTGGTAGAAGCAACTGAGCAGTAAAAGTCGCTAATACCAGAGAGGGCAGCGGCTAAATGTGAAGGATGTGGCTGCCCTCCCTGGACATGAGCAAACCATATCCGTAGGGCTGCCTCTGTAAGGTCCTCCTCTGTGTAAAAGGCATCTGGAATCCTGATGCTGGCAGATCGGCCTCTCAAGTGAGGCTCTGAGATAGCCAGAACAACAGGGAAATGGTCTGAGGTGGAAACCCCCGCAGCAATGCATACCGATCCCCCTCTGTCTAGTGCCCAGTCATCTACATAAAATCTGTCAATGCGTGCATGAATAGGCATCTGTTGCCTCCTGTTCGACCAAGAGAACAGGAGGGACTGTGGCTGAATAAGAAAGGCATCATCACACCAAGTATCTCTGCCACAGAAATGGAAAAGGAAGGCATCCCAAGCTGCTCTCTCCAAAGAGTGAAGTCCGCCTTCTCTACCCCCTTTTTTGTCTGAAGGTAACTCGACCATGTTAAAGTCACCTCCAATCACCCAAGAATCCACAATGGGGGCCCAGGAGAGCAAAGTCTTCCACATAAGGACACGTTCCCCTCTAATGTTGGAGGCATATAGGTTGAGGAAGCCAACCTTACGCCCTCCAATCAAAAGAATAATCCACTGAGCTCTAGAGGGGATAATGACTCCGTGCCCAACAACTAAGGGGAGAACCGAATGCGAAACTGAAATAGAAGTGCCACCCCTAGTGCCCAATGCAGGCGACCAAAAAGTATGTCCTGAAAGCAACTTGCCTGACTTGGCACAATCTCTATAATCCAGCTTGTGCTCTTGAATAAACAATATATCAATGGGACCCCCAGTAACACCTGGATGAAGCTGATCCCGGATCAGCTGTCTACGGCGGCGATGTGGGACGCCACCTAGGCCCTGTATGTTCCAACTGATAATCCTCATCGACGGGAGGATGTAGAGTGGAACACCTTACCCGACCTAGTGGCGGAAACAAACCCCTCAACAGGGGAAGACCTCCTGCTCAAGGAAGGAGGGAAGGAACCCAGTGGAGGAAAGTCAATAGGGGAAAGAATCCTGGCACCTGAAGAAGAAGCCCTGTCAATAGGAAATCCAACCACTAGTTCCCCAAAAGTAGCGGGCACAAACTCCTCCTCTGGGAAATCTGAACTCTCTGCCAAGGCTGAAAACGAGTTCCTGTGGAGCAATCCAGACACCGGAGTACGAAGGATCCCTTGTGAGGGAAGAGGATCAGCAGTGTAAGCTATCCCCTTCCCCCTGTCCAAGGGAGGGAGTGAAGAAGGCTCTCTACCCGGTGTCTGCCCAGTCGCGGAAATCTCTCCGTCCTCAAGAGGAACATCTGGCAGTGCTGGATCTACGGAAGAAGCTGCAACTGGGGAGGAGGTCGAAGCTTCAGCGTCTCGGACTGTGCAAGGTGAGACAGGAAGGAGAGCTCGAGGTGAAGCAGAGTCTACTAAGGTACCCTCGTGAACTGAAGGAGGGACCTGCACACGTACTGGAACCCACTGTAAAGCGTCGCGTGTGCCTGAGGGAGGTGGGGGTCGAGGAGCAGGTGAAGGACCTGTACCACCCCCCTGACGAGGCCGAGGAATAGGTACTGGACCTGTACCACCACCTGACTAAGCACCTGACTGAGCAGGACCGCCACGTGAAGAACGAGGAGCAGGAGCTGGACCTGTACCACCCCTCTGTCGAGGTCGAGGGGCAAGTGCCGGGTCTAATCCCCCCCCCTGTCCCCCCTGTCGATGCCCCGAGGCGGTAGCTGTACCAGAGGGCTTCTTAGGCCTTTTCTTCTTCCTGGGACAATCCCTGGCAAAGTGTCCCGAGGTCCTGCAAATCCTGCACTGGTCCTGCCTGCCTGAAATCTCCACTCTCTGGCGAAAAAAGGAACCATCCGGGCGCTGTATCATGACGTGGTCCATCTCGAGGTTAGGATCCTTGCAAAGGACCCTAACTCTAGGAACCCCATCAGCCTTGGTTGTCTCTGCTGCAGTCAATGGCAACCCAGGGAGGGGTGGGATCTCAGCAACTGCGCCAAAATGCTCCCCAATAACAGAAAGAAGTCGATGGTAAACCTGGGGAAGCCCGGGGAACCTGATGAAGAGCGAGAAGAACTTCTTATCTGCCTCTACTGGGTCGAAACCAAGGTGAAAGGCTTCAAAGAAGATCTTTCTGTGTCCCAGGTGTAAAAACTCGGCCTTGAGCACAGTGCTCGCAGCCTCTGGAGTGTCAAAAACAACCTGGAAAAAACCTCGTCCCAGAAGGCGAACATCTACCAATCGAGGAGCGAGGTCTGGGGGGAGAGCCGCAAGCATCCAGTCTCTGGCTTGGGATCTGGAAGGGTGAGACCCAAAGATGCGTGCTAACAAAGTGGTAGAGCACTCAATCTCTACATCCTTCTTGAGCTGCTGCAACTCGTCTTTCGAGAAAGTGATAGTTTTCGCGGCCGGTGGAGATGGAGTAGGATTGGCTGACGGGGAATCCATCGCCAATCAAGGTGAGGAGGCCGACTCGAACAGAAAAAAAAAAGCTCCTTCCGTTCCAAAAAAGCTGCGAGGGGCAAGGGAGGGGAAAGGAGGCTAAGAGGAAGCACGGGGGAAGGGGAGGGAAGGAGAAGAGGGGCTGGGGTTGAGAGGGGAGAGGGGCAAGCTGAGAGGGAGGGAGGGGAAAGGAGAGGAGAAGAAAGGGAGGAGTGAGAGGAAGAGAGGGGGCGGGAGAGCAAGCAGGGAGGGGGCGGGACAGCAGGGGAGGGGGCGGGACAGCAAGGGGGAGGGGGCGGAGGCAGGGAGAGGGAGCGGAGCAGCAGGGGGGAAGGGGCGGAGGCAGGGGGGAGAGGGGGAGCAGTAGGGGGGAGGGGGCGGAGGCAGGGAGAGGGGGCGGGATAGCAGGGGGCAGGGGGGAGCAGCAGGGGGGAGGGGGCAAAGGCAGGGAGAGGGGGCAGAGCAGCAGGGGGGAGGGGACGGAGGCAGGGAGAGGGGGCGGGACAGCAGGGAGAGGGAGCGGGACAGCAGAGGGAGGGAGCGAGGGACAGGCAGGGGGAGGGGGCGGAGCAGCAGGGGGGGAGGGGGGGGAGCAGCAGGGAGGGGCTAGGGACAGGCTGAGGGGGGAGAGAGACGGGCTGAGGGAGGGGGAGCAGCAGGGGAACGAGGAGGAGCAGCAGCTCGATCAATGTGCCTTGACCTCCTCTTTGAGATCCCCACTCCATTTCTACTCTTTTCCAGCCATGGAGTCTTCCAAATCAACTACCAGAAGACATCCAAAAGATGTACTTCAGTACAACCAAACTCTTTCAAGACACAACGAGCTGCTGCTCCTCCCCGTTCCCCTGCTGCTCCCCCTCCCTCAGCCCGTCTCTCTCCCCCCTCAGCTTGTCCCTAGCCCCTCCCTGCTGCTCCCCCCCTCCCCCTTGCTGCTCCGCCCCCTCCCCCTGCCTGTCCCTCGCTCCCTCCCTCTGCTCCCTGCTTCCGCCCCCTCCCCCCTGCTGTCCCGCCCCCTCTCCCTGCCTCCGTCCCCTCCCCCCTGCTGCTCCGCCCCCTCTCCCTGCCTCCGCCCCCTCCCCCCTGCTGCTCCCCCCTGCCCCCTGCTGTCCCGCCCCCTCTCCCTGCCTCCGTCTCCTCCCCCCTACTGCTCCGCCCCCTCCCCCTGCCTCCGCCCCCCCCCCTGCTGCTCCCCCTCTCCCCCCTGCCTCCGCCCCTTCCCCCCTGCTGCTCCGCTCCCTCTCCCTGCCTCCGCCCCCTCCCCCTTGCTGTCCCGCCCCCTCCCCTGCTGTCCCGCCCCCTCCCTGCTTGCTCTCCCGCCCCCTCTCTTCCTCTCCCTCCTCCCTTTCTTCTCCTCTCCTTTCCCCTCCCTCCCTTTCAGCTTGCCCCTCTCCCCTCTCAGCCCCAGCCCCTCTCCTCCTTCCCTCCCCTTCCCCCCTACTTCCTCTTAGCCTCCTTTCCCCTCCCTTGCCCCTCGCAGCTTTTTTGGAACGGAAGGAGCTTTTTTTTCTGTTCGAGTCGGCCTCCTCACCTTGATTGGCGATGGATTCCCCGTCAGCCAATCCTACTCCATCTCCACCGGCCGCGAAAACTATCACTTTCTCTAAAGACGAGTTGTAGCAGCTCAAGAAGGATGTAGAGATTGAGTGCTCTACCACTTTGCTAGCACGCATCTTCGGGTCTCACCCTTCCAGATCCCAAGCCAGAGACTGGATGCTTGCGGCTCTCCCCCCAGACCTCGCTCCTCGATTGGTAGATGTTCGCCTTCTGGGACGAGGTTTTTTCCAGGTTGTTTTTGACACTCCAGAGGCTGCGAGCACTGTGCTCAAGGCCGATTTTTTACATCTGGGACACAGGAAGATTTTCTTTGAAGCCTTTCACCTTGGTTTCGACCCAGTGGAGGCAGATAAGAAATTCTTCTCGCTCTTCATCAGGTTCCCCGGGCTTCCCCAGGTTTACCATTGACTTCTTTCTGTTATTGGGGAGCATTTTGGCGCAGTTGCTGAGATCCCACCCCTCCCTGGGTTGCCATTGACTGCAGCAGAGGCAACCAAGGCTGATGGGGTTCCTAGAGTTAGGGTCCTTTGCAAGGATCCTAACCTCGAGATGGACCACGTCATGATACAGTGCCCGGATGGTTCCTTTTTTCACCAGAGAGTGGAGATTTCAGGCAGGCAGGACCAGTGCAGGATTTGCAGGACCTCGGGACACTTTGCCAGGGATTGTCCCAGGAAGAAGAAAAGGCCTAAGAAGCCCTTTGGTACAGCTACCGCCTCCGGGCATCGACAGGGGGGACAGGGGGGGGGATTAGACCCGGCACTTGCCCCTCGACCTCGACAGAGGGGTGGTACAGGTCCAGCTCCTGCTCCTCGCTCTTCACGTGGCGGTCCTGCTCAGTCCGGTGGTGGTACAGGTCCAGTACCTATTCCTCGGCCTCGTCAGGGGGGTGGTACAGGTCCTTCACCTGCTCCTCGACCCCCACCTCCCTCAGGCACACGCGACGCTTTACAGTGGGTTCCAGTACGTGTGCAGGTCCCTCCTTCAGTTCACGAGGGTACCTTAGTAGACTCTGCTTCACCTCGAGCTGTCCTTCCTGTCTCACCTTGCACAGTCCGAGACGCTGAAGCTTCGACCTCCTCCCCAGTTGCAGCTTCTTCCTTAGATCCAGCACTGCCAGATGTTCCTCTTGAGGACGGAGAGATTTCCGCGGCTGGGCAGACACCGGGTAGAGAGCCTTCCTCACTCCCTCCCTTGGACAGGGGGAAGGGGATAGCTTACACTGTTGATCCTCTTCCCTCACAAGGGATCCTTCGTACTCCGGTGTCTGGATTGCTCCACAGGAACTCGTTTTCAGCCTTGGCAGAGAGTTCAGATTTCCCAGAGGAGGAGTTTGTGCCCGCTACTTTTGGGGAGCCAGTGGTTGGATTTCCTATTGACAGGGCTTCTTCTTCAGGTGCCAGGATTCTTTCCCCTATTGACTTTCCTCCACTAGGTTCCTTCCCTCCTTCCTCGAGCAGGAGGTCTTCCCCTGTTGAGGGGTTTGTTTCCGCCACTAGGTCGGGTAAGGTGTTCCACTCTACATCCTCCCGTCGATGAGGATTATCAGTTGGAACATACAGGGCCTAGGTGGCGTCCCACATCGCCGCCGTAGACAGCTGATCCGGGATCAGCTTCATCCAGGTGTTACTGGGGGTCCCATTGATATATTATTTATTCAAGAGCACAAGCTGGATTATAGAGATTGTGCCAAGTCAGGCAAGTTGCTTTCAGGACATACTTTTTGGTCGCCTGCATTGGGCACTAGGGGTGGCACTTCTATTTCAGTTTCGCAGTCGGTTCTCCCCTTAGTTGTTGGGCACGGAGTCATTATCCCCTCTAGAGCTCAGTGGATTATTCTTTTGATTGGAGGGCGTAAGGTTGGCTTCCTCAACCTATATGCCTCCAACATTAGAGGGGAACGTGTCCTTATGTGGAAGACTTTGCTCTCCTGGGCCCCCATTGTGGATTCTTGGGTGATTGGAGGTGACTTTAACATGGTCGAGTTACCTTCATACAAAAAAGGGGGTAGAGAAGGCGGACTGCACTCTTTGGAGAGAGCAGCTTGGGATGCCTTCCTTTTCCATTTCTGTGGCAGAGATACTTGGTGTGATGATGCCTTTCTTATTCAGCCACAGTCCCTCCTGTTCTCTTGGTCGAACAGGAGGCAACAGATGCCTATTCATGCACGCATTGACAGATTTTATGTAGATGACTGGGCACTAGACAGAGGGGGATCGGTATGCATTGCTGCGGGGGTTTCCACCTCAGACCATTTCCCTGTTGTTCTGGCTATCTCAGAGCCTCACTTGAGAGGCCGATCTGCCAGCATCAGGATTCCAGATGCCTTTTACACAGAGGAGGACCTTACAGAGGCAGCCCTACGGATATGGTTTGCTCATGTCCAGGGAGGGCAGCCACATCCTTCACATTTAGCCGCTGCCCTCTCTGGTATTAGCGACTTTTACTGCTCAGTTGCTTCTACCAGGAGACGAGATATTCTCAGACGTGAGATTGGTGTTTGCCAGCAGTTAGCAGCTTTGCAGAGGGAAGAGCAGAAACGGCCTTCAGATGCTTGGATTTAGGAGCGCCTTGCTGCAGCGAGGGCTCATTTGCAGTTATTGCTTGATCAGAGAGCAGAGTATGCCTTTCATGCACGGGAGTCCTTCTGGATTCAGATGGGTGGTAGAGTCAATAAACACTTTTTCTCTACTCTTGGCCCTAGACATAGTAGAGAGAGTGTATCTCAGCTTATTGACTCTCAGGGGGTTTTACAGACAGAGCCAGATGACATCTTACGCATAGCTTCAGATTTCTATGCCACCCTCCTTACTGCTGATCCTGAGACACACGATATAGAGGATGCTAGACAGGCTATTTGGCAGAGTATCCCAGTGTTGGTGAATCCGGATATGCATGTTCTACTTGACGCACCTTTCACCAACACAGAGCTCAGGACTGCACTTTCAGCCCTTCACAAGGGCAAGTGCCCAGGTTTAGATGGCCTCACCCCGTCTTTTTTCATTGCATTTTGGGATATGATTGGAGACTATATTACTTCAGCCATGCAGGCCATTTGGGACTCTGGCGAGATGCCTGAATCGCTTACAGAGGGCCTCATCCACCTTATCCCAAAAGGAGGTAGCAGAAATTTATTGTCCCAGTGGAGGCCTATCACACTTCTGGGGACCTGTTACAAGATTCTGGCCAAGGCTATCAGCCTCCGATTGCAGCCACTTCTCCCTGATCTTATCCACAACAACTCAGACGGGATTTGTGCATGGCAGAAGTATTTTTGATAACATTTTTTCTTTCTGGGAAGCTTCAGAGTGGGCCATGCAGAGTAGCCAGAATCTTGCCATTCTACTGTTGGATTTTGAAAAAGCTTATGACAGAGTAGATTGGAGTTTTTTGGAGGGCACCCTTCTACGCTTTGGATTCACTGATGTTTGGATCAGAGGTGTTTCCTCTTTGTACAGATCAGCCCATAGCCAGGTACTTATTGGTGGGGTAAGGGGTGAGAGATTTCAGATTTCGAGATCAGTCCGTCAGGGATGCCCCCTTGCTCCTTCCCTTTTTTTATTCGTGGCCGAAGCTATGAGCATCTATGTTAGATCTCAAGCTGACATCTTTGGGTTGAGACTTCCTATCAGAAGAGAAGAGGAGCTGCTTGACAGTGAGTTGGCTGATGACACAGCAATTTATTTGGATGCCTCTCCACAGACACTGACTTCTTTCAGGACAGCATTGGATTTATTTTGCTTGGCGGCAGGGGCACAGATAAATTGGCATAAATCCAATGGCTTTTGGATCAGTGATGAGGACACTCCAGTTTGGGGACTTGACATAGGGTTCACTTGGGTCCAGAGGGGTGTGCCTATCAGGTATTTGGGCTGCCAGGTCGGCTTGGGTATTTCTACCACGCAGCAGTTTGCTCCCGTGTTGGAGAGCATCAGAAGGAAGCTTCTCTTTTGGAGCTCAGCCAAGCTGGATCTTGCCTCTAGAGTTGTGGTGGTCAACCAGGTCCTCTTGGCCACGGCCTGGTTTATTTGTTCATGTTGGTGCCGTTCTAGGGACTGCATCATTCAGCTCAAAAGACCGATCAGGAACTTTCTCTGGAGTGGGCTTGATGGCACAGCAGATGCCTTAGCCAGAGTGGCTTGGGAGACCCTCATCCTCCCTACACAGGATGGGGGTCTCAATATTATTGATCCAGATTTACAGTGCAGAGCCTTACTTTGCAAGATAGTGGTGCGAGGACTTATGCCAGGATAGGAACCGTGGAAGGACTTTATTATCAGCAGCATACAGAGGTGCACACCTTCCTCAGGAGGAGACTGGATGAGCAGTGTTAGATGGACCTTCACCTCAGCACACCTCAGATCACCTTCTTCCCCTCTCATGGTTGCCATTCTGAAAGCTTGGGCTAGTTTCAGAAGCTCTCTTCGGAGGATTCCTCCTTCCTCCCGGGAAGAGATTGATAGGCAGCCCATCATGTGGAACGACAGTATTTTAGATGATCGTGGCAGACCACTGGGTGCCTCACTCTACATGCAGTGGGCCAGGTGGGAGAGGGGACCTGCTTCTTCTTTAGGATCTTGGAAAGCCTTCCGTAGGCTTCCAGAGGAAACCAAGTCAAGGTTGACAGGACATCTCAGAGGGAGTGCAGGGAGGATCTTGCAGATTGAGACAGCCCTTCCAGAGGCTTGGATAGACACAGATGATATGCCTCTCACTACCTCCACTTGGGCAGGTACTTTCTCGAGAGGCGGGGTTCCACTTCAGGTCTTAGCCTTCCGAGATGCACAGGAGGATGCTTTGGTTTTCAGTGTCCAGGATGGTGGCAGATTGCTCAGATCTTCAGATGATATATTGCTTGAGTCTGCTTTTCAGCCTATCAGGGTCGTAGGCCTTTTGATGCAGGGATCAGATTCAGAGTGGTTCTTAGACCCTGACCCCCAGTTACTCTCCACCGGGTCTTGGAGACTTTGGCTCTATGGAGGAGTTCAGGTATTTACAGTGGGACCCCGGAGAGTGGGAGTGGATTGACGCGGGGCATCAAGAGAAGACCATCCCCTTCTTTCGTTACACGGTTAGTAATGCCAGGAGATTTCAGCTCAGTAGTAGAGGCTGGAGACCCTCCAGAGTTCCTCATTGGGAGACTTTTGGTATTACTGCGGATCAGCAGAGGTACTTCTGGAGGAGGCTCTGGAAATCCCACAGGAATAGAAAGATCACTATCTTCTTTTGGCTTTCTATTCATGGAGGGATTGCAGTGAACCTTTGGAGGTCCAGCAGATTCGGAGCCGACCCTACTTGCCCTCGTTGCCTTTCTGCTTCGGAGTCTATTCAGCATTGCTTATGGGATTGCAGACAGGCGAGATTGATTTGGATGGGGATAGCCAGGATCTTCAGTCACTTTGCCCATTCCCCACTCTTTATGACTTGGGGCTCGGTGGCTTGGCTTTCTCTTACAGGACCTCAGGTTTTCTATGAGGGACTTGACTCCTCCCGGGCCATTTCGGTTCGACGTCATCGGGTTGAGCTCTGCTCGTTGGATGTGGTTCCACACCGTCCTTTTACAGCTGTACATGCTTCTATGGATACTTCTTGGGAGATTATAGCGAGCATAGCAGCCTGGCATATCTGGAGATCCAGATGCACAGAGGCTATGGAGGGTACTCAGGTTCATCCCTCGCACACATTGGCTAGTATCTGGACAGACATTGTACACACTCTGATGGCCGTATGGACGGGTATGCAGGGGGACTCCCGTGCAGCCTCAGCTAGGAGGGCTTCTTTCTTCAGGGAATGGAAGGATTCTCCTTTCTTCTCTGAATCTACTACAGGGTTGAGATGGCACTTTCAGCCTCAGCCTTGGTTTCTTTCCACCTCACTCTGAGGGGGTTTTTTATTATCCTCATGATTTCATGATGTATTCCGCTTTGAGCTTGCTCTCGCGGATTTTTGTTCTTACTTAATAGAAGTCTTTTTCATGGAAAAAAAAAAAAATCAACTACCATTTCATTCGAGAAGTTTACTAATAAGAACTTCCCTACATGGCAAACAAAGATGCATCTTGTTCTTATGAAAGATGGAGTGTGGAATGTTGTGCATGGCAAGGAGAAAAATTCCACAATCAGATGAAAATAAAATTGCACACTAGGAGAATCTGAATGGCAAAGCTCTTTCTCTCATTGATTTGGGGTTGGGTGATGACGTTATTCATCATTTTGATTTTGACTCTACTGCTCACGACTTATGGGCTAAGTTTGAAGAATTGTTCGGCAACGAATTCTTCAAGCTACAAATGAAGCATGAAGACTCTATTCTTGCTCACTTGAATCATATGGAATCCCTTTGTCACTCAGCTTGCTAGTCTGAAGGCCCCTACAGGGGAAGATGATCAAGTTGTTGTGCTCCTCTCAAGCATTGAGAAAAATTCTAAGTACCGCGAGATCATACCAGCATTGTGTGTGACACAAATGGGTTATCATGATATGGTTTCTATGCTCATTGATCATGAAAGACAGTATGCAGACACTCTGGACTCCACTGTACTGTACTCCAAGGGCAAAGGCAAAGGCAAATTCAAGCCTTTCAAATGCAATCACTGTGGGAAGCTTGGTCACACCGAGGATCGTTGCTTCTAGAAGCTTGCCAAGCAACAACACAAGGATCATGTCAACTTGGTTGGGGCTGCAACAAGTGAAGACGAAGAAGAAGATGATGCTTCGACACCGACTCATGCTCTTACCGCTGACATCAGAGATCTCTCTCTCTATTCATAGGTCTATGTATCTGATAATCAAGACTTTTGTTTTTTATCTATTTTATGTGTGCTTGGGTACTCTGCCCTGGGTAGTCCCCCAAAAATGCTTGTAATATTCAGTCTTGTGTCCTTCAGTCAATAAAGGTTCTCAGCCTTGGATAGTCCTCCTCAAATGATGTGTTATTTCCTTTATGAGTGTGTGGCTTCCTACCAGGTCCTGTTATGAAGCCAGGAGGGGATGTATTGTGGGAGCCTTTCTATTGGCTTTGATGGGTCTCTCTATCAGGCCTGGGCCGAGTTCCAGGATGTTGGTGCATTTCCCAAGACTGATTTGTTGGGTCAAGTAGCCATGCTTCATTTGAGCCTCTAACCTACTTGGGGTGCACAGAGCAATAGACTCCATCATTGTCATGTTCTATTCTTGGTTCCATTCCAGTAGTCTCTCACCTTGCCTTCATGGGAGGGTGTTGGAATATGAAGCCAAAGTGAGTCAAAAATGAGTGTTCTAGGTGTCTAGGGAGTGTTTTATAGTCTAGTGAGTCCTAGACATGCCAGTGTCATATTGGGAGTTATTCCATATACACTATGGCTTTCTAGAGTCTAGTGTCACACTATATAGTGTTGTACTTATCGAGACTTTTCATATCAATCAACATCAAGCTCTTTGGTACCATGTGAGTACTTGTCCATTGCTTTCATTTTCTTTCCATTTCTTTTCTTTTTTTGGTGCAAAAAAGAGACTTCTATTAAGTAAGAAAGAAACTCGCTAGAGCAAGCTCTGTGTGGAAATACAACATGCTAAGCATGTAATAAAAAACACCTCAGAAGAATGAGGTAGAAAGAAACCAAGGCTGAGGCTGAAAATGCCAACTCAACCCTGTAGAAGTCTCAGCAAGGAAGGGAGAGTCTCTCCAATCCCTGAGAAAAGTAACTCTCCTGGAGGAGGCTGCTCGAGAGGATCCCTGCATGGTCGCCCATATGGCCATCAGAGCGTGTACCGTATCTGTCCAAGTACTGGCCAAGGTCTGAGAAGGGTGAACCTGAGAACCCTCCATAGCCTCAGTGCATCTGGCTCTCCAAATGTGCCATGCTGCAATGCTAGCTAAAACCTCCCATGGAGAGTCAACCGAGGAATGAGCAGCCTTGAAGAGAGTGGTCGGAACATCGTCTAAAGAGCACGACAAGGTGTCGTCGGATGTGAAGAGCCCAAGACGAGTCATGTCTCTCAAAGAAAACCTGGGGCCCTGAAAGAGTGAGCCAAGCCACTGATCCCCAGGTCATATAGAAGGGGAGGCGAACAAAAGTGCTGAAAAGTCTTGCAATCCTCTTCCATATGATTCTCTGCAATCCCAAAGGCAGTGCTGTACTGTCTCCGAAGCAGAAAGGCAACGAGGGCAAGTAGGGTCAGCCCCGAACCTAGATCTCCAATGGTTCACTGCTATCCCACCATGAATAGAAAGCCCAAAGAAGAGAGTGATTTTTCTATTCCGGTGGGATTTCCAAAGCCTCTGCCAAAAAATTTTCTGCAAGTCTGCAGAAATCTGAAAATTCTCCCAATGAGGAGCTTTGGTGGGCCTCCGACCCCTACAGCTGAGCTGGAATTTCTTGGCATTATTGGGGATGCCCTTCCCTCGGTGCCCTTCATCTATCCACTCCCATTCCCAAGGGTCCCACTGCAAAAATTTAATTGGGACGCCTCCATAGAGCCACAGCCTCCATGAGCCCATGGCAATGAGTAGCGGGTCAGGATCCAAGTACCACTATGACAGAGAGCCATGCTCCATGAAGCCCACTATACTGACTGGCTGAAACGGTACCTCCAACAAAATATCGTCTGTGGACCTGGACAGCCTGCCTCCCGAAGAAACATCAAAGACTAGGGCATCCTCGTGTGTGTTACGTAAAGCAATCACCTACAAAGGAATGCCCAATCTGGAAAATGCCCCCATCCAGGTGGAACAAGTAATAGGCATGTCATCTGTGTCCACCCAATCCAAGGGAAGGGCTGCATCAATCTGTTGAACTCTCCTTGCACTCCCTCTGAGATTATGAACCACCTGGGCCTGTCGGTCTGCAGGAACGGTCTACAGGAAGCCTCCTAAAGGCTTTCCATGCTCCCATCTGGGCCACTCTATGTAAAGAGAAACTCCAAGCGGTCTGCCATGCTCATCCAAAATACTATCAATCCACATGATAGGCTGCCTTTCAATCTCTTCACGGGTGGACAGGGGAATCCTGCGAAGAGTACTCCTGAAGCTGGCCCATGCTTTCAGGATAGCAACCATAAGAGGGGAAGAAGTGGGCTGTGGTGAAAACCCATCTGGTACTGTGTATCCAATCATCTCCTGAAGTGGGCGTGCGAGACTGTATGCATTTGATTAAAAAATCCTTCCAAGGCTCTTGCCCTGGCATAAGTCCTCTCACAACGACCTTGCAGAGTAAGGCTCTGCACTGTAGATCCGGGTCGATGATATTCAAACCCCCTTCTGTAGGAAGAATCAAGGTCTTTGAGCATTTCTAACTGTGTAGCGAAAGAAGGGAAAGCTCTTCTCTTGATGCCCCTCATCAATCCATTCCCACTCCCCTGGGTCCCACTGCAAGAACCTAATAGGGGAACCACCATATAGCCAAAGTCTCCAAGACCCCAGCGCTAGGAGAATAGGATCAGGGTCAAGATACCACTGTGAATCCCTACCCCACTCCATGAATCCTGCAATCTTGACAGGCTGAAATGCAACCTCCAAAAGAATATCATCAGAAGATCTGATAAGTTAGCCTCTCAAGTGAACATCAAAGACAAGGGTATCCTCATGTGCGTCCTGCAATGCAATGATCTGTAACGGAATGCCCGTCCTTGAGAATGCTCCCCACCAAGTGGACTCTGTAAGCGGCATGTCATCTGTGTCAACAATCCACTCTGGCGGAATGGCTGCTTATATCTGCTGTATCCTAAGTGCACTCCCTCTGAGGTGGCTAGCTGCTAAAAGTCTCTGAGCTGTCCAAGTTTGAAAATGATCATCTGAAAATTGGCTATACCATACATCGTATTCATCCTCCAATGACGAAGGAAAGATGTGTAGAAAGGCATGCTCATTCTCCACACCCTTGGCTTTACATGCTGTGACAAACTTCCTCACATGAGCTTCCACATCCTCATGTAGGTGACCTTTGAACTTTTGAGTCTTCACATGAACTTTGTTGAGTAACTCAAGAAGTCTTGCTTTTTCTCCAGGATTGAGAACCACCGCACTCACCTCGGAAGCTGAGGCGGAAGGAAGAGAAGAAGGGCCTCCCGATGGATCAGTACTCAATGTGGGTACTAAGGAGACATATGGTGGAGTAAATGATGAGACAACACCCCGTGCAGAAGACTACATTGGTACAGTTACTACTTATGTAGCCATAGTGGAGATAGACGGTACTGCAAATGCTACGGGCACTACCGTTACGGAAGTAGATGGTGCAGACATGGGGAACGTGGGGGTCAATAGGGATGCAGAGGTAGTTGGGAAGGAGTGTCTGGGGAACGTGGGGGTCAATAGGGATGCGGAGGTAGTTGGGAAGGAGAAGGAAGGGGTCGAAGCCATGTAGGATGGATAAGGAGGAGGGAGGGGTAGAGATAATGGCAACAATAGGGACATGACCGGAGCAAAAGGTGAACCCACGGGTGTCCCGAATGTAGAAATTAGACTCGAAGGACCAAGGTTATGCATGGCAGACAAAATGGCAGTTGGATGTCAAGTCCGGCGCTGAAGTGGGTACTACTCCCGTCATTGAAGTGGCTACAGTGTGGCTGCTACTGATGAAGACATCGTTGCAACCGGAGCTGCGGGCTGTCTTGACCTTGATGTGTGTGTGAGGAGCCCTCATCCTTAATACTTTCCTCTTTCACCCGTTCCCCGCTTTGTACTTCTTCTTCGGAGTCAGGATCTGACCACCACCGATCTTGTTGGTCAAAATCGATGAGAGTCTCGATGAAGTCACTTGCTCTGGCTACAGCTCCAATAGGTTCACTTTGTGCTCTTCCTGAGGACTTTGTGAACTTCCGTCTCACGTAATGCTTTTTGTATCGAGTTTGGTCAGCTGGAAGTCTCCTCTCCACTCTCCTTAAGTACCTCCTAGTTCTCTCACTTGCTCTTCAAGGGTATCATAACTACTCGACATAAGAACTCTCTCCTCTAGGACCCTAAAACTTCGCTTCCCTCTTGCTACTCAACACCAGCAGTGTCCCACCGTGATCACCATAAACTGTCTGAGGGGAGGGGTTCCTATCCTTCCGGAGGTGTTACCGGAGGCCAAAGGCCATTGGCATGAGAAGCATGAGTGTTGCAATACTCTAATGCAATGGATCGCACAGAGTGCACCATGCAGTGGTGTGCAGATATCGTTGATTGTACTGCAATGAAAGCTGTTGGGGAGTGGGAGAGAAGATGGACATCATGGCAAAATGTCCCATTGTGTTGAGAGGAAGTCTTCTCTTTTATAGAATGGGAGAGAGGGTGGCCTAAATCAATGGCACCTCTCCTACATCAAAGGAGGTAACTCCTAAATCATTCCATAATCATAGGCACCACCCCATGTGGGGGCCTTTGCATTACATCATCACCTGTATCATGGCCTATGGCACTAAGTGTGCCTCTCCTACACACACACACAACCATATGACTGCTAGTGGATGCACACATGCACCTAGTAAGCCCTTGATCACACATATCCCAATATAACCCCCCTAAAGGGTTTGCCTCTTGCTATGTCAAGGATACGTCTAGTCACATAGTTTCACAAGCCATCTCATGGTGGTCAAGGATAAATCTATGGCTAGGATCTCATGCTAGCAAAGGTGCCTAAGGGTCAAGGTTTTAAAAAATGGGATAGATCCCCCTGAATGGTTATCTCCCTTGCATGTACAAGGATTAATCTTAGGCCTTTGTGTGGACCTAGTTTCTCATGTCTGCAAGAGGTACCATGGGAGCAAACACATATCACATGGCCACATCATATGGTGATCGGAGGTGATTTACAAAAGACAAAACACATAACATTTTTTTGGAGTACTATTCCAGGCAGAGAACCTCAAAATTTGACCAAGTGATGATAAATAAAATTCAATACGAACGCTAAATTCTCAATGCTGAATCTCCCCTCTCCACCTTCTCCTTCATCCTCATCTCCTTGCCTTGGAGGGTCCCTTCTTCGCTAAGAATCTCGCCCCTTTCTCCCGATTGGTCTATCTCCTTAGCTGTTCAGGATAGCCGTTGCGCCGCTGGCTCTCTTGATGGATCCGGTGACTTCCTGACTCCCTGACTCGCCAGCCTCTTCTAGTTAGGGTGGTGTAAATACTCCATGTGCAGGTGAGTTGGATCACCGTCTCACTGAACCGCTGTGCAAGTGTAAATACTCATGATTGCTCCATGTGCACAACTCTCGATGAGATCGCCTTGTGCATGGTACTCCTAGTTGACCTATGGTTGACATCTGTCAACATGTGGTTGACATGGGTCGACGCATGGTCGCCTCGGATAGTACTCCTGGATGAACCCATGTGGTCAACCCCTCATGTCGTGTGGCTGACCTGTGTTGACACTATGTGGTCAATGCATGTCGACATGTGATCAATGCCTGAAGATAGCAACTGTGTGGGGTGTATCTATTGTAACATGAGGCTCCATCGGGGCTCCGATGCCAATAAAGATGGAGTTGTTGTAGCCAACAATCCTGCAATGGAAGCATATGCCCAAGAATCACACAACGTGTAAACCAAATCTCAGTCCATCTTGAACAGACAAGTATTAGTAAAGTCGACACGTGCATCTAGGTGAATAGACTGCCCCGTAGATGACCGATAGAATATTTATTATGCTTTCAAAGAGAGCTCAAAGCATACCACATGGACAGCTTGCTGCTATGGCTTCACCTGCTGTCCTACTGCTGTTCACTTTCCTTCGGATGCATGGCTCAACAATGGCCTTCAGTGTCCTCCAAAAGGATCTTCATTGCATTCTATTTGTGTGTGCACTCGTTCTTGCTCTTCTCCAAGCTGTTCTTGACATTCCTGCCATAAACACATATGTTATAGGCCTCATGCTAAAATATCCTGCGTGCTTCATGTTACCATGTCTCTACTAGGAACATTATATCACACTTTCCTGACGACGGGTGCTAGCCCGGCATCTAGTATTGATTCATTCTATGTAAGTTAAGCACCCTATATTTATTGATACCCTGGTGTAACATTATGAGTTATCGTGGTTAATCTGAGATGAATAATCACCACATAAAAAAAGGAAAGGCTCAGCTATATGTCCTCTGGTGACTAGGAGAACTTGCATTTATGCTTTCTCTTGACTTCTATCTCTAAAAAGGCTTTTTACTCAAGGACTAAAATGTTTTTGTCGAACCATGCACCTGTTGACATGTCAGAACTCTTGGGCGTGGTGGCTGTTGAACAAATCTGAAGTATTGTACAAAACTGCACGTCTCATCAATTTTCTCGGCTTCATTAATACAGGACGGTAAGATATGTGGCTGTTTTGTGGTATGCTAAGTATATCTGGGTTGTTTAGGAGATGTAAACTTTTCTAGACAATTTATAAATTTTCAGCTATAAAAAATTTATCATATCAATGTATGATAAAATGCATTTGTATCCATTATCCTTTCTATGTAGATATTGGAGCATTGCTGATCGGATGTTAAGGGCAAGAGTTGTCCATCAGAGCCCAAATATCGTTCGAACAGTGACCTCTGAGTTAATGAATCGGCAGCTAGTATGGAATGAGTTATCGGTATCTGTGCTTCCCACATCTCTTTCTTTCTAATGAAACACTTGCATTGGACATGAATAAAAAACTATCTGTGTGCACAGTGTGAGGTGGGTAAGGAGAGAGAGGGAGTGGAGTATGTGTTGAAATATGAAACCAAAGTGAGTCTGAAATGAGTGTTGTAGGAACAAAGTGGAGACAGGTTGTGAACACAAGTGAGCAAGAGTGCACACACAAGAAAGCTCCAATAGAAATGTTCAAATGAAACAATACAAGTACTTGGTATATATAGTACCCAAGTACTACTGGTCAACCATAGGGTTGACTTTATGCCTACAACACCATATCTTTGTAATCTCTTACAAATCCCCCCTCAAAGATATGGCTGAAAGTACCCTGGAAACATCTCAGGTGTACCCTGCAGTACCTAAAGTACCATGGTTGCACAAATTCATCCAGATGGATATGCAACCTATGGGAGTACATGAAAACAATGTCATTGTCAATCACTTCACAACCCCCCTTGACATTGTGAGAATGTCTCTGATCCCCAAGCCATGTCGATGTCGTAAGAAAAGATCTATGAAGCCATCGTAAGAAAAGATCAATGAAGCCATCATAAATACAATCCCGTACATAATGATAATGATTTTCAATGTGTTTCATGCGAGCATGAAAGACAGGAATGTTGGCTATGGCAATGCAACTCTGGCTGTCACAAAAGATAGAGTTTGCTTCGCCATCCTGTGTGATGCAAGTCATGCAAAAGCTTCCTTAACCACATT